>NW_027315812.1:30748125-30795625 GCF_026437365.1 Eucyclogobius newberryi
GATAAAGTCTGCTGGGCCGTAGTACAGTCTGTTAAGAGCACATAACGGATTATCTGAAATATTTCCCGAATTTCTTCAATTGATGGAAATCCCCACACAGCATTAGCATTAGCGTTAGCATTAGCAGGAAATTAAGCCTTTTTTGAGGGTGTGTTAAGTAAGGATTTTGAATATTTATTAAATTTCAATGTCTCTAGATGCAAAAAGTGTTGTTTTGAGCTCGATCGGACAAAAGTACTATTTTGAAAAAAGAGTCAAACGTGGCGGCGCCACTTCAATTCGACATGGCTGACTTCCTGTTTATCAAAGAGCGATGCTGCCAGGTGTGTTTACTCGTCAAAGGTCAGAGGTCAAAGGTAGCTCTATCACTGTTCCAAGTTTCATGTGCCTCGGCCAAAGATTAAGAGTTTCATGTTTTTTTTCTTTTTTGAACTAGTTGGCACTGTTTTCAATTCAATTCAATTTATTTTTGTAAGGCCCAAAATCACAAGAACAGTCGCCTCTGAGGGCCGAATCAACAATGTCCGTGGTGGCGAGGGACTCAAACAATGTCTGCGGTGGTGAGGGACGATGTCCCAGAGTCCTCTGTCCTTAGACTCTCCTTCTCGGCCAGGAAAAACTACAAAAAAATCTCCTTGGGAAAAAGTAGAAACCTGGAGGAGTTCCAGAGTGAAGGAGAGATCTGACTCTCACAGACGTGAGGGAGACTGGAGCTGGAGCCACTCTTCAGGCAGATGAGGGACCGTCCACACAGGGCAGGGACCACTTTACCAGGAGAGGGGCATCTGGGTCCACAGGTCCTCAGGAGTGAGAAAAAGAAAAAGAAGGCGGTGAACAGTTTGCAAGTGGAATTAAAAAATAAATATTGTTTGATAGAATTAGTCAGAAGAAGAAGAGGATAGTGCTCAAGCTGTCATACTTCCCCCAGCACAGTTACTCCTAGGGCAGCGTAGCTAAAGCTGTGGGTTTATGTTTCTGTTCCTAACTAGTCTGACCATAAGCGATTTCAAAGAGGAACGTTTTAAGCCTGGACTTAAATGAAGAGACTGTGTCAGCATATTTAACATGGGTCGGGAGCTGATTCCATGACACAGGAGCTTGGGAGCTAAACGCTCTACCTCCTACTGTACTTTTAGAGACTCTTGGCACCACCAGAAGGCCGGCATTCTGAGAGCGAAGAGCTCTGTTTGGATGATATGGTTCTATAGCATCTTTGAGGTAGGATGGGGCCATGTCATTTATGGCTTTGTAGGTCAGGAGTAGAATTTTAAATTTGATTCTAAACTCGACGGGGAGCCAGCGAAGAGACTGTTGCGACGGGCGTTCTCGCAATCTCCATTTTATTGGAGTTCGGGCCGAGCCGATGGCATCTATGTCCCCATGTGGGACATTCATCAATGTTCAGGGGGTCAAAAATGCCAGAGTATGAACATGAATAATAGGAATAAGAATAATAAGAATAATAAGAAACCAGGGGATAACAACAGTCTCGAGCATTCCATGGAATACATTCTATTTCATGCTCGAGCCAATAATAGTCAACCATTTAATCATGAATATTTGGTTTTCCATCTGTCCATCTAACACTGTTTGTAGCTGGGTCAGGCAGCGACAGTAGGTCTATATTTAACGTCAAACCTAAGGTCATAGTGTCGTTCCAGAACATTCCTCTGTGTCTCCTTTGTTCAGCTGGAATATGACTACAGTATGTGGTGTGCTCTGTGGAACTCTAGACTGCATTCTAAAGACTGGAGCCCTTCTTTACATTAGCCCCAATTTATTATGCACAGAACGAGGAGCACGACCAGATCGTTAAATGTGGCACATCCAGTTCCACTCAGTCCAAAGTCTATTAAACATGTCTATTTTCAAATTAAATCTGAATTTGAATGTCATATTTTTTTATGTTTAATGTCTTTACTATGTCAGTCTTTGATTGGCGGCTCAGTTTGTGGCATCCAGTTTCTTTCCTGTTCCAAAGATATCCATTTACTGTGTTACATATACAGATACATAGTTCTGAAGTCCAGTGGGACACAAGCTCTGGTCGTCTCAGAGGTCAGGAAGCCCACACTCACTGGTCCACGGCCTCCTCCCTTAAGGAACACTGCAGCGGAATTAACATAAATCATTAGAATAAAATAAATCGTAAAACAAACGTTATGCTAAATTATAACATACAAAACATGCAGCTGCCCACAGTTTGAAAAGCACCACAAATCCCTTTTAAACACGTGAACTTTCAAAAATGGGGCTAGAAGTTTGATCTTGCCTCGTATTACTCGCAAATGTAATGAACACACTGTATAAACGACGTCTATCCTGTTTACAGACATCAAAATTCATGTTTTTATTTTGCAGCCTCATTAAGATAAGATAAGATATTCCTTTATTTTATTTTATCTTATCTTAATGAGGCTGCAAAATGAATGGAAGAGATTGTTTAAGTATGAAGCCATGCAGCTGTTCTAAACATGTCACTCCTGAAGGGTCCATGCGGAATTTGATGATGTCATAATCTCAGATGGGGGGCAAGGCCTTCGTAACTCAAAGGGGATTTATCAGCTTGATTATGAAAATCTGAGTCTTAATTTTTTTTCAACTGACAATAATCATCCCTTTGGCGTCACATAATGGCACCACATTCTAAAGCTATTGTGAAAAATGATTCCTCTTTTCTTTATTCCCGCTGACAGACAAGAAATGGAACTTTGTGCAGATAGAATCTGTAGATATATGACAGATATGTGAACAATATATACAGGTCAACAGATGCAATCTGACATTGAAACTAATACTAGAACAGGGGCCCCCACCTGGTGCCCCCCTTAGGCCTCTCTTAGGCCTCTCTTAGGCCTCTCTTAGGCCTCTCTTAGGCCTCTCTTAGGCCTCCCTTAGGCCTCCCTTAGGCCTCTCTTAGGCCTCTCTTAGGCCTCCCTTAGGCCTCCCTTAGGCCTCTCTTAGGCCTCTCTTAGAGCCTCTCTTAGGCCTCTCTTAGGCCTCTCTTAGGCCTCCCTTAGGCCTCTCTTAGGCCTCTCTTAGGCCTCTCTTAGGCCTCTCTTAGGCCTCCCTTAGGCCTCCCTTAGGCCTCTCTTAGGCCTCCCTTAGGCCTCTCTTAGGCCTCTCTGGACCTGTTCGAAATGTAGAACACTTCATCCAAAGCTCAGTGTTTCACCAAAAGCTCAGCTAAATCTTTTCATTTAAGAGCTGGACAAGTAGAGATGGCAACAGACGAGATAACCAGCTTTTTTCAAATACACCCACTAATCACATAGTTATAGTGAGTTGCCCAACCAAAAGTGACGCATTTTAGGATTACACGAACAGTCCTAAAGGTCCAACAGCACTGTTATCATTTAAAGAGAAGCAAAACTTAGACACGTAATACTCTTTACCTTTGTGAATGTCAGGAGGCTGTTACCGAGCGCAGAGGAGAAGCAGAACCACATCAGGACCAGAACTAAACCAGGTCCAACTCAGGCAGGACTTTACACGTTTTAAATCAGGACTCCCACATGACTGAAATGAATACTGACACATGGAGCCACAGGAGGAGAAACTGTTGAGTGGGAAAGGTTAAACCCTCAAATTTCAATGAAGACGATTTTCTTGTATTTGCTTTGCACTTTTTGCATATATTTTGACGATTACATTCGTTTACTCAATGAATGAGTTTGATTTAAGACAAAGCTCTCTGATTTCCTGATATTCTTTTAAACTGCTGTTTTGTTCTTAAAACTCACTGGTTAAAATGTGAGTTAAGGTTTTCAAGTATGTCGGTGTAATCCCTCATTGGTCCAGGCGTGTTCCATTGTAGAAAAAGCTTCAGTTGTATAGACGTTTCAACTCTCATCATTGAGAGTTGAAACGTCTATTGTCAATGTCATTGACAATGACTCTTCACAATGTCTATTTTTTCTAACTGAGTCCAGATGATACAACTGAAGCTTTTTCAACTTAAGGTTTTCAAATTAAAACATGCGTGATAAATACACACACATTCTCCACACAGACACATTTATCATCTTAAATAATTTAGTTACGATTAATGTCATTGGAGCCTCATATAGGTGGCCCTGGACCAACGTCAACACAACGTCACATTATAAATAGACTAAAGAGGACTTATACTACCAGCGGGACAGTACCACATATTGAGAAACACTACAGTCTTATCTGATTTTCACCACAAAAGCTCGTTCAGCATCGTAATTCCAGTGGTGCCGTTTGCAGAGCAGAGGCCACACGTCGGGCACTTCCTGGTGCTGCTCCTGCACATGCTCAGAAGCGCTCCTGCACATGCTCAGAAGCGCTCCTGCACATGCTCAGAAGCGCTCCGGTCACGCTCATTCATACTGTTAGCTTTGCATCAGTGTTTTTACAGAGAGGCGGATTCACAGCTCCTGCAGCTAAAAGAGGCAGTTACCATAGCAACAGTCCTCACTCCAGATCTGTTGCAGAGATCAGGAGAACATGGGCATTCTCTCATCAAGATGTGTGTGTCAGGATGAAAGACTGCACATTTTATTGTTTCATCACAAAGCACGATGTCTGGTTTACAGAGCGGGTCTGTGGGGACGGCCCACATCAGCACCAGTGTTGACTTAACACGATAATCTATCATTATTATTATTACAGTGTATTCATATAGCACTTTTCCACCTTCAAGTCACTCAAAGTGTTTTACTGGGCAATGTGGGTGAGGTGTCTTGCCCAAGGACACAACATTATTTCCTCTAGCACCCCCCTGTGGCACCTGATGTTCCAGCAGTCTGACATCCAAGTCCTGACCAGGCCCAGTCCTGCTTAGCTTCTGAGAGCTGGGCGGGGCCATAAGGTGCGCGGCGGGCATCGCGGAGCCGAGCAGTCCTCACCGGGGCCTGGACAGGTCGCTGGCTCAAGGCGGTGCCTCAGTTTGGCCTGAAAGCCATAGTAACCAAGGCGGTGACAGCTTCGCTCCCTCAGCCCCTTCCCCCCTCCACTCTCATGCACCATGTCAGACACAGGGGCGGGGCTTTCAGGGGCGGGGCTCACAGGGGGTCAGTCGTGATGTAGTGACCAAGCTTATGATTCAGCAGAGGCCGCAGGTCCAACTGTGAAATTCAAATATTTAACTAATGCAGGACCTTTTTATATATATATAACTCATGAGGACCTTGGCTCGGTCGTTCTCCACCACCGAGCCAAGGTCCTCTGGGACTTCTTGTTTCTCATGTTCCTTTTTCCGGATGTTTCTATTCCATGTCACTGCAATGTCCAGGACCACGGCTTTCCTCTGACCCTTGATACCAGCACTATGTCCGGTTGGTTCCATTACCATTCTGTCTGTCTGTATTAGGCCATGAACCAAAATTTCCCCATGGTACCACCTCAGGGGACCACAAGTTTTTGCTATTTTCAACTTGCTATACATCTCTAGTTTACATTTTGGTATGATAGACCTTCCTAACTGGAGCTTAAGGGCAGTTATCATTCAATGAATAGCACTACCCTCCAAATCAAAATACCATCAATATTTTTGTCTCTTTCCCCCCACCGTATTACAAGCTTTTCAAGATGGCCGCCAGCATACCTTATGAATTATGCTTACATCATTTAATGACTCCCAGGATTCATAGAGGCATGATTTTAGGGTCTAAACCTATGTTTTGGGGCAGGAGGTCACTAAAATGTGCTAGGCCTAGTTTTCATATTGAAATTTAAAAATGGCCACTCACAATCATGTCTGAATTATGCAATATGTACTACAACATAGATATATTTATGTTCTTAGTGTCTAAAGTTATATTTATTGGTATGAGGAATTCACTGGTGTTCACATAGACTTACTTTAAGCAAAGGGGAAGCATGGAATGATAGAATTGAAAAACTAAGCCCTTCAATTGGCAATATGCTTGATATTGACCTTTAATGAAAATTTGAGATATCACAAACTCCATGTAATCAACCAAGAAACAATACCTACACGCAGATGTTCTAATGATTGCAATCCTTTTTTGATTTTGGTATAAAAACTTGGTAGACCAATATCTTTTAAGAGATGTTATTAATATCAGCACAATTAAGATAAGATAATATATTACTTTATTGTCCACACATGGGGAAATTTCACTGTTGCAACGCAGGTAGATACAGAGGAAAAGGACAAATAACTTATAGGAAGTTTAAAAACACTCTTAGTAGAAGAACTCTTATAAACAAAAACTCCTATAGACAGAACCTCTCATTTCCTAATAAGGAATGGAGGGAGAAAATAAAGATAAAATAAAAACATCTAGCGTAACAAGATAATACTAATAATAATGGTAAAATAAACACTCTATTTTCTTCAGTTATATGCACATGAATGTGACATTATTGCATGTTAATTAAAGACTAAACATCAATATTTGACATTAATGTGATCAAAACTTTAGATTGAGGATCATCTTTATAAGACAATCACATACATTGGTATAGTAAATGTTACAAAATGAAAAAATAAGGATTTTTACCATATTTGGTTTTAGGAAAACCAATTAGATACCCAGTAAAGGTATCCAAGAGAGAACTAGTCATGACACAGAAGTGAGATGACTTTTGAAGATAAATGTCTCTGTTTCTAAATAACAGAATATCTATCAATGACTATAAAAAGTTCCATGCAGGCTTCATGCCTACTTTCTCATCAATGTACAACTGAATATAATCATTTTCATCCTGATCCACTGGCTGTTGGTGATTTCAACCTTTCCTCAGCAAAGGATTCATAGGCTTCTGTTCCTACTTTATGGGCTTCTAGGAGATCCCTCTTGACATTTTCAGGTGCAGCAACTGCAGTTGACAAACTGACAAGATCCTTGTTTTCAGGATTCAATGGGTTCAATCAGCTTGTTTCCATCATTTGCATGAGATGATTGCACATCTGCTTCATCTTTTCTGATTCGCGGCAGCTGAAGATCTGCATGACTGAATTCAGGTTCATTCTGGCCAATCATATCTCTTAGCTGTCTCAGATATTTACTCCTGTATTCCGATGTGAGGTAACATCTTGTGACAGCACCACTTTTCAGACTGAATCCCTTGGTGCCACCTGCAGTCTGTGTGTCCCGGTTGACCGTTTCTTCGGCGGCCTGGTTAACAGGAATGCGTCCAAATGGATTGTGATCACCAATCTGAACGGCTAAGCCTCCTTCCATGACATGTCCATACACATTTGGATGGTCAGAGGAAAGTTGAGTCATTCTTGCAAAGTAGTAGGGGAGAAACCTTGCATAATCGATTTTATCATATGCAAAGGTCGAGGGAATCATCTCCCTGATAACAGCAAGATGCAGAATCCAGTTTCCCTCTCTGGAAGCACCAATCAAGTTCAACAAGATGTCAACCATATCAAGGTAGAAGAGCCAGAAAGCAGAAAGACTGCTTGAATCTCTGAGGAACTCTAGATACTGTTGAAAGAGGGCCAGTGTTTGTTTCACAGACTCTTCTTCAAGTAAGTTCTGAAAAGATTTCTGGGAAAGCGTCAGCTTTACTTGAAAGTTGGCAACGATTGTCATGGTTTCTTTGTGACGTGCAGTGACTTGGTGTTCTTCAACCCACGGTAGAAAGCCTTTCCAGGCCAATCTCAGGAGCGCCTCATACATGAGCTTGTGCAATCTGATGACCCTGTTGTATTTTCTTCCATCCATCACGCCAGCCAAATTGACAATATTTTGTCAATTTTAACAAATAAAATAAAATTTTAAACTTTAAAATTATACTGCAAGAATTACTTAACTAACTTAAACCATAACTTATATAGTATAATATATATATATATATATATATATATATATATATATATATATATATATATATATATATATATATATATATATATATATATATATATATATATATATATATATATATATATATATATATATATATATATATATATATATATATATATATATATATATATATATATATAATATATGGATATCCCGATAAATAACTTTTTAAATGAGCATGCTAGATATTGTGTGCACCACGATTGAAATATGCAAATATTTATTTATTTAAATTCTTAAATATATTCATATAAACATACAAGTATTTTGTGAAGGTAGTAATATATATATCAACATCTATATCAACATTTACTAACATTTCACTGGTTAGGAGATATATATATATATATATATATATATATATATATATATATATATATATATATATATATATATATATATATATATATATATATATATATATATATATATATATATATATATATATATATATATATATATAATCTCCTAACCAGTGAAAAACAAACTTCTGCATGGGTTTTACAATAGATATGGCAGTCATATTGGATTTCCAAAATGGCCACATTTAACTGTTACCATGATATCTGTCATCCCAAAAACATTGTTTTAGACACCAAGATCATCATTCTGTTGGCCCTAGAACTCGAGTAGTTCTGGCCACTTTGTCGGTTAAAATGGCCACCAAATTAGGTTAAGCTACCTTCTGCTGATGTCTATCATAGTTAAATGTATTTATATTGACACAAAGGACACACTGAGGCCAAAAACGTTTGGTCCCCTCAGGTGGTACCAATAAGTGCCCTGGCTCATGGCCTATATCTGGAAGTCCCAGAGGACCTTGGCTTAGTCGTTCTCCACCACCTTTGGAGGTGTTTCCACTTTGTCCTTGGGGTCTCCAGCCCGTGCTCTGCACAGATGTTTCTGTAAACTATGCCAGCCTCCTGGGCAACCAGAGCACCTTGATGACAAATGGGCTACTGAAAAAAGTAGTATTTATATATATATGCTGCTGACTCATTAACCACTCCACCACCGGGCAGTTTTAGTTAAGACCTGTGGCCAGAGCTCCTGTCTCCAACGTGAGGAGCAGGAACACGAGTGGGAAGAATAATATATATATATTTTAGATGCTTCGTCTACGCTAAGAAAACCATTCTGAATCGAAGCAGACAATAATGTCAATAAAATGAATTTTCTGTTTGATTGAAGTCCTGTCCCTCACTCTGTCCTGCACCTGCACCTCTCTCTCAGACCAGTGGCACAAAGTCACCAACGGGAATAGTTTCACTAACTAAACTCTACATACATGTCTAAACTCTACATACATGTCTAAACTCTACATACATGTCTAAACTCTACATACATGTCTAAACTCTACATACATGTCTAACCTCTACATACATGTCTAAGCTCTACATACATGTCTAACCTCTACATACATGTCTAAACTCTACATACATGTCTAAACTCTACATACATGTCTAACCTATACATACATGTCTAAACTCTACATACATGTCTAACCTCTACATACATGTCTAACCTCTACATACATGTCTAAACTCTACATACATGTCTAACCTCTACATACATGTCTAACCTCTACATACATGTCTAAACTCTACATACATGTCTAAACTCTACATACATGTCTAACCTCTATATACATGTCTAACCTCTACATACATGTCTAACCTCTACATACATGTCTAAACTCTACATACATGTCTAAACTCTACATACATGTCTAACCTCTACATACATGTCTAAACTCTACATACATGTCTAACCTCTACATACATGTCTAACCTCTACATACATGTCTAAACTCTACATACATGTCTAAACTCTACATACATGTCTAACCTCTACATACATGTCTAACCTCTACATACATGTCTAACCTCTACATACATGTCTAAACTCTACATACATGTCTAACCTCTACATACATGTCTAACCTTTACATACATGTCTAACCTCTACATACATGTCTAAACTCTACATACATGTCTAAACTCTACATACATGTCTAACCTCTACATACATGTCTAAACTCTACATACATGTCTAACCTCTACATACATGTCTAAACTCTACATACATGTCTAACCTCTATATACATGTCTAAACTCTACATACATGTCTAACCTCTACATACATGTCTAAACTCTACATACATGTCTAAACTCTACATACATGTCTAACCTCTACATACATGTCTAACCTCTATATACATGTCTAAACTCTACATACATGTCTAAACTCTACATACATGTCTAAACTCTATATACATGTCTAAACTCTACATACATGTCTAACCTCTACATACATGTCTAAACTCTACATACATGTCTAAACTCTACATACATGTCTAAACTCTACATACATGTCTAACCTCTACATACATGTCTAAACTCTACATACATGTCTAAACTCTACATACATGTCTAACCTCTACATACATGTCTAACCTTTACATACATGTCTAAACTCTATATACATGTCTAAACTCTACATACATGTCTAAACTCTACATACATGTCTAACCTCTACATACATGTCTAAACTCTACATACATGTATAACCTCTACATACATGTCTAAACTCTACATACATGTCTAACCTCTATATACATGTCTAAACTCTACATACATGTCTAAACTCTACATACATGTCTAAACTCTACATACATGTCTAAACTCTACATACATGTCTAACCTCTACATACATGTCTAAACTCTACATACATGTCTAAACTCTACATACATGTCTAACCTCTATATACATGTCTAAACTCTACATACATGTCTAACCTCTACATACATGTCTAACCTCTACATACATGTCTAAACTCTACATACATGTCTAACCTCTACATACATGTCTAAACTCTACATACATGTCTAACCTCTATATACATGTCTAAACTCTACATACATGTCTAACCTCTACATACATGTCTAACCTCTACATACATGTCTAAACTCTACATACATGTCTAAACTCTACATACATGTCTAAACTCTACATATATTTTAGATTATTAAACAAGTGAGCGCAGTTTGTATTTGGACACAGGAGTTTGGGCAGACTTTATGTGCAGAGGTGCATATGTACATATGTGTGCGCTCACCTGTGACTGGCGGTCAGGACAATCAAGAAAAGCAGTGATTGACCAATAAAATCTAAAATTAGATTCATATTTAAATAGTTTCTAAATATATCCAAATAAGCCTGTTTTTCATCACTTCTACTGCTGAAGCTTGGCTGAAGTCACAGTGTCTTTTAGTGGCCACTAGAGGGCACTTAGTAGAACTGCAGGAAGCTTGCCTTCTCAAATTGCACCCATGGGCGCACTCCTGGGCCTCCATCCTGGTACTTTTTGTTTATTTATTTATTTGACAGGGACAATGCTTCATACATAGTTACAAACAAAGCTTGCAGCTGATGTGATGCACACAAAGTTTATAGCCAGTGCTAATTTTCAACTTCTGTCCCTGGTTGGGCTTTTCTAAATCCCCCACAGATATAAAAGGCATTAAAACACGTTTCCATTATTGTAAATAAATCAGTGATAAATGTACACATCGACACAACTCATTCTTCTTCTACACATTCATAACACTTACAGGTTGATACACTTTTGATTTTTTTTCAGCTGCACTTCAGTCTGGAGGTGAACATTTGCTTTCGAGATGCACTTTATTTCAGGGGGTAATGAATTCCAGAGTTTACCGCTCTTAAAAGAGAAGGATGATTGTCCAAATGACGTCCTGCACTGTGGGATTAGGTTTGAGTACTGTGTGTACTCTGAGCAGCTCCAGGGCCTCCATCCTGATACTGTGTGCACTCTGAGCAGCTCCAGGACCTCCATCCTGATACTGTGTGCACTCTGAGCAGCTCCAGGACCTCCATCCTGATACTGTGTGCACTCTGAGCAGCTCCAGGGCCTCCATCCTGGTACTGCGTGTACTCTGAGCAGCTCCAGGGCCTCCATCCTGGTACTGTGTGTACTCCAGGTACTCTGAGCAGCTCCAGGACCTCCATCCTGGTACTGTGTGTACTCCAGGTACTCTGAGCAGCTCCAGGGCCTCCATCCTGATACTGTGTGCACTCTGAGCAGCTCCAGGGCCTCCATCCTGATACTGTGTGCACTCTGAGCAGCTCCAGGACCTCCATCCTGATACTGTGTGCACTCTGAGCAGCTCCAGGGCCTCCATCCTGATACTGTGTACACTCTGAGCAGCTCCAGGGCCTCCATCCTGATACTGTGTGCACTCTGAGCAGCTCCAGGGCCTCCATCCTGGTACTGCGTGTACTCTGAGCAGCTCCAGGGCCTCCATCCTGGTACTGTGTGTACTCCAGGTACTCTGAGCAGCTCCAGGACCTCCATCCTGGTACTGTGTGTACTCCAGGTACTCTGAGCAGCTCCAGGGCCTCCATCCTGGTACTGTGTGTACTCCAGGTACTCTGAGCAGCTCCAGGGCCTCCATCCTGATACTGTGTGCACTCTGAGCAGCTCCAGGGCCTCCATCCTGATACTGTGTGCACTCTGAGCAGCTCCAGGGCCTCCATCCTGGTACTGCGTGTACTCTGAGCAGCTCCAGGGCCTCCATCCTGATACTGTGTGCACTCTGAGCAGCTCCAGGACCTCCATCCTGATACTGTGTGCACTCTGAGCAGCTCCAGGGCCTCCATCCTAATACTTTGTGCACTCTGAGCAGCTCCAGGGCCTCCATCCTGGTACTGCGTGTACTCTGAGCAGCTCCAGGGCCTCCATCCTGGTACTGTGTGTACTCCAGGTACTCTGAGCAGCTCCAGGACCTCCATCCTGGTACTGTGTGTACTCCAGGTACTCTGAGCAGCTCCAGGGCCTCCATCCTGGTACTGTGTGTACTCCAGGTACTCTGAGCAGCTCCAGGGCCTCCATCCTGATACTGTGTGCACTCTGAGCAGCTCCAGGGCCTCCATCCTGATACTGTGTGCACTCTGAGCAGCTCCAGGGCCTCCATCCTGGTACTGCGTGTACTCTGAGCAGCTCCAGGGCCTCCATCCTGATACTGTGTGCACTCTGAGCAGCTCCAGGGCCTCCATCCTGATACTGTGTGCACTCTGAGCAGCTCCCGGGCCTCCATCCTGGTACTGCGTGTACTCTGAGCAGCTCCAGGGCCTCCATCCTGGTACTGCGTGTACT
This sequence comes from Eucyclogobius newberryi, assembly GCF_026437365.1. Taxonomy (NCBI): domain Eukaryota; kingdom Metazoa; phylum Chordata; class Actinopteri; order Gobiiformes; family Gobiidae; genus Eucyclogobius; species Eucyclogobius newberryi. The sequence continues at coordinate 30,761,119 of NW_027315812.1, forward strand.
CTGAGCAGCTCCAGGGCCTCCATCCTGATACTGTGTGCACTCTGAGCAGCTCCAGGGCCTCCATCCTGATACTGTGTGCACTCTGAGCAGCTCCCGGGCCTCCATCCTGGTACTGCGTGTACTCTGAGCAGCTCCAGGGCCTCCATCCTGGTACTGCGTGTACTCTGAGCAGCTCTCAGTAGAAAGTGACTGTATGCAGATCTACACGGGCCGCTCTGTTGGGATAAAATTTGGCTGATTCTCCTGGTGCCGGGCTCATCATCACACAATTATGAGGCTGCGCTGTGGTTTCCATGGCAACAGCTCCAGAGCCAAACAGGGGCGCTCCGGATAAACATAGAACTACATGCACTTTGTCTCAATCTGACGACTCCAGCAGCTCACTGCAGTATGGTCACTACACTATTGTGCCCCCCACAGCGGCACTCTTTGGTTTGGTTAGGGTTGGTTTGGTTAGGTTAAGTCTTTATTCGAAGGGACAGTGGACAGAGACATTAAGGTCAGGAGATGTTTGGCCCCACACGGAGCTAAAGAGCTGCAGTCCCTGAGCAAACAACCTGATAAGTTTCTAGATTGTCTGAAAAAATGAGCATGCTAGATATTGTGTGCACCACGATTGAAATATGCAAATATTTATTTATTTAAATTCTTAAATATATTCATATAAACATACAAGTATTTTGTGAAGGTAGTAATATATATATCAACATCTATATCAACATTTATATACTATATATATATATATATATATATATATATATATATATATATATATATATATATATATATATATATATATATATATATATATATATATATATATATATATATATATATATATATATATATATATATATATAGGCCGTGGCTGCAGAGCCGCGGTGCGGCCAAATAGCCTCATGGCTAACCCTAATCCTGACCCTAACCCTAACCCTAACCCTGACCCTGACAAATAGCCCAGCAGTTTCAGGAGACGCTCCCTTATATATACATGCCAGAAGGATCCAGATCCTCTCGTTCTGGACCGTTTGTTTACCGCGCTGAGGCAGACGAGGTCCGCTGATGGTGGAGCGAGCTGGTGATGAAGGCTCCATGTCTCTTCTCCAGCAGATGTCGAGCAGAATGATTCCACTGAAGAGTAGCTAACATGTACGCTCGGTACCAGTCTTTTCAATAAAAATCTTGTTAAAGAATCAACAAAAAGTAAGAATAGCTAAAGTAAGAATAGCTAAGAAAAGTTGGATCCTTGAGGAGCCAAATCTAAACACACTTGAAACGTCCCGCACTGGTGACGGTCAGTAAAGTCACACAAGAGGCCTGACCCAGGCCGTGGTCCAACACATGTGTCCGAGCAGTTTAACGCTGCTTTCTGGACTTTTGTCTCCAGCATATCAGGGGGCGTGTTCTGATAAGAGAGGACTATTTCCCTTGATTGAAGTTTGGTTGTGTTTTAATGTTCACTTAAACCTCAGTAAAGACATTTTAATCAACATTACAGCAGAGCTTCATCCAGAAAGGAGCAAGCAAACCTTTGTTCATTATTTCAGTCTGCTGACTCGTGATGTGCCATGCTGCCCACAGGGGGCACTCAAAAGACACAGGAATGGAGTTGCTGACCAGTCTTAATTCAGTGGTCTCTGCTCGGACCATCTCTTCAGATGAGTGTTGAGTCCTTCTTCATACATATTTTACATATTTTATCCATCCCACCAATTCCCATGACCCATGACCTGTCTCACTTTTGAGACTTTTTGAGGTGGTCACACTAAATGCAAGTTGTCCTTAAACATGAGCAACATGACCTAAGTGTAATAGCAGTGTGACTAAGTGTAATAACAGTGTGACCTAAGTGTAATAGCAGTGTGACTAAGTGTAATAACAGTGTGACCTAAGTAACAGTGTGACCTAAGTGTAATAACAGTGTGACCTTAGTGTAATAACAGTGTGACCTAAGTGTAATAGCAGTGTGACTAAGTGTAATAACAGTGTGACCTAAGTAACAGTGTGACCTAAGTGTAATAACAGTGTGACCTTAGTGTAATAACAGTGTGACCTAAGTGTAATAGCAGTGTGACTAAGTGTAATAACAGTGTGACCTAAGTGTAATAGCAGTGTGACTAAGTGTAATAACAGTGTGACCTAAGTAACAGTGTGACCTAAGTGTAATAACAGTGTGACCTTAGTGTAATAACAGTGTGACCTAAGTGTAATAGCAGTGTGACTAAGTGTAATAACAGTGTGACCTAAGTAACAGTGTGACCTAAGTGTAATAACAGTGTGACCTTAGTGTAATAACAGTGTGACCTAAGTGTAATAGCAGTGTGACTAAGTGTAATAACAGTGTGACCTAAGTAACAGTGTGACCTAAGTGTAATAACAGTGTGACCTAAGTGTAATAGCAGTGTGACCTAAGTGTAATAGCAGTGTGACTAAGTGTAATAACAGTGTGACCTAAGTAACAGTGTGACCTAAGTGTAATAACAGTGTGACCTTAGTGTAATAACAGTGTGACCTTAGTGTAATAACAGTGTGACCTAAGTGTAATAGCAGTGTGACTAAGTGTAATAACAGTGTGACCTAAGTAACAGTGTGACCTAAGTGTAATAACAGTGTGACCTAAGTGTAATAGCAGTGTGACCTAAGTGTAATAACAGTGTGACCTAAGTAACAGTGTGACCTAAGTGTAATAACAGTGTGACCTTAGTGTAATAACAGTGTGACCTAAGTGTAATAGCAGTGTGACTAAGTGTAATAACAGTGTGACCTAAGTAACAGTGTGACCTAAGTGTAATAACAGTGTGACCTAAGTGTAATAGCAGTGTGACTAAGTGTAATAACAGTGTGACCTAAGTAACAGTGTGACCTAAGTGTAATAACAGTGTGACCTTAGTGTAATAACAGTGTGACCTAAGTGTAATAACAGTGTGACCTAAGCGCAATAACAGTGTGACCTAAGTGTAATAAAAGTGTGACATAAGTGTAATAAAAGTGTGACCTAAGTGTAATAGCAGTGTGACTAAGTGTAATAACAGTGTGACCTAAGTAACAGCGTGACCTAAGTGTAATAACAGTGTGACCTAAGTGTAATAGCAGTGTGACTAAGTGTAATAACAGTGTGACCTAAGTAATAGTGTGACCTAAGTGTAATAACAGTGTGACCTAAGTGTAATAACAGTGTGACCTTAGTGTAATAACAGTGTGACCTAAGTGTAATAGCGGTGTGACTAAGTGTAATAACAGTGTGACCTAAGTAACAGTGTGACCTAAGTGTAATAACAGTGTGACCTAAGTGTAATAGCAGTGTGACCTAAGTGTAATAACAGTGTGACCTAAGTGTAATAGCAGTGTGACTAAGTGTAATAACAGTGTGACCTAAGTAACAGTGTGACCTAAGTGTAATAACAGTGTGACCTCATTGTAATAACAGTGTGACCTAAGTGCAATAACAGTGTGACCTAAGTGTAATAAAAGTGTGACATAAGTGTAATAGAAGTGTGACCTAAGTGTGATATGCATTATAATAGTCTTTTTGCAGTGGTAAACTAAGATCAGCCGAATGAGAAATACAAAACAAACTGATGTGTATTCTACAGTTGTGTTCAGTTAACGGTGCTTGTTCTTCCTGTGGTTGTATTGATCAGCTGATGTTGTGATGAGAAGGTGGAGATGAGCGGAGCGTTTTGCTCTAATCTGTCGCATAATGCGTTTAGATTGTCAGTGTAGTTAGACTTCTGTGTGAGAGTGTGGAGTGGACATTAGTGGTACAACATGTTTTTATACTATGAGATTAAAATATACAAAACCTTTTTCCCATATGACGTATTGGTTTACGTTTTGATTAAATGATTAATTAATGAATTAAATTCAACACAAATGCTGTACACGTTAGTACAGCAGTAGTACGTGCAAAAACAAATATTCAGCCTGTGGTTGTGGCACCACCTAGTGGAAGCTTTCAGATCATGTTGATTACAAAACAGATTAAAAATACTCTACACAAGTCAAAATCTAATACAGGTATTAGAGGTATACACCTCAAATATACTTTGAGTAAATATTCAAGTGATCATGGACAATATTATCATCAAACGACTGTGAGGAGAAAACACATACTACATTCAAGCAGATGCATTTTAACGCAGTTCTAAAAGAAAAGAAAAAAGGATAAACCTTGTTTATTATTAGACAAATAGATGTTTCTCCTGTTCTGTATTTTATACTTGTGTTTTAAGACTTTTGATTAGAAAATGACTTGTCTCGTCTGTTAAAGGAGACAGTGTGTGTGTGTGTGTGTGTGTGTGTGCGTGTGCGCGTGCGTGTGTGTGCGCGTGCGTGTGCACCTGTGTGTGGCTTTTTGGGTGCTGCCGGCAAAATTAGACCTGCAGGAGAAGGCCTGTTCACCTTTGATCCAGACACTTCAACAGACAATTCACTAACTGAAGAGAAACTAAATGTGCTTTAAATGTATCATAGCGATTACAATGTCAAGTTAACGACACACAAAGAATTCTTGTGCAAAAATGATTCATCTTTGTCAAACATTAACAAAGCTCATCAGAGGAACTCCGCCGTCAACAGGACACGAAAACGCCGCTAGCATGTCGCGCTAGCATGTCGCGCTAGCCTCCGAAAACCGCTAAAACTCTGATGACTGATGACACCACACCGAGCGTCACACAGACAAACAAAGGCGTGCAGTGGACACCCGGCTTATAGTGTATCAGGAAAAGGTGCTTGGAGTCGTTGTCGAAGAAGTACAGTTGAGAAACAAGTGGTAAGAAATACATTTGGTCAAAAAAACAGCACTTTATTATTTAAGACGCCTTTAACACTCATTAGTGTTACAAAAGCAGCGACATGTTCTCCAATGTGAGCAGCAGTGACACTTGTTTACATCCGCACGCTTTGAATACGTCGTCATGCATCGTTGCTGTGATTGGTTAAGCACTAATTACGACGAGCGGGCACTAAACGACGCTTCGTCCAATCAACTTGATTTATTTCACTCAATATCCCACTTCTTCCTCACGGCGCAAGACTTTCCAGACTGATTCATGTGCAGATGTCAAGAATGCCTCACAGGGACACGGGGAGAACATGCAAACTCCACACAGAAAGGCCCCACGTCGCCAAACAAACCCTGGGCCCTCTTGCAGTGAGGCGAGAGCGCTAATCGATGTGCACAGACTTTGCGTGTACAGAAAAACTACGGAATTACAGTTCAAGTTCAGTGTTTTTTATGACAAATATCATCTAAATATCTAAATATACCACCAAAAGTCTGCCTGCTCATCCATACAAGTAACTGCTCTGGGAAAAGATCATCACAAATAAATCTGAACTAACAATCGAGGACTTTACTGACTTTATCATTGAAGACGTTACATTCAGACTAAATTTGAAAATGGACTAATTTAATATGTGCCAGAATACATGTTTAGGACTTTGTAAAACACATGAAACATTTGAAACAAGACTTTTGAATGGTCATGTGACTGAAACCAGGTATGTCTCAGTTAAACATCAGCAGCTTCAGCAAGAGAATGATTAGCTTCTTTAGCATTAGCAACTTTAAACTGTTGTTTCAGGAGTTTTGAAGTCACATGACCACAATCTGCAGTGTTAGGTTCTAATATGCTGAGAATAACAAGACAAGATTCGGTCGTTAAAATTAAAGTATTTATTCCCTACGATTACAAAACTAACAGATTAAAAACGCATGTCCTGTCCCTCACAAGTTCCCATCAGACATCTGCTCCTCATCTGGGGGCCTCTCACATACAGGACAAAGAATATGAATATTCATAAGAAGGTGGATCTTCTCTGGCACCAGCCGTACCAGGCTGTACCTTCCAGGACATCCTAATATGGTCGTGAGATGTGACCCTTGACCCAGACCGAGAAGTTGGGGGAGCAGAGACAGACACAAGCAGACAGAACAAGAATGTGCAGTGTGTGTGTGTCCAGAATGCAATAACAATGAAAGGTATATTAATGCATTACAATATTAAATGGTTATTAATTACAACAGCAGAGATATTACACATTACATAAAAACACATTCAGTCTTCGCATTAGTACTTTGAAACGGCCAGAGCCACGTGTGAGCAGAGTGTGCACACTGCCCTCCCCTGGATGGAAGCTGAAAGTGCATGTGACAGCTCAGACACAATTCACTTAATCGTTGTTAAAATCAGGTTTATTTTGTTCTTAAGTTGATTGTAATGCTGTGTTGGGCATGAACTGTTTCTCTGCAGCTGTATTATAAACAAGCCAAAGATTATTATCTGATTACTAAATATACTTGAAATAAAAGACGCTCAATGATGTGCATGTGCTGCTGGTGCTCTTACTTTTTATTTTTCGGTTTTCTCATGTAGAAAACCAAAGAGAAATGTCTAATTGAGTGATTTGGAGGAGATATTTAATGTTAACCTAAAGTTAATTCAGTAAAACCAACAGTAAAATATGCTTTAAGATCTTTGCACGGTTCAGAAGCCTCTTATGATGACAACTATAACAAGGCTGTTTACGTCGCCCAGATCGGCGTCACCGGGGCCCCACTCTGGCTTGCAGGTCTCCTGAGGTCATCGACGGGTATTGGCAGGCCAAGCGAGCCGCGGCTCGTGCTGTCGCAGAGGCAAAAACCCAGGCCTGGGAGGAGTTCGGGGAGGCCATGGAGGAGGACTCTCTGTCGGCCCCAAAGAAATTCTGGCAAACCGTCCGGCGCCTCAGGAGGGGGAAGCAGTGCCTCACCAACACCATTTACGATGCGGGTGGAGGCCTGCTGACCTCGACTGGGTCGTCGGACGGTGGAAAGAATGCTTTGAGGACCTCCTTAATCCCTCAGTCACGTGCTCCGGGAGTACGGGGTCCGGGGCCCTTTGCTCAGGGCTGTCCGGTCCCTGTATGACTGGAGTAGGAGCTGTGTTCGCATCGCCGGCAGTAAGTCAGACCTGTTCCCAGGGCATGTTGGACTCCGCCAGGGCTGCCCTTTGTCACCGGTTCTGTTCATAGTTTTTATGGACAGAATTTCTAGGCGCAGTCAAGGTTCGGAGGGTGTCCGGTTTGGAGACCACAGGATCTCAGCTCTGCTGTTGGCAGACAATGTTGTCCTGATGGCTCCATCAAACCCGGACCTGCAACATGCACTGGGACGGTTTGCAGCCGAGTGTGAAGCGGCTGGGATGAGAATCAGCACCTCCAAATCCGAGGCCATGGTTCTCGACCGGAAAAAGGTGGCTTGCCCTCTTCAGGTGGGTGGGGAGTCCTTGCCCTAAGTGGAGGAGTTCAAGTATCTCGGGGTCTTGTTCAGTGAGGGAAGGATGGAGCGTGAGATCGACAGGCGGATCGGTGCAGCGGCTGCAGTGATGCAGTCGCTGCATCGGACCGTTGTGGTGAAGAGGGAGCTGAGCCGAAAGGCAAAGACCCTCAGAGTCACAGACCCTCAGTGTCAAAGACCCTCCCTCAGTGTCACAGACCCTCCCTCAGTGTCGCAGACCCTCAGAGTCACAGACCCTCCCTCACAGTCACACACCCTCCCTCAGTGTCACAGACCCTCCCTCAGAGTCACAAACCCTCCCTCAGTCTCACAGACCCTCCCTCAGTGTCACAGACCTTCCCTCAGTGTCACAGACCCTCCCTCAGAGTCACAAACCCTCCCTCAGTCTCACAGACCCTCCCTCAGTGTGACAGACCTTCCCTCAGTGTCACAGACCCTCCCTCAGAGTCACAAACCCTCCCTCAGTGTCACAGACCCTCCCTCAGTGTCACAAACCCTCCCTCAGTGTCACAGACCCTCCCTCAGACCCTCCCTCAGTGTCACAGACCCTCCCTCAGTGTCGCAGACCCTCAGAGTCACAGACCCTCCCTCACAGTCACACACCCTCCCTCAGTGTCACAGACCCTCCCTCAGAGTCACAAACCCTCCCTCAGTCTCACAGACCCTCCCTCAGTGTCACAGACCTTCCCTCAGTGTCACAGACCCTCCCTCAGAGTCACAAACCCTCCCTCAGTCTCACAGACCCTCCCTCAGTGTGACAGACCTTCCCTCAGTGTCACAGACCCTCCCTCAGAGTCACAAACCCTCCCTCAGTGTCACAGACCCTCCCTCAGTGTCACAAACCCTCCCTCAGTGTCACAGACGCTCCCTCGGAGTCACAGACCCTCCCTCAGAGTCACAAACCCTCCCTCAGTCTCACAGACCCTCCCTCAGTGTCACAGACCCTCCCTCAGTGTCACAGACCTTCCCTCAGTGTCACAGACCTTCCCTCAGTGTCACAGACCTTCCCCCAGTGTCACAGACCCTCCCTTAGAGTCACAAACCCTCCCTCAGTCTCACAGACCCTCCCTCAGTGTCACAGACCCTCCCTCAGTGTCACAGACCCTCCCTCAGTGTCACAGACCCTCCCTCATTGTCACAGACCCTCCCTCAGTGTCACAAACCCTCCCTCAGTGTCACAGACCCTCCCTCAGGGTCACAGACCCTCCCTCAGTGTCACAGACCCTCCCTCAGAGTCACAGACCCTCAGTGTCACAGACCCTCAGTGTCACAGACCCTCAAAGTAACAGACCCTCCCTCAGTGTCACAGACCCTCAGTGTCACAGACCCTCCCTCAGTGTCACAGACCCTCCCTCAGTGTCACAGACCCTCTCTCAGTGTCACAAACCCTCTCTCAGTGTCACACACCCTCTCTCAGTGTCACAGACCCTCCCTCAGTGTCACAGACCCTCAGAGTCACAGACCCTCCCTCAGTGTCACAGACCCTCAGAGTCACAGACCCTCCCTCAGTGTCACACACCCTCTCTGTGTCACAGACCCTCTCTCAGTGTCACAGACCCTCAGTGTCACAGACCCTCCCTCAGTGTCACAGACCCTCCCTCATTGTCACAGACCCTCCCTCAGTGTCACAAACCCTCCCTCAGTGTCACAGACCCTCCCTCAGGGTCACAGACCCTCCCTCAGTGTCACAGACCCTCCCTCAGGGTCACAGACCCTCCCTCAGTGTCACAGACCCTCCCTCAGAGTCACAGACCCTCAGTGTCACAGACCCTCAGTGTCACAGACCCTCAAAGTAACAGACCCTCCCTCAGTGTCACAGACCCTCAGTGTCACAGACCCTCCCTCAGTGTCACAGACCCTCCCTCAGTGTCACAGACCCTCTCTCAGTGTCACAAACCCTCTCTCAGTGTCACACACCCTCTCTCAGTGTCACAGACCCTCCCTCAGTGTCACAGACCCTCAGAGTCACAGACCCTCCCTCAGTGTCACAGACCCTCAGAGTCACAGACCCTCCCTCAGTGTCACACACCCTCTCTGTGTCACAGACCCTCTCTCAGTGTCACAGACCCTCAGTGTCACAGACCCTCCCTCAGTGTCACAAACCCTCCCTCGGTGTCACACACCCTCTCTCAGTGTCACAGACCCTCAGAGTCACAGACCCTCTCTCAGTGTCACAGACCCTCCCTCAGTGTCACAGACCCTCAGTGTCACAAACCCTCCCTCGGTGTCACAGACCCTCAGAGTCACAGACCCTCCCTCAGTGTCACAGACCCTCAGTGTCATAGACCCTTTTCGTTTCGTTTGAGTCTGTGAACTTATGAATATTCTAAATGTGTTAATTTGGTGGTTTCCATATATTACAGTATACTAGGGTAAGATCAGGGCAGAAACTTGTGAGGAATTGTTTTTTATAAAGCGCCTTTTTTTTTGCTGATATTAAATGTTGTCCTTTCCGGTACGCACTCTTTCAAGTACAATTTGACACAAATGAGGCCCAGTTTACTGTTCAGAGGAGGAACAAGGCTCTTGAAATCTGACATTCTGCATTAAAGGCCACAAGCTGAGATACTGTGAGTTGATGAGCTGCTCCTTTCTCTGGCACGGCGAATGATCGATGATCTGTCTCAGTCGAGTACTGCATCCCTCATAGTTCTTGAGCGTTTGGAGAATTTGCTTTTCAAGTGAAACCAAATACTCCCTTAATCAGGAGGTCACGCCCAGAGGGCAGGGCTTTCTCAGAGTAGGATAAATATCTGAGTTCCCGGACTCGATTCTTAGATTGAGACTCTTGGATGGGAGTCGAAACGTTTTGTTTTTTCCAAAAACAGAGGTCAGATGATACAACTGAATCTTCCTTCTACCTAGTTACATCACCATTACAGCACATCAGGACTTCATTTAAGAAAGGAACATGTTTAAAAAACACACCAAAATGTTAGAAACCACATGTAACAAAACCTGCATTTGTGAATACACTGCAGACACTGAAAATGCAGCATTAATACAAATACAGTAATAACAGTAGGTACATGGTATTCCACACTATACTTTCAGAGATAAGTCCAGTTTAGTGATGAGATCATAATGTCACAAACGTTTATTGGGGACTTCCTGTGTAGATCTGTTTCATCTTCAATATCATTATTTTGTCCTGAGGAATGTTTGCTGCGGTCTATGAGACATGGGGTCTGATTAGATCATCTCTCAGGTCAAAGGTGTTCAGATGACACACTTCTCCTACACTCATATAAGCATTCTCATGGAAGCAAAAACTCTGCTGAATCTGCATCGAAAGTTGTTTTATAATTAATTTCATTCCACCTACATCCACAGAGGACAGCCCTGGAAGTAGCACCTACACCAAACTTCACAGTCTTGGATTTAACAAGAGTTTGATGTTTGTACAGAAGGATTTGTCCGATATGACTGGATAAACTGTACAACAACTGTAGAGTTTGAATCACATCTGTGGCAGAGAGCGAGCAACAAACCCTCTCAGCACCTACAGCACCCTCAGCACCTACAGCACCCACTGCACCTACAGCACCCTCAGCACCTACAGCACCCACTGCACCTACAGCACCCACTGTACTCTCAGCACTTACAGCACCCTCAGCACCCACTGCACTCCCAGTACCCCTTCACCCCCTTCACCCCCTGCACACCCTTCACTCCCTGCACCCCCTTCATCCCCTGCACACCCTTCACTCCCAGCACCCCTTCACCCCCTGCACCCCCTTCATCCCCTGCACACCCTTCACTCCCAGCACCCCTTCACCCCCTGCACCCCCTTCACCCCCTGCACACCCTTCACTCCCTGCATCCCCTGCACGCCCTGCATCCCCTTCACCCCCTGCACCCCCTTCACTCCCTGCACCCCCTGCATCCCCTTCACCCCCTGCACACCCTTCACTCCCTGCATCCCCTTCACCCCCTTCATCCCCTGCATCCCCTGCACGCCCTGCAACCCCTTCACCCCCTGCACCCCCTTCATCCCCTGCCCCCCCTTCATCCCCTGCACACCCTTCACTCCTTGCACCCCCTGCATCCCCTTCACCCCCTTCACCCCCTGCAAAAGGAAAGAAAGGTCAGCTGCACTAACAAAATTAATATGAAAACATAACGAACCAAGCTCAACATTTGCCCATTTTCTGTTTGGAGATTTGCTCTGTCGCATCGGCACATTTAAGATTTGGACATAATCAAATCCAGAATGTGAACTCTATTATTCAGAAGGTCACTGTGCTCTAAAGGCCACAGGCCCTTTGCACACCACTTCATCGATATGCAGACCCCTGACTGACCACGGACTGACCCCTGACTGACCACGGACTGACCACGGACGAGGATCAGCACCAACCATCTGTGCTGGACAGACCTCCGCTTCACTGTGGTTCTCTCTGAGGTTTCTACTTTTCCCCAAAGGGTTTTGTAGTTTTTCCTTGCAGAGAAGGAGGGTGCCGTTTTATCAACTCAAACTGCACCAACAATCAGGAACTGGACCAACATTATAACTAATATACAGAATATGGAGAGGATTACATGGACTTAATTTGTGGTGCAGGTGACGGCGTCGACGGTCTTGACGGAGACAGAAGTGGCGGCGGTGGCAGCGGGGGCGGGGACGGCGGTAACGGTGATGGAGGTGATGGAGGTGACGGTAACATGGTGACGGTAACATGGTGACTGTGGTAGCTACTTCTCCCAGCATGTGATGGTGACGACTTGTACTTGGTTTGTGAAGCTTGTGCGTCTTGAGCCCCTCGTGACCTGAGACAGTGGACAGTCTCCGTCCACTGAGCCTGTCCACAAGAGACGTGCTAGCATCCGCAGGCTAATAGCGGCCCCTTGCTGGGCTCTCAGCTCAGCCATCAGCTCGGAGGTTCCTCTGCTAACCCTCATCTTATGTTCGCTGGTGTTTTAATCAGCTGCACAGATGTGTCATGTCAAAGGCGCTATCAATAATTGAAAGTCTTCCATCCATAATTCATAAACATACGGATGGAATGTGCTGATATGGCAAATTATTTAAAGCAACATTGTGCCTTGGCCTATTTTCTTTCAGTCAGCACTCATGTTTGTTAAAGAGAAAATTACACAAATACGTTTTTTCCCAGTAATTATCAGAAATCTTTTTGGAAACTTTGTTTAGTTTGGTTATTTAATCCAAACATGTATCTGAGCATGGGCTTAGGTGGTCCAATCATCTGGAACATTCCTCCTCAGTTCACAGTCTTCAGGCAGCTCACTTTTAGAAACAAATATATTGATTGAATTCATCTTGTTTTTGGCCACACTACAGGCCTGTTCATACTGTACAAGATAAAAAAGACTGTTTATTTCAATATAGAAACTCATACATAAGCGTGAAAACAACTTTTGTGATGACCAGAAGTATATTAACAACACTTGAATCAAATCATTAACAATATTTATGAATCCTGAATTTCCTGATTTCTATCATTTAGTTGTGAATTAAAGACTTGAAACTATAAAAACAAAAGGTGTTTTCCATGTAGATGTAAAGAAAACAAAATAATAAGTCACAGCCCACAGTTTGATCAATGAATATAAAGTTTATTGGACTTGATCAGACGGTGCAGAGTCACCTGCAAAAGCTCTGGTGGAGTTTGGAGCTGTGGGTGGTGGTAGTGGTGGTGGTGGGTGGTGGAACTCCTCATCACAACATCTCAGACAGTTAGCTACAAACACCACATGCAGAAGAGTTCCAGTCCAGTGGAACCAGGAGAACCAGACCAAAGGACATGTCATGTGATCCAAGAGTTCAAGATCCAGGACCAAGAATGTGAAGGGATAAGACAGAAGCACAAATCACACACAAAGAATAAATACATTTGTGTTTCTAAATGTTCACTACAGAATGTATGATTCTGAATGTGACATTTATGTGTAAAAGTTGATTTGTGTGAATATGTGTGTGTCTTTTTGATTGTTAAACTTTTGATCAGAACATCCTTTGTCTGATACGCTTTGTTTGGCACAACAAAACCATTATATATAAGATTTTTAACTAAACTGATTGGCATAATTTTTGGCAGTGAATAATTTGACTCCATGTGGCCAAAAGAGTGCCCTCATCAAATCCTTTCTTATCTTATTAATTTGACATCAACAAATAATCAAATGATTGTTACTGTAAGGATAGGCTGACGCAGAAAATATCCATATATCAAAGTGCATTACAAAATATTTTATTTTTAAATTGAACCATGTACAATTAATGACATTTGCTGAAATTGCTGGTCAGGATATTGTAGTTCTCACAAAATGCAATATTACGTTTTAATAAAATATATCTGGTTTTATCCTTTATGCGATGTACAGTCTGAGAGGGCGATCGCACTGGGACGACTGTGATCATCATTAATCCATAACGTGTAAGAAATATATACTGTATGTCATAATCTGATGCATACATACTTTTACACGTAATCATAAAGAGCTGATTGAAATGTGGCATCACTTCCTCTACATCAGGGGCCCCCACACGTTTAGTCCCCTAAAAGAACCTCAGAACCCTGCTGAGGATGCTCATTTCATGCTGCAAACGAATTGATATGGTTTGATATTTTAGTTTCAAAGGTACACAGGGATTGCACAAGGTTATTTTTAATAAGATGATTTTAAAGTCATCTCAATCTCATACTATATATTCTGTAATGTAGTATAATTATCTCCACTGTTTTGTGAAATAACCTTATGACCCTGCGCTTTACAATACAACATATATCTTTTTCCATTAAGGGTCAAGTAGGGAAAGGATAATAAAGTACAGTAATGGGATATTTCTGAAGGGAATAAAATATACTGTTTCCATGACAAACGTTTAATGCCCGGACAACGGTGAATAATATTAAAGAGTTGAGCCGGAGGAGGCGTGGGATGGACTCTAGTGACATGCAACTGTTACAAAGAATTATGTCCAACAGAACAGACTGTACAAGTTTAACACAGGACGTCTCAGATTCTGTCATCCACTCTCTACTTTGGATGTTTTTTTTTCTCTTTTGATTGAAAAACAGCAAAAACAAGTTCATAAATATAAATAGGTGCTGGCCCATCACATCAGCAGTACAATAATAAAAATAATTATTCTCTACACTGTAAACCACCAAACACTGATTTAGGAAAATATGACTTGTGACCAACAATTTGTCTTTTACAAAGATCTGTTTTCATGAAAGCTTTTCCTATAAACATGAGGTGCAAAAACCTTCTGGCACTCGCACATGACCCAGATCTGTGCCTGTCTCCACCACACACTTGTTTGTAGAAACTGTACATCATCTAAATGAAACGTGGGCCCAGGCTGAGGTGTGAATGCTCCCGTGCACCGTGGGCCGGGAAAAAGAACCAGTCTCAGTCTGGACTATGGTTTGGTCCTGGTTTGGACTTTGGACCAAATCCAAAAAGTGCCAGACGGTAGACCACGAAGAGGCGAGCGAACGTGAGGAAGACGGAGCTCAAACGTGAAGAGGAAGGACAGCTTTAGCACCGCGGAGAGCTACACAGAGCTCTCACTTTCATCACGTGACAAGTTAGCCAAGTTAGGCTACTAGACCAAGGGTTCTCAAACTGTGGTACTACTGGGGTTACGTCAGGGGGTACGTGGATTCCTCAGCAGTTCGAATGTTTGCAGAAGAAAGTAAAGTACATTTAATCCACTACTTTGTCAAGTAAAGCAATTGTGAAGTCCTATTTTAGACCTATTTTAGCCAATGTTTAAATCTAGAATAATCCTGTTTTAGACCTGGTTTACATTTGGTGGAACTCGGAGGGCCATATATTTTCTTAGGTGTTACTTGGTTTGAAACGTTTGAGAACCACAGTACTAGACAACATAATTACAAACCAATCTGCCAAACTACAGCCTGCTCCTTGTTCGAGTAAAAGATGAGCCTTATTTGACCTTCAAATCACTAAATGCACAGCCAACAATCAGAATCATTTTTAGACTATTCTCCTTCGTTCAGTGTAAGATCACGTCTTCACACACCCGACAAACCAAAACAAGCCTCGTACTAACACAAGCTAATACCAGAACATATAACACATACACACTAAATAAAGTAGAGAATGAAGCACTGAATAAACTCCACACACACGTGGCACTTCCATAAATGTCGTCTGCCAAATAATAATGTTCATCCATAAAATACACTAATATTGGCACATTCGCACATGTTTCAGACGGATGAAAACAATGCTGTGTCAAATCTAAACCAATGAAATGGTAGGTATCACTCCCGTTGTCATGACGACAGTAGAGTAAGCACCCTTTAGGAGCCGGTGTGAGAGCTAAAGTCTGGGGTCCAAACTAAAATATTCAAAGTTGTAAATCTGAACCTTGGTCTGGACCTTGGTGTGGACGTTCAGGTGTGGACGTTCAGGTGGACGTTCAGGTGGGCGTTCAGGTGGGCGTTCAGGTGTGGACGCTCAGGTGTGGGCATTCAGGTGGACGTTCAGGTGGACGTTGAGGGGTGACTTCAGGTGTGGACGCTCAGGCGGACGTGCAGGTGTGGACGCTCAGGCGTGGACGCTCAGGCGTGGACGCTCAGGCGTGGACTCTCAGGCGTGGACGTGGACGCTCAGGTGTGACTCAGCCCAAAGGTACAATGTGGGGCTTTGGGGCAGGTCTAAGTCCGTTCGGAGCTCGCAGGTGAAGCTGCTCAGCGTGTCAAAGATCCAGTCCGACCTGAGCGTGTTCACACTCTGCCTGAACGCTATGTGTGTTTGACTGGCAGGAGAAGTACAGCCTGAGCACATCCAGCTCTGACTCAGGCTCATGTTTACTCCTACATAAGAACTGTAAAGGGTGGTACATTTTCAGAAAATCTTAACCCTGAACTTTAGCTCCGAAATTAAGGGAACAAAAATGTAAAAAGGCTTGGCTAACCCTAACCTTGTCAGGTCTCAGTTACTGCAGACTTAGCCATCCTTAGGGTCACTGCTTCTATATTAGGTTTGAAAAGTCACAAACTGTCATTTGTTTTGTGTGTGATCCCAAAGAAATGATCTTGTGCTCAAACAGAAATTAGATGAATCAAGTCCATCCCCACAAAAGTTGTTGGCCTGTACGCCTAAAAGGACTTCCTCATCAAGCGCCAGTGGTCACATCTGGCAATGACCGCTTTCTTGATGACTATAATTGTTAAGTAAGTATGTTTGCATAAGTTCATGTTTTTATGACTCCTTGTTGAGAAGTGAACGTTCAGAAGTAGTAGTTCCCTGTCAATTCCTATACATTTTCCATGGAAAGGTTCCAATTTTTTATATTCCTGACATTTTGCAACCCTACTCATACACACCAGAAACATGTTCACCATGAATTTTTGAATAACCTCCTGAAGATACTCCAACATTAGCCTCAAACCGTCACTCATGAACATCGTGAAACATGTTCTTCAGCTACAGTTCAACCTTTGTCTGAATAATGGAAGCGCTCCAATATTAATACACAGCATTACAAAGCATGGCTACAAACGGCATTGTGCTACACTAAAATGCTCTTTTAGATCTAGAACTAAAAACATCATAAGATTCATATTCACTTAGACCTGTGTGTTTTGGGCATAATGTTAGCCTTAGCCTTACAAATGCTAATGCTAGGGTCAAGTGCAAGTAGACAGGCTTTCAAATCAAACGATATTGTGCATAAAGACTGAATGATTGTTTTGGCTGGGCATTCAGTGATCCCAAACTATGTCTTCTGCAAAACAAAGGACTTGGCCACGCACCGGAGTGTTAGCGTTTGGCAGTGTCATTGAGCACAAGCAGAATCTGAATTGTCAGCTACATTTAGTACAAAACATTTTTGGCAATGTGTTTCAGTAAAAATCGGTTACTACTTGTGTGGTCGAAGGGTTTGTCCATGACAGTATATAGACAGGTTCACGCAGCTCAGTACAGTCACAGCATTTTGGACTTCATCGCTACAGGAGGAGGCTAAGCACACTTATGGTTCCAACAGTATCTCCAATGTGCACTATTACATAACAACTGTACAAAACATATTCCACATGGTCTGCAGAAGCACCTTTTATCTTTTCAAATGTGTTTGAAGGTCAAGAGCATGGTCATAACGCAAACTAACCTAACCTGCTACTATGTCTACTGCTGCCAGACTGTTTTTTTTTATCTCTCCTGGTCAGAGATCGAGCCGGTGCTCAGGAGGAGCTAACACAGTGATTGTTCAGACGACACGTGGAGGTTGTGCTTTAGTGTAAACACGTACAAAATCATGCTCATCACAAATATGTACACGAACAGCTCTGTTTGGCTACAGTAGGGCTAACATTTTTCCACTAGAAAAATGGGCTCAGTATGGGTACAAATGAACTACAAGCTGAACACTTTTGTTCAGCTGTAGTCATGTGTGAGTCTTCTATTTAGCTGCACAGTTACTGTAACTACCAGATTCTTAGTGCAACAGCTACCACCTGAAATGTGTCCATTTACTCTTGCCTTGCGATAGCAGAATAGCTAAATCCGGTCCATAATCCAAGATGAGTGAGAGTGTTGCTAATTTAGTCCTTAAAAGCAGGAGATATGGACGTGCCCTTGTAGAAGATATTCCGGGTACTGTCCGGACTGTTGGCCCTCTCGGGGATGAGGATGACGTTGGCCTTCCTCCGGAGAGTGGACTCTCGGCTGGATGTGACCGAGAGAGTTTCAGAGGCACTCTCGCCCCCTGGCCCGACCGAAGAGCCCCCGTCCCCAGGAGTAACGCGTATGGTGGAGAGGCTCGCGGGATGGGGCCTCTGCTCAGCCTGGCCCAGGGCGCTCTGCGTGTGCACTGTCACCACAGGAGGAGTGCAGGCCGCAGCAGAGGTAGTGATGATGTGATTGGGCCGTTTCCTGTCCATAGAGCCAGACTCGCAGCTCTCCGAGTCGCGGTTCAGATCGTTCATCTCAAAAGACTGCTTCAGACATCCGGGGCCTTCTCCAGGGTCCAGGGTTGCCCCAGTCCGAGGGCATGTGCCATGGTCCAGAGAGCGCCACCTCCAGGACCCGCTCCCGTCTTTGGAAGGAGGCTGGATCACTGGTTTATTGTTTTCTGGATGGGCTTCTATCCGGACGATGGCCCCGATGCTTCCTGACATACTGGGGCTGTCTTGGTCGGTTAGGGCTCTGTATCGTGGGGGGCCCTGACAACTTGGAATGGTTGTTCCTATACTGCCCTCATCTAAACTTTTGGAGTGGGTCTGGAGCAGACCTTGCTGTTTGGACATGGCGATGACCTGCATGATTCTGGGTGGGGCCTCAGTAGTCCGGCAGGTCTTTTCAGCTGCCTTCTGCCAGTTGGCCTGTCCTGTGATGCTGTTGCTGGCTGCTCCTGAGGGCACTGACCGTGGGGAGGAGTTGTAATTCTCATGAGCCTCTTCTGGGATGTGAACAAGCTGAGAAGATCCTGGTCGTGACTGCATGGCAATCCTGGCGCCTCCAGTGATTCCACTACAGTTGCTGGGTAAGGTTGTGCTAGTGCCTGCTGCTAGTTTGGACATGTAAGAATGACAGTCAAAGCCTCCGTTTAGGCCCATAGCGGGCGGCTCTAAGCCAGGGTGGAGGTGGTCCATGCTGCCGTGGTGTGGGGGATGCTGGGAGGACTGGCCCGATGACGAGTCTAGAGAAGAGGATAAAGAATCGGGAATCTGCAGGGAGCACTTGTGGTTCTTACTCTTCCACTGAGAAAGCAACTGTTTGGAGCGGCTTGAGTCCATGGAGGTGTGGTGCAGGGTGGCAGCGTGGCGCCGGGCAGCCTCCTCGTATGCAGCTATGGCCTGGGGCGTGTGCACTCGGGGCAGGGTGTGGCTGAAGGCCATGTAAGCCTCTTTACTCTGAGGACTGCGGGGGGAGAGAGTGTCCCCCTCAGGGTGACCTTTGAGTCCATCTTCAGGCCTTTGCTGGGGAAGGCCTCGATGTAGAAGACCATCGGAATGTGACGTGGGCAGCAGAGCTTCTCCAGCCATGGCCTTCATCTGCATGTGGTGCATGACGGCCTCTTGGCTGATGTGGGGCAGGGAACAGGTGGGCCGGTGCGGCTGCAGAGGAGCAGGAGGGCTGCTGTCCTCACTGGGCTGGAAGTTTCCTACAGCAAACAAGCCCTGCCGACAGAGCACACATCTGATCAGGGACATTATCTTATCATATATGACATACAAACAAACATATCAAGAACCAAGATATCTTTGACACTCAATTCATTGATATGGGGACAGATGCAATGTAAGGAATAAATGATCAGGTTCAACTTCTCTCTCACTTTTGGACATTCCATTTGAAAATACCATAATGTGTACCTGAAACACTGGCTCCTGCCCATGCGACAAAACATTATCTGGACTTTACCCTGGGATATTTTATAGTATTAGACAGAAGTAAACATATAACAGTACCAGGTAAACAGCAATGGCCCCTCCCAGCAGGAAGCCCAGGTAGACATCCACAGCATGGTTCTTGTACTGTATGATCCTAGTCAGGCCACAGATGATGGCGCTGATGATGAAGGAGAAGACCAGCAGCGGCTTGAGCAGTTTGGACGAGTCGGTCAGGGTGCTGTTAAAGTACATCTGCCATGAAACACAAAACTGGTGAGCAGAGGGAGCGTGTCTGGGAGCCATTTCAACCATCTGTCCGGTAATTGTTCAAGAATGATTTGTTTTTTCTGATCCATTGACCTCCTTGGGACGCTGGCTGTGATGCCCTGGCAGCAGGACACAGAGGAAACTTTAGTCCCAAGGGCTATTATTCTCCTCAAACGGCCCTGACACACATTCATCTGATTCTATCTGACAAATCCACCCAACCTTTGACTGAGCCAGGAAAATCTTTGTGCTGCTGAACTTCCATTTCTATGTCTCTAATCTGGCATATCTCCCTCTCCTGAGGTAATTTCTGGAAACTCTGAGAAAATTTCAATTAGTAACTAATCCGACAGCCGTCTGTGGAATCCCTCAGTTGTCCAGGTAGGTTCCATAACAAAGGAAAATGGAATTATTTCAACTAGACAAAAGTTTTAAGAGTGAATATGTTCTGACAATCATTTAAGTAGCTTCTTCAGTTCCTCTGATGAGGAGCTGGTAAGTCACTGTTGTAGCTGTCTGAAGGGAGGAGCTAACCACACTAAGAAAGAGCCAAACAGAACAATAGAGAATAAGAGACAAAGAGAAAAGATGTAACAATTCCTTACACTTCTGGTGTTTCTGAAACACCTCAAAGGATTTTTAGACAACATGACATCGAGGTCTATGTCAAACCCTCCACCACTATGAGACAAAAACTGGTACATCCAAAGGACAAACAAAGGCTCAGGACTCTAGTCTGCAGTGCATCTCCATCGCAAACCACTAACCACACATTTGAGGACAGTGATCAGCTCCTGGCAAAGGAGAAGAGGTGGTTTGAGAGGAGTCAAAGCGGCTACATTTATCTGGAAACACAATCCATCTCTGAACAGAAATGGGGTCTGTGGGGTCTAAGGCAAAACCTGCCATTTACAACTCCATCCTCAGGCCTAAACCTAAACAAAGAAAACAATCAAAGTATGCTGAAAATCACCCGTTAGCAGCTTGAAAGATTAGGCCAAATATAGTTCAGGAGACTTTTCACACCTAGAGTAGTTCAGTAAACTTAACTGTAGACACCTAGCTGGTGTTAGCTTCAGTGTCGTTAGCTTCAGACAAATACAAGGCTCACCAGTCCTTTGTCAGAGGAAATGAAGAAGCTATTTGGATGAGTGGCGAAATGCAGTCACTCTTAAAACTTTAGTCCAGTTGACAGAATTACATTGATTATCGGGTAATTCTGTCAACTGGACACATCTTCTTGTGTCATTTCCCCTTTTGTTTCTCTGTACTTTCCACTCGCTGTGTGTGAACTGCTCCAGCCTCTGCAGTTAGAAACGCTCTTTTACGCTGTGTTATGATAATGTTATTAACATCTTCTAAACGCACAATGTTAATTTATAACTTTTAAATCTAACAACACTTGAATAAATACACATCCTGACTTTTTGACTTCATAGACTTGTTGGTGTAAATATACTGTAATCGTGGTGCCCAGTCTGGCCGGCTGATGAAAACTTGACGAGGTTTGAGCTCGTTACAAACTGCTCGCTCAGCTCATTCCCATGTGACTGATTCTTACCGAAACATAGACAGCTGCGAACGATGCCAGAGTGGCGTGTTGAGAGGGGAAGGACTTCCTGTAATGAGAAAACAAGTGGAGGTGAAGACATTCATAACCCAGAGAGATGTCTAAACAGCTGCAGAGGGGATTATGCGGGGAAGGGGAGACAGACTTTTGTCATGAATAACTTGATTGATTAGCATAAGTAGCAAATTCACATGAACAGTAACGATCTGATAACACAATAATTAGATGTGCGTTTACATGCTCAACAGTAATCTGATCATCAAAAACAGAGTGACATATGTGAGTTTTTTATTATTATTTATTTTTTGAGTAAATGTTACATTTGGAAGACTAAGTACAATTTTATTTTATTTTTGGTAAATCTTTAAAAAAAGTTACTCAGAGCAGATGGAACTGGAATGTCAAAATGATTTGGTTAATAATGATCTTGATTATCTACATCAAAATATAACCAAGAAACAATGAGCAATAATTGTGACCATTTTAGAAGCAAAAATAAGTTATTTCAGTTCAACTTGAACTTAAATAGTAAACCTGAATGTAAAAATAAGCTTCATTAATATAAGTGTATCATTAACATATACGTTGACCTCATCATTCAGAACGTTTAATTCATGAAGCTGGTCACATACTGTACATACAGTTAAGTATTTTACTGCTGTTTGGTTGGTGTCATTAATCATTGTTAATTGTTAAATCGTAATGTTTCAACCATAAATCAGATCAGATTTTTGTTGTACATGTGAACATAGCGAGTGACAGAAGGGACAAACAGAAGAAATCAAGTCGACGCCAACGGACAGAACAAAAGAGACCAAAACGGGCAGAAGAGAGAGTAGATCCTGCTGCGACCATCTCACATCTGACCACTACAGCCTTCACCGTGTCCAGGCCCCTTTTAGCCCAGCGTGTGAAAAGGAGCTCTGCCGCAGCCTCCTGGAGCTCGTCTTCTCGGAGCTCCATGACCTACTTCTTTGGCTCTGCTCCCCCACTCCCTCCTGACTGCAGCCTCCCAGCATCAGCGCTTCACACAAACCACTGCCAGCTCCAGAAAAGCAAAGTATAAAGGATTTGCATGTACAGAGTGGTGGAGCTAAACTGTTTAACTGTTTTGATGTGCAAATTCTGTGCAGTAGTTGGATAGCAGCATCTGAGGATTTGACATGTGAACGTGTATTATGAAAAGAACATAAATACAGACATGTTCTGCTGCCCACGACACACCTTTTCAGTCAATTCAATATAAAGTTATTTGCAATGAAAACATGATCATTTGATTTATTTTCTCTCAAACTCAAGACTTTTTAGGTGTGCTGGCTCTCAGGTTGCTCAATGTGTGAGTATAATAAATTCAATTGGATAATTGTATTGTGTTATTGTAATAAGTATTAGGAGTGACAGTGGCTCAGTGGTTAGAGCATTTCTGGTTAGAGTTCTATGGTTGTGTCCTTAGGCAAGACACTTCACCCTCCGTGCCGAGTATGAATGTGGTGAGACAGTGATTGGTGGAGCTCGATGGTGCAGAATGTCGCGCCCATCACAGATCTTCCCTCTGTTCAGTACTGAACATTATAATAGTTCCATAACTAAGTCTGACTTTGCATAAATAATGCATTTGTGTTGAACTAGAAACACTGTCTTCCAGAGCCAACAGAGCAGAGCTGTGCCAAAAGCAAGAAGCTAATTTTAGTCTGCTGCCAAATCAGGCACTGAACTCACTACTGCCCCCAGTGTCATATTTAGTTTGTCTTTGCTCCTCGTACACAAAGAATAAAGTGTTGTGTTGTTCCAATGGTAACATTTAAAATATTCTATAACTAGGGTGAGCAAAATAATAGGTCTGTTTGCCATAACCCGACCGACCCGGTATAAAACTACCGGGAATTTGGCGTTCTTTGTTAAAAGAACGCCAAATTCTTTTATTGTTCAATTATTTTGCCGAAATAATATGTAATATATATAATAAAACATTAAACATTTTTATAGCGCTGGTAAATCCATTTTTCATCTTAAAGGACTAATACTGCACTGCGCAACGCAGGTGCGTCTTCATTTTCGGTCCTCCATGTGCATCTGTATGGCACGGACCATGCAGGAGGGAACATACATTGCCTAATACAGGTTGGTTTGCCTTGTTGTTGTTGTTGTTGTTGTTTTATGGCGGTTGGCATCCGAGTGTTGCATTACCGCCAGACTTTATTCCTCAGACGTTTCGTAGTCCTCAGACTCTGTCGTAGTCCGTAAAAGTACTCCTCCCATTGCTTTGGTGTTACAAAGCCCATGAGGTCATGATATGTCTTTGTGACTAGAATAGTTGTTGTGTTGTTGTTGTTGTTTTATGGCGGTTGGCATCCAAGTGTTGCATTACCGCCAGACTTTATTCCTCAGACTTTGTCGTAGTCCTCAGACTCTGTCGTAGTCCGTAAAAAAATAGTTTATTCCAGGGAGACTCTTCTTCATCTTCCTCTCCCTCTTTGACGTTCGGTGCTTTGGAAGTACAAAGTTGTTGTTACTATAGTTGTTGTTGTTGTTGTTTTATGGCGGTTGGCATCCAAGTGTTGCATTACCGCCAGTTTTACAAAGCCCATGAGGTCAAGGGACGTCTTTGTCGTTTTATCCTTTAGAAGTCCTTCTTCCATCACTTTGGTGTTTCTAGGCCCATGAAGTCAAAGCGCGTTAGAACATCTTCTTGCTCCTCATCCTCGGCTCAGTCTCCAACACCCCCCACCTCTATAAACGTTTACCCAGCCCTGTGCTACATAAGTAAGCAACCACAGCCTGACACAAACCCTGTGACTGAATCGCCAGAACGTTCCGCAGATTGAACTCCCGCCCATTATTCCGAAACCACAAGGCCAAGCCGGCCCTTTCTCTATCATAAGCCTCACAGCAAATCAGCACATGCTCGACAGTCTCTGGCACCCGACAGTGACCACACAGACCGGTCGGGTGTTTGCCTATCCTGTCATATGTGCAATTGCTGTTGGAATTCATGTGCAATTCATGTGCTGTCGTGACACATATTCATGTGCAATTACTGTCGGGATCACATGCAATGGTATTTATTTATTTGTCTATGGTAGTTTTTATTTATTTATAGGAGATCTTCTACTGAAAGTGTTTTTCAGACTTCCTATAAGTGATCTGTTCTTGTGGATCTACCTCTGTATCTTCCTGCGTTGCACCAATGAAATTTCCCCATGTGGGACAATAAAGGAAAATCTTATCTTATCTTATCTTACTCAGTGACCAATTGAGTCCAGTATGGCCAATCCTCATGCGGGCGAAGGCCCTTTCCTCCCACACGTTCCTGCCCATAGACCCGCAAGGACCCACACTACCCTGTACGTGTTAGAGATGCCGTCCAGTAACACAGTGGCTCCAAAATTCCTGCCAAAGGTCGACCACATGACTCTTGATAACGGGCTTGATTTCAGATTTGCTTAACTCAACCGCCACATCAATTGATGGCCGCCTAAGGGAACGTTTAGCCAGTGTATCAGCCATTTCGTTACCATCCACCCCCACATGCGCAGGGACCCAAAAGAAGGAAACCCTCACATCCTTCCTGGACAGGGAGAGCATCAGACAGAAGATGCCATTCAACACATCCTGTCTGCAATCCGATTTCCCAGATTTAATGCTTTGCAACGCAGAAAGGCTGTCAGAGGCCACCACAATGCCGCAACACTGCAAAGCAGATTCCGCCCATTCCAATGCCAACCGTATCGCTATGAGTTCCGACGTGAAAACAGAAAGGCGATCTGTCAACCTCTTCTTGACCGCCAGCCCCAGGTCAGGCACAAAATAAGCGGCGTCAGTACGCCCACTCTCAGGATCCCTAGACCCGTTGGTATAAATAAACACATCACCTGAGTGCTTATCGATGAGCGCTTGAACGGCAAACTGCGGTGCCCTCCCAGCGACTCCTCTAAGCTTGCCATGCAAGCTAACATCAACAGGAGCCGGGACAAACTTCCACGGAGCTATAGCAGACAAAGCCATCGACGGGCTCACACGCAGATCACCAACCCCCGCAAGCCGCGCCTTCGCATTTCCTACCTGGCTAAAAACCATACCGCCAGCCTCACTCTGCCCCCCATCAACCCTGAGAAAGTCCCTCACCGGGTGAGAGCTCGTATGACCTTGCACATTCACCCAGTAAGCCAACAGAAGTTCTAGCCTCCGGAGCCGTAATGGCAATTCCCCCAACTCAACCTGCAGCGCCGAGACAGGGGAGGTCCTAAAAGCCCTACAGCAGATGCGCAAGGCCTGGGCTTGCTCCACATCAAGCTTCTTTAAGTTAGTCTCAGCCGCCCTCATGACGGCCCGATAAATACCCAGGAGCGACCTTCTGCTGGCCCCCCAGTCCTGGCCGGATAGACAACAAAGCAAGTTATTCACCCTTTTGCATTTACCACTGACCTCATCAATGTGCTGACGCCAACTAAGCCTCTCGTCAAAGGTGACCCCCAAGAACCTCACCTCCCTGACCTGTTCGAGCACCTGCCCATGCAGTCGAAGGGAGACGTCCCTATGCCCATTGAAGAAACAGATCACTTGAGACTTCCGTACGGACAGTTTAAACCCCCACTTCAGGGTCCACTGCTCCACCTGCTGTATTGCCCTTTGCAGTTTCGCCTCGTAAAACCGGAGATTCCTCCCTCTCACCCATAGAGCGCCATCGTCAGCATAAAGGCTCCTCCCAACAGACCCATCCACGTCGTCAAAGATGTCCTTAATCATAACATTGAACAAGATAGGGCTACACACACTCCCCTGCGGGATCCCATTCTCCACCCCATAGACCCCAGAGTAAGCAGCGCCCACTCTGGTTTGGATACGCCGGCCAGACAGAAAGCTCCGGACCCAGTTAAACAGTTTACCCTTCACACCACACTTCCGCAGCTTAATGAGGAGCCCATCCTTCCAAACCATATCGTACGCCTTCTCCACATCGAAGAGCACCGCAATAACCTTTTCTTTCTGAGCCCTGGCCAGCTGGATATCAGATTCCAAACACAACACGGAATCCATGGTGTTCCTGCCCCTACGGAAACCACTCTGGTGCGCGGGAAGCAAACCCTGACTCTCCAAGAAGTAATCCAACCGCTCGGTAACCATGCGCTCCATCGTTTTCCCGAGCTGCGACGTCAAGGCAATCGGCCTATAACTTGAAGGGTCAGACGCTGGCCTACCCGGCTTCAGAACCGGCACCACCGTAGACTGTTTCCACGCAGATGGAACACAACCTGAATCCCAAACACGGTTGAAAAGACCCAGGACTAGCCCAAGCGTGTCATCAGTCAAATGAGAGAGCATGTCATAGCACACCTCATCTTTACCCGGGGCTGTCTGTTTCGCCTTAGAAAGTGCTCTCCTTAGCTCAAACAAACTAAACGGAAGGTCAAGGTCATCTTGAGTCGAAGGCTGGTGCCCAATCAGCTCAGAATTCTGGGCCAGAGTACTCTCCCTGTAGTGCCTTTCCGCAGGTGAGAGATTGTCAGAGCTGTGCACCGACACAAAGGTGCTGGCCAACAGTTCAGCTTTGTCAACGTCGCTGACTGCTTCAACACCATTCAGTATTAGGACCAGGGTCCCATGACGGCGCTCAACCCCATGCATCCGCTTAATCATCCCCCAAACATCCCCGAGACGCGTTTCTCTCCCAATTTTGGAACAATACCGCCTCCAATAGGCACTCTTGACCGTTCTTACAGTTTTCCGCACAACAGCGCGGGCCCTCTTGTAGTCAATGAGGGCACCCTCAGTGTGGGTAACCCTTAGCCGGCGAAACGCCGCATTTCTCGCCCTAACAGCATGACCACATGCTTCATTCCACCACGGCACCCGCTTCCTATGTCCACTACCACCACTCTTAGGAATCGTGCCTACCGCTGACTGCGTGATGAGCGAGACAATTGCACTATTGAGATCATCCACCTGAGTCAATCCTCCTTCCTGCAGAACCCTAGAACCATCATCAGCTTTCCTCAGGAAAGCCCCCCAGTTCGCCCTTGCCAACTGCCACCTCTGGATCCTCGTCCCCCTGACCACACAGCTCCCAAAGCCAATCTCGGTGCGGACTAGATAGTGATCGCTACGAAAAGAAAGATTACCAAGAACCTCCCAACTACAAACACCAGCTAACTCCTTGGACACAAGCGTAAGATCTATTGCACTTTCCGTACCGGTCCCCATATCATAGCGGGTCCCACTCCCATCATTCAGACAAACCAACTCCCTTTGATTGATAAAACCCTCTACCACCTGCCCATACCTATCGGTACCACTACCACCCCACAAAGCGCTATGCGCATTAAAATCCCCACACCACACGGCCTTTCCCCGAACATCCTTACCGACACTATGTAAGGACTCTAACGTTAACTCACCACACGGATTATAAAGGTTAACCACAGTAACAGCTTCACCACCCAGCCAGACCCTCACCGCCAGAGCCTCCGACGCTTTACTCACACTGACAACAACGTAATTTAGGTAATCTCGGACAAACACAGCCACACCTCCGCCTCTACCCTGCTCCCTATCATTCCTAACACACACATACCCTTGTATCCCAAAACCCCACCTAGGTCGTAACCAAGTCTCCTGCACGCACATAACGTGAGGCTTGTTCAACAAGGTAGAGACAAAATGCTTAAATTCCTGGCCATTAGCACGAAGACTACGCGCATTCCATTGCAAGACAACCACCGCCATTATGAGCCCCCGGAACCTGACGGCGCATCGGGAGCCCCCCCACTCCCACTGCCAGAATGGGGCAGGGTGCCTTCCCGCAGCGCATCCTCTATCTCCGTCCACTCGGGACCCCCAGCTCCAAAGTACTTCCCTGCAGCCTTAGCGATGATCTTAGTCTTTTCGGATCTCTTCTTGGTTTGACCAGTACAGTTAATCACTTCCACCATAAAGAGGAAGAAATCTTTCCTCTTCACAACCAGTACATCCTCCGCACCCACAGGGCCTCTGCCCGTGGAAGCCACACTCACAGGCATCCCAGTGGGGACCTCCCCCTGGCCACGGGCAACGCTGCCCCCTCCCCTGTCGCCTAGGACACCAGCAGCACTTGCAGCCCCCACTGCATCCACCTTCACCTGACTACCAGACACCTTCTTGACCGCATCCGCGTAGGATATGCCTTGAGAGGCTCTAACTTTTTGCACCTCAGCAGCCCTCTTGCTGAACACGCATCCCCCGTAGGCAGAGCTATGCTCTCCCCCACAGTTACAGCACTTGAGTTTTGCTCCGTCGTCACACTTCCCATACTCGTGGTCTCCTGCACATTTACCACACTTCTGCTTCCCTCTACAGACCGCTGCAATATGCCCAAAGCGCTGGCACTTGAAGCAACGCAGGGGCGGCAGAACATATGGGCGTACGCCATAGCGCATGTACCCAACGCACACCACACGAGGCAGGATCCCACCTTCAAATCTAATCATTATCGACAGGCTGTCACACCTTACCCCATCCCGGGTCATCTTCAACCGCCTAGCATCCACCACCTTAGCTCCAGTCAAATTCTCCTTTATGTCATCCACAGATGTCGTCGTAGGGACGCCTACTATAACTCCCCTAACCGTGCCTCTTACAGCATCAGACACAAGAATGTCCTTCCCCCCCAGAGACTTAGCTTCAATCGCCTTCCTTTGCTGAGCCACGTCCTTGCACACGACCAGCAGCGAGCCATCCCTAAGGACACTCGCATGCTTGACCACTCCCACAGCTACAGTCAGGCTCCTTGTCAACGCCATCGGATCCCACCCCTTAAAGGACGCATTATCCTGCGCGAGCTTTATGAACACCTTACACTCTGAACTCACATCCCCGATATCTGGAACCCCCCCGCCCTGCTCCTCACTGAGAGAGCCCTCCATAGACGAGCAAGAAGACGCCCTACGCTGCACAGGATCAGTGGCTCCAGGGGAGTCCTCCCCGCTGATCATATCGTGTCAGCCCCACTGAACTGGCCATCGCTCATGCCGTTCTCGATCATGGTGTGGCGTGATTTAAATTTTTCTCGCGCAATGCATTCTGGGATTGAAACACGCCCAGCAGCGTCATCACACCAAACATGGCGGTGCCCGTGTCTCCCGCATGTTCCCCCCGCTCGCCTTCGCTACCAAAATAAAGGATAGCGGTGTACAGAAGGTCGATTAAAATATCTTAAGATCTGGAGATTTAGTCTCCTGATTGGGTTGATCGAGAAGCCTGTTGAAGCCTGACCCCTGGACTGTTGAAGCCTGACCCCTGGACTGTTGAAGCCTGACCCCGGGACTGTTGAAGCCTGACCCCGGGACTGTTGAAGCCTGACCCCTGGACTGTTGAAGCCTGACCCCGGGACTGTTGAAGCCTGACCCCGGGACTGTTGAAGCCTGTAGAATGTTGGGTCGGGTTACAGCAAACAGACAATTTATTTGGGGCAGCCCTAATACAATATCATTTTAAAGACAAAGTATCAGTTAATGGTAGTTTCTGTAATAGTATCATGTGGTCTTATACAAGATTATTCAAAAACAGTCACGTAAAGGTTCAACATTAATTCATTGCCTATTGATACTAACTAGTATTGATACCAACTTTAGTGTTGCTGGGACTCTGGGTACTCATTTTGAATGTGTAACCCCTGCACCGTCCACCTCTCACACAACATCGAGAAGGTCCTGAGTAACAAGTGCTTCTGCAGCTCCACGTTTCAACTGGCCCTAAACCCCCAGTTCACTTTAGAGCACTTTGGAACATTTATTCTAAAGGCGGAGAACAGTTAGATGTCTCGTTATATAATAATGCAGCGGGTTTAGTTGGTGTTGGATGTGTTCTGCACTGGGAATATTCTGTTTATGTTGCTTAACATTCATTTCCTAATTACCTTTCAGTTTATTCTTAAAGATCATCCAGTCCCACAAAATAAAGTTATAATGAAAAGGACAATATCTGAAAAATCTATCTCAAAATTCAAAGAAATAATAGAGCCAATATTCAGTGACATGTCATGTGATCCTGCTGAGAACAGCTTTAGTCCCAGTTTAAGTGATCAATGTGTCGACTTGACCATGAATTCTCTGAAGTCTGCTCTTGACGTTGTCGCGCCGTTAAAACAGAAGGTCATTAGGCCAAAGCGCGCCTCCCCATGGTACAACCAAGAACTGCGTTCACATAAACAAAAAGTTAGAAAGTTAGAGGGATTATTTCGTCGCTCTCACACCGAAGAATCCCTAAAAGCATGGAAAAGTTGCCTGCTGTCCTATAAGCAGGCTCTGCGTAAGGCCCAAACCAGATATTATTCAAATCTAATAGAAGTCAACAAAAGTAACACTAAATTCCTTTTCAGCACTGTAGCTAGGTTAACAAACTGTCACAGTGCAGTAGAGCCCTCAATCCCAGCTACACTTAGCTCTGATGATTTCCTCCTATTTTTTAATAATAAAATAAAAACAATCAGAGATAAATTAGATGAAATTACCCCCGCTATTAGCCCTGAACTAGCCCAAGCTGTAAATCTAACGTCCCATATAAATCCACCTGTAAACCTAGAAAGGTTCACAGCTGCTGATCAAGCAGAGATAACTTCAGCCATTATGTCCTCTAAAAGCTCAACTTGTGTCCTAGACCCCATTCCAAGCAGACTCCTCAAAGACATTCTCCCCTAATTATAGACCCTATTCTTAATATAATAAATACTTCACTCGAAAGTGGCTATGTTCCACAGTCCTTCAAACATGCAGTCATTAAACCTCTTCTGAAAAAGCCTAATCTAGATCCCGACCTATTGGTAAACTACAGACCTATTTCAAATCTTCCCTTCGTCTCTAAAATCCTTGAAAAAGTTGTAGTAATACAGCTTTGTCGCCACCTGCAGGACAATAACTTATTTGAAGTTTTCCAGTCAGGGTTCAGAGCCCACCACAGCACTGAAACTGCACTAGTTAAAGTCACAAATGATTTGTTATTAGCCGCTGACGATGGACTGGTCTCAATCCTGGTTCTGTTGGACCTCAGCGCAGCGTTTGACACCATCGACCACAACATTCTACTGCAGAGGTTAGAATGTGATGTAGGTGTTGGAGGAACAGCCCTCAGCTGGTTTAAATCCTATCTATCTGATAGGTTCCAATTTGTTAATGTAAACCAGAGCTCCTCACCAAGCTCTAAAGTAATTTACGGTGTGCCACAGGGTTCGGTACTCGGTCCAATTCTGTTTACTCTTTATATGCTACCATTAGGCAACATTATCAGAAAGCATGGCATTAACTTCCACTGCTATGCAGATGACACTCAGCTGTATTTATCAATGAAACCTGATCAGAGCGATCAAGTAGACAGACTTAGTACTTGTGTGAAGGAGATAAAAACCTGGATGACACTAAACTACCTGCTTCTTAACCCTGAAAAAACCGAGGTCCATTGTGCTTGGCCCTAAGCATCTACGAGACGCTCTATCTGAGCAGATAGTCACACTGGACAATGTCAGTGTAGCCTCCAGTTCTACTGTAAGAAACCTTGGAGTCTTATTTGACCAGGAGCTCTCATTTAAAGCTCATATAAATCAAGCTTGTAAAACAGCCTATTTCCATTTGCGCAACATCGCCAAAATCAGAAGAATCCTGCCTAAAAGTGATGCTGAAAAACTTATCCATGCATTTGTAACGACTAGATTAGACTACTGTAACTCCCTGCTTGCAGCGTGTCCTAAAAGCTCCATAAAAAGCTTTCAACTGGTTCAAAATGCAGCAGCAAGATTACTAACAGGAACAAAAAGAAGAGAGCACATTACACCAGTGCTGAAGTCTCTTCACTGGCTCCCCGTCGAGTCTAGAATCAAATTCAAAATTCTACTCTTGACCTACAAAGCCATAAATGACATGGCCCCATCCTACCTCAAAGATGCTATAGAACCATATCATCCAAACAGAGCTCTTCGCTCTCAGAATGCTGGCCTTCTGGTGGTGCCAAGAGTCTCTAAAAGTACTGTAGGAGGTAGAGCGTTTAGCTACCAAGCTCCTGTGTTATGGAATCAGCTCCCGACCCATGTTAAATATGCTGACACAGTCTCTTCATTTAAGTCCAGGCTTAAAACGTTCCTCTTCAAAATCGCTTATGGTCAGAGTAGTTAGGAACAGAAAGATAAACCCACAGCTTCAGCTACGCTGCCCTAGGAGTAACTATGCTGGGGGAAGTATGACAGCTTGAGCACTATCCTCTTCTTCTTCTGACTACTTATGCTATCAAACAATATTTATTTTTTGATTCCACTTGCAAACTGTTCACCGCCTTCTTTTCTTTCTCTCACTCCTGAGGACCTGTGGACCCAGATGCCCCTCCCCTGGTGAAGTGGTCCCTGCCCTGTGTGGACGGTCCCTCATCTGCCTGAAGAGTGGCTCCAGTTCGCCTCAGTCGGTCCCTCATCTGCCTGAAGAGTGGGTCCAGCTCGCCTCCGACGGTCCCTCGTCTGCCTGAAGAGTGGGTCCAGCTCGCCTCCGACGGTCCCTCTTCTGCCTGAAGAGTGGGTCCAGCTCGACTCAGACGGTCCCTCTTCTGCCTGAAGAGTGGGTCCAGCTCGACTCAGACGGTCCCTCATCTGCCTGAAGAGTGGGTCCAGCTCGACTCAGACGGTCCCTCTTCTGCCTGAAGAGTGGGTCCAGCTCGACTCAGACGGTCCCTCTTCTGCCTGAAGAGTGGGTCCAGTTCGCCTCAGTCGGTCCCTCTTCTGCCTGAAGAGTGGGTCCAGCTCCAGTCTCCTCGTGTCCGTCTGTCCGTCTGTGAGAGTCGGATCTCTCCTTCACTGGAACTCCTCCAGGTTTCTACGTTTTTTTCCCAAAGAGGTTTTTTTTTTGTAGTTTTTCCTGGCCGAGAAGGAGAGTCTAAGGACAGAGGACCCTGGGACATCGTCCCTCGCCACCACAGACATTGTTGATTCATTTCTCCCTGTGGCCCTCAGAGGCAACTGTTGTTGTGATTTTGGGCCTTACAAAAATAAATTGATTTGATGATTTGATTTGATGATGATGATGGTGATGATGGTGGTGGTGGTGGTGATGATGATGGTGGTGATGATGATGGTGATGATGGTGGTGATGATGATGGTGGTGATGATGATGGTGATGATGATGATGTTGATGGTGGTGATGATGATGATGATGATGATGGTGATGATGATGATGATGGTGATGATGGTGGTGGTGGTGGTGATGATGATGGTGGTGATGATGATGGTGATGATGGTGGTGATGATGATGGTGGTGATGATGATGGTGATGATGATGATGTTGATGGTGGTGATGATGATGATGATGATGATGATGGTGATGATGATGATGATGATGGTGATGATGATGATGATGGTGATGATGGTGGTGGTGGTGGTGATGATGATGGTGGTGATGATGATGGTGATGATGGTGGTGATGATGATGGTGATGATGATGATGATGATGGTGGTGGTGATGATGATGGTGGTGATGATGGTGATGATGATGGTGGTGATGATGGTGGTGATGATGATGATGATGGTGGTGATGATGATGATGATGATGATGATGATGGTGGTGATGATGATGATGATGATGATGGTGGTGATGATGATGGTGATGATGATGGTGATGATGGTGATGATGGTGGTGGTGATGATGATGGTGATGATGATGGTGATGATGATGTTGATGGTGGTGATGATGATGATGGTGGTGGTGATGATGATGATGGTGATAATGATGATGATGGTGATGATGGTGGTGATGATGATGGTGGTGATGATGATGGTGATGATGATGATGTTGATGGTGGTGATGATGATGATGGTGGTGGTGGTGGTGGTGATGATGATGATAATGGTGATCAAATCAAATCAAATCAATTTATTTTTGTAAGGCCCAAAATCACAACAACAGTTGCCTCTGAGGGCCACAGGGAGAAATGAATCAACAATGTCTGTGGTGGCGATGAAGTCAGACAATGTCTGTGGTGGCGAGGGACGATGTCCCAGGGTCCTCTGTCCTTAGACTCTCCTTCTCGGCCAGGAAAAACTACAAA
>NW_027315812.1:30805625-30939102 GCF_026437365.1 Eucyclogobius newberryi
AGGGCTCTGTGTTTGGGCCTCAGGGCTCTGTGTTTGGGCCTCAGGACTCTGTTTGGGCCTCAGGGCTCTGTCTTTGGGCCTCAGGGCTCTGTGTTTGGGCCTCAGGGCTCTGTGTTTGGGCCTCAGGGCTCTGTGTTTGGGCCTCAGGACTCTGTCTTTGGGCCTCAGGGCTCTGTGTTTGGGCCTCAGGACTCTGTCTTTGGGCCTCAGGGCTCTGTGTTTGGGCCTCAGGACTCTGTCTTTGGGCCTCAGGGCTCTGTGTTTGAGCCTCAGGGCTCTGTCTTTGGGCCTCAGGGCTCTGTGTTTGGGCCTCAGGGCTCTGTGTTTGGGCCTCAGGACTCTGTGTTTGGGCCTCAGGGCTCTGTGTTTGGGCCTCAGGACTCTGTGTTTGGGCCTCAGGACTCTGTGTTTGGGCCTCAGGGCTCCTGTCATGGACACAACCAGCAGCTCTCTGGCGCCTCCTCCTGCAGCAGTGAAAGAAATGGACGACACAAAAAGCACCAACGATCAAAAATGATATTATATTATGTTGGATTTTAGAAAAACTGAATAAAATCACATTAGGACTAATGTTGAATATCAACTAATTTTAAATTTTATTGGCAAAATCTTTTGGGGTCTTTTCTTTATACGCTTTGAAAAATAAAATAAACGTTAGAAGACGGGCCAAGTAAACATAAATATAACATGCACATGTTACAGCTCAGATCTGTGGAGAGGCCGCTCACATCAAGAACACTGTTTCAGTCATAAATCATGCAACACTTTGGCAGAACAAAAGTACAAAACCCAAAAAAACAAATCAAATGTTTAAATAATCATCTCAACACTTCAGAGCTGGACATGAAACTGTTTTATCCAAAGTTATTCTTTTTAATAGTTTAATGAAGAGAGAATATTTATGAATCAAGTACAGAAAATACTTTCTTTCTCAAATCAAATCAATTTATTTTTGTAAGGCCCAAAATCACAACAACAGTTGCCTCTGAGGGCCACAGGGAGAAATGAATCAACAATGTCTGTGGTGGCGATGGAGTCAGACAATGTCTGTGGTGGCGAGGGACAATGTCCCAGGGTCCTCTGTCCTTAGACTCTCCTTCTCGGCCAGGAAAAACTACAAAAAAAACCTTTCTACTTTTCTTTTTGACATTTTAATTTAATCACTGAAAACATTTGGACTGTTTTATATCTTCAAATCTCATTTATGTTCAGGAAGATTAAAAGACTTATTTAAATCACACTTGTTTTTACTTTTCATAATTCACACAATTCACACGTTCCTCTCGTTTGCTGATCGACACAAACAAAGCCGTGGTAATGAAGTCAGAAGTGGTGGGGCGTGTGTTCCGGGTGTGTTCGGGGTGTGTTTGGGGCGTGTTCCGGGTGTGTTTGGGGCGTGTTCCGGGTGTGCTCCGTGTGTTTTTGGGGTGTGTTCTGGGCGTGTTCCGGTCGTGTTTGGGGCGTGTTCCGGGTGTGTTTGGGGCGTGTTCCAGGCATGTTCCTGGTGTGTTTGGGGCATGTTCTAGGCGTGTTTGGGGCGTGTTCCAGGCGTGTTCCGGTCGTGTTCCAGGCGTGTTTGGGGCGTGTTCCAGGTGTGTTTGGGGCGTGTTCCGGGTGTGTTTGGGGCGTGTTCCGGGTGTGTTTGGGGCGTGTTCCAGGCTCAGTTCTTCCAGAAGTTCGGGTTCTGTGCCAGGCGTCTCTGGAAGTTCTCGTACCAGCGCAGGACGCAGCTGGACGGGATGAAGGTCTCCGAGGGGTTGGGCCTCATCTGGGCCTGAGACACGGCGAACGAGGCCGCGAAGTTGTACAAACTGTCCAGCATCTTCTGAGTGAACTGAAGGAACGAGTCCACGGACGAGACGGCGGCGCTGGAGACGGGACTCTGCTGCGCCAACTGTTCCAGCGGCTCCACGGACACGCCCACCTGCAGCAGAACACACAGAGAAACATGTGAAATGCCCACCTGGACCTCTCTCTCTGGACCTCAGCGTCTCCACCGGTCCTCAAAGTCTCAATGTGGCCTCTCTCTCTGGACCAGGGCCTCTCTCTCTCTCTCTCTCTGGACCCCAGTCTCACCTGGACCTCTCTCTCTCTGGACCTCAGAGTCTCACCTGGACCTCTCTCTCTCTGGACCTCTCTCTCTCTGGACCTCTCTCTCTCTGGACCTCTCTCTCTCTGGACCTCTCTCTCTCTGGACCTTAGAGTCTCACCTGGACCTCTCTCTCTCTGGACCTCTCTCTCTCTGGACCTCTCTCTCTCTGGACCTTAGAGTCTCACCTGGACCTCTCTCTCTCTGGACCTTAGAGTCTCACCTGGACCTCTCTCTCTCTGGACCTCTCTCTCTCTGGACCTTAGAGTCTCACCTGGACCTCTCTCTCTCTGGACCTTAGAGTCTCACCTGGACCTCTCTCTCTCTGGACCTTAGAGTCTCACCTGGACCTCTCTCTCTCTGGACCTCTCTCTCTCTGGACCTCTCTCTCTCTGGACCTTAGAGTCTCACCTGGACCTCTCTCTCTCTGGACCTTAGAGTCTCACCTGGACCTCTCTCTCTCTGGACCTCTCTCTCTCTGGACCTTAGAGTCTCACCTGGGCCACGGTGGCGGACGTGAGCGGGGCCATGCAGCCGAAGGGGTGCGCGCCGCCCTCCTCGGGCTTGAGGCCGGAGATCTTGAAGATGGCGCTGGGCTTGTCGTTGGTGATGAAGCCGAGCAGCTGCCACACCGCGCCGCCGCTCGCAGGGTCCGGGAAAGAGAAGTACACGGCTCCGCCCGCGCCCGCGGGGAACGGCACCGTGCCCAGCATAAACACCACCACGTGGTTCACCTGCTCAAAGTCCGGTAAATTAAACACGAACTTATCCGAGGCCACCGGCACCGGCTCGGTCTGCACGAGCCTCCCCGCCACGATGCACCCGAACATGCTCCCGGTGCACACAGGCTCCACACACGGTCCTCTCGGGCGGAGGTAGCTTTAGCTTAGCACAGACGTGTAGCGGACAGTCACCCAGTGTCCGCCCCGGCCCGCGGCGCCCTCTGCCCGCGGCGCGGTCGGAAAAGACCGGTCAAAATAAACGTTCCCAAAGTGAAAATGTCCAGTATTTTACCAATTTGTTCTGGTCTGAAAAGACTGGATCTGGCTCGACTTAGCCTGTTAGCATAGCCTGTTAGCACAGAGCAAACTGCCTCCACAGTCTCTCCCGCCTTCGTGTCACCTCTCCGGGCTCCGTCTTGAAGAGTGGCCGCTGTAGCTTTAGCCCGTTAGCTTTAGCCCGTTAGCTTAGCCCGGCCGCGGAGAGTTCCAGGTCCGGTGTGAGGTTCTGGAGGGTTCTGCGGGTTCTGGAGGGTTCTTCTGCCCGGGGGAGGAGCGGGGCTGTTCCATGACCACCAGAATATCACAATATTTCAATCTAAAACTCTAAAAGAACTTCATCTGCAGCTTTATGTCTTTAAAATCACAACAACACAAACAACAAAAGTTGCTGTGAAGCTACTTTGTTTTCAGATATACAGGATTATATAATATAAAAAATATACAACTTAATAGAAGGTATCGTCCTTTTAAATGTGATTTTAAACTAGAGGCTGACAAACTAAACTAAACTAAAAGTGTGTCATTTATGTCACTTTTGCAGAGCAGCAGAAGTAACAGCCTGTGAACAGCAGAGGGCGCTGGTCTGTCAGAATATAAGATAAGATAAGATATTCCTTTATTGTCCCACATGGGGAAATTTCATTGGTGCAACTCTTATAGAGTTATATATTAAATATATAACTCTATAATATTTAACTCTATAATATTTAACTCTATAATATTTAACGCTATAATATATAACTCTATAATATATAACTCTATAATATTTAACTCTATAATATTTAACTCTATAATATTTAACGCTATAATATATAACTCTATAATATATAACTCTATAATATTTAACGCTATAATATATAACTCTATAATATATAACTCTATAATATATAACTCTATAATATTTAACTCTAACATATAACTCTAATATATAACTCTATAATATATAACTATAATATTTAACTCTAACATATAACTCTAATATATAACTCTATAATATATAACTATAATATTTAACTCTATAATATTTAACTCTATAATATTTAACTCTATAATATTTAACTCTAATATATAACTCTATAATATTTAACTCTAATATATAACTCTATCATATTTAACTCTATAATATTTAACTCTATAATATTAATCGCTATAATATATAACTCTATAATATATAACTCTATAATATTTAACTCTATAATATTTAACTCTATAATATTTAACTCTATAATATTTAACTCTATAATATTTAACTCTATAATATATAACTATAATATATATCTCTATAATATATAACTCTATAATATTTAACTCTATAATATTTAACTCTATAATATATAACTATAATATATATCTCTATAATATTTATCTCTATAATATTTAACTCTATAATATATATCTCTATAATATTTAACTCTATAATATATAACTCTATAATATTTAACTCTATAATATTTAACTCTATAATATTTAACTCTATAATATTTAACTCTATAATATATAACTCTATAATATTTAACTCTATAATATTTAACTCTATAATATATAACTCTATAATATTTAACTCTATAATATTTAACTCTATAATATTTAACTCTATAATATATAACTCTATAATATTTAACTCTATATTTAACTCTATAATATATAACTCTATAATATTTAACTCTATAATATTTAACTCTATAATATATAACTCTATAATATTTAACTCTATAATATTTAACTCTATAATATATAACTATAATATATATCTCTATAATATATAACTCTATAATATTTAACTCTATAATATTTAACTCTATAATATATAACTATAATATATATCTCTATAATATTTATCTCTATAATATTTAACTCTATAATATATATCTCTATAATATTTAACTCTATAATATATAACTCTATAATATTTAACTCTATAATATTTAACTCTATAATATTTAACTCTATAATATTTAACTCTATAATATATAACTCTATAATATTTAACTCTATAATATTTAACTCTATAATATTTAACTCTATAATATTTAACGCTATAATATTTAACTCTATAATATTTAACTCTATAATATTTAACTCTATAATATTTAACTCTATAATATTTAACTCTATAATATATAACTATAATATATATCTCTATAATATATAACTCTATAATATTTAACTCTATAATATTTAACTCTATAATATATAACTATAATATATATCTCTATATATATTATAGAGTTAAATATTATATATAACTCTATAATATTTAACTCTATAATATATAACTCTATAATATTTAACTCTATAATATTTAACTATAATATTTAACTCTATAATATTTAACTCTATAATATTTAACTCTATAATATTTAACTCTATAATATTTAACTCTATAATATATAACTATAATATATAACTATAATATATAAGTATAATATATAACTCTATAATATTTAACTCTATAATATATAACTCTATAATATTTAACTCTATAATATTTAACTATAATATTTAACTCTATAATATTTAACTCTATAATATTTAACTCTATAATATTTAACTCTATAATATTTAACTCTATAATATATAACTATAATATATAAGTATAATATATATCTCTATAATATATAACTCTATAATATTTAACTCTATAATATATAACTCTATAATATATAACTCTATAATATTTAACTCTATAATATTTAACGCTATAATATATAACTCTATAATATATAACTCTATAATATATAACTCTATAATATATAACTCTATAATATTTAACTCTATAATATTTAACTCTATAATATTTAACTCTATAATATTTAACTCTATAATATATAACTATAATATATATCTCTATAATATATAACTCTATAATATTTAACTCTATAATATATAACTATAATATATATCTCTATAATATTTAACGCTATAATATATAACTCTATAATATTTAACTCTATAATATTTAACTCTATAATATTTAACTCTATAATATTTAACTCTATAATATATAACTATAATATATATCTCTATAATATATAACTCTATAATATTTAACTCTATAATATATAACTATAATATATATCTCTATAATATTTAACGCTATAATATATAACTCTATAATATTTAACTCTATAATATTTAACTCTATAATATATAACTATAATATATATCTCTATAATATTTATCTCTATAATATATAACTCTATAATATTTAACTCTATAATATTTAACTCTATAATATTTAACTCTATAATATATAACTCTATAATATTTAACTCTATAATATTTAACTCTATAATATTTAACTCTATAATATATAACTCTATAATATTTAACTCTATAATATATAACTCTATAATATATAACTCTATAATATTTAACTCTATAATATTTAACTCTATAATATATAACTATAATATATATCTCTATAATATTTAACGCTATAATATATAACTCTATAATATTTAACTCTATAATATTTAACGCTATAATATATAACTCTATAATATATAACTCTATAATATATAACTCTATAATATTTAACTCTATAATATTTAACTCTATAATATTTAACTCTATAATATTTAACTCTATAATATATAACTATAATATATATCTCTATAATATATAACTCTATAATATTTAACTCTATAATATTTAACTCTATAATATATAACTATAATATATATCTCTATAATATTTAACTCTATAATATTTAACTCTATAATATATAACTCTATAATATTTAACTCTATAATATTTAACTCTATAATATATAACTATAATATATATCTCTATAATATTTAACTCTATAATATTTAACTCTATAATATTTAACTCTATAATATTTAACTCTATAATATTTAACTCTATAATATATAACTCTATAATATTTAACTATAATATATAAGTATAATATATAACTATAATATATATCTCTATAATATATAACTCTATAATATTTAACTCTATAATATTTAACTCTATAATATTTAACTCTATAATATATAACTCTATAATATATAACTCTATAATATTTAACTCTATAATATTTAACTCTATAATATTTAACTCTATAATATATAACTATAATATATATCTCTATAATATATAACTCTATAATATTTAACTCTATAATATTTAACTCTACTCTATAATATATAACTATAATATATATCTCTATAATATATAACTCTATAATATTTAACTCTATAATATTTAACTCTATAATATATAACTATAATATATATCTCTATAATATTTATCTCTATAATATTTAACTCTATAATATATAACTCTATAATATTTAACTCTATAATATTTAACTCTATAATATTTAACTCTATAATATTTAACTCTATAATATTTAACTCTATAATATATAACTCTATAATATTTAACTCTATAATATTTAACTCTATAATATTTAACTCTATAATATTTAACGCTATAATATATAACTCTATAATATTTAACTCTATAATATTTAACTCTATAATATATAACTCTATAATATTTAACTCTATAATATTTAACTCTATAATATTTAACTCT
This sequence comes from Eucyclogobius newberryi, assembly GCF_026437365.1. Lineage (NCBI taxonomy): Eukaryota > Metazoa > Chordata > Actinopteri > Gobiiformes > Gobiidae > Eucyclogobius > Eucyclogobius newberryi. The sequence goes on from NW_027315812.1 coordinate 30,813,267, forward strand.
ATAATATTTAACTCTATAATATTTAACTCTATAATATATAACTATAATATATATCTCTATAATATATAACTCTATAATATTTAACTCTATAATATTTAACTCTATAATATATAACTATAATATATATCTCTATAATATTTATCTCTATAATATTTAACTCTATAATATTTAACTCTATAATATTTAACTCTATAATATTTAACTCTATAATATATAACTATAATATATAAGTATAATATATAACTATAATATATATCTCTATAATATATAACTCTATAATATTTAACTCTATAATATATAACTATAATATTTAACTCTATAATATTTAACTCTATAATATTTAACTCTATAATATATAACTCTATAATATTTAACTCTATAATATTTAACTCTATAATATATAACTATAATATATATCTCTATAATATATAACTCTATAATATTTAACTCTATAATATTTAACTCTATAATATTTAACTCTATAATATTTAACTCTATAATATTTAACTCTATAATATATAACTCTATAATATTTAACTCTATAATATTTAACGCTATAATATATAACTCTATAATATTTAACTCTATAATATTTAACTCTATAATATTTAACTCTATAATATATAACTCTATAATATTTAACTCTATAATATTTAACTCTATAATATTTAACTCTATAATATATAACTATAATATATATCTCTATAATATATAACTCTATAATATTTAACTCTATAATATTTAACTCTATAATATATAACTATAATATATATCTCTATAATATTTATCTCTATAATATATAACTCTATAATATTTAACTATAATATTTAACTCTATAATATTTAACTATAATATTTAACTATAATATTTAACTCTATAATATTTAACTCTATAATATTTAACTCTATAATATATAACTCTATAATATTTAACTCTATAATATATAACTCTATAATATTTAACTCTATAATATTTAACGCTATAATATTTAACTCTATAATATTTAACTCTATAATATTTAACTCTATAATATTTAACTCTATAATATATAACTCTATAATATTTAACTATAATATATAAGTATAATATATAACTATAATATATATCTCTATAATATATAACTCTATAATATTTAACTCTATAATATATAACTCTATAATATTTAACTCTATAATATATAACTCTATAATATATAACTCTATAATATTTAACTCTATAATATTTAACTCTATAATATTTAACGCTATAATATATAACTCTATAATATTTAACTCTATAATATTTAACGCTATAATATATAACTCTATAATATATAACTCTATAATATATAACTCTATAATATTTAACTCTATAATATTTAACTCTATAATATTTAACGCTATAATATATAACTCTATAATATTTAACTCTATAATATTTAACGCTATAATATATAACTCTATAATATATAACTCTATAATATTTAACTCTATAATATTTAACTCTATAATATTTAACTCTATAATATATAACTATAATATATATCTCTATAATATTTATCTCTATAATATTTAACTCTATAATATATATCTCTATAATATATAACTCTATAATATTTAACTCTATAATATTTAACTCTATAATATTTAACTCTATAATATATAACTCGATAATATATAACTCTATAATATATAATTATAATATATAAGTATAATATATAACTCTATAATATATAAGTATAATATATAAGTATAATATATAACTCTATAATATATAAGTATAATATATAAGTATAATATATAACTATAATATATATCTCTATAATATATAACTCTATAATATTTAACTCTATAATATTTAACTCTATAATATTTAACTCTATAATATTTAACTCTATAATATATAACTCTATAATATTTAACTCTATAATATTTAACTCTATAATATTTAACTCTATAATATTTAACTCGATAATATATAACTCTATAATATATAAGTATAATATATAAGTATAATATATAACTCTATAATATATAAGTATAATATATAAGTATAATATATAACTCTATAATATATAAGTATAATATATAAGTATAATATATAAGTATAATATATAACTCTATAATATATAAGTATAATATATAAGTATAATATATAACTCTAATATATAAGTATAATATATAAGTATAATATATAACTCTATAATATATAAGTATAATATATAAGTATAATATATAAGTATAATATATAACTCTATAATATATAAGTATAATATATAAGTATAATATATAACTCTATAATATATAAGTATAATATATAAGTATAATATATAAGTATAATATATAAGTATAATATATAACTCTAATATATAAGTATAATATATAAGTATAATATATAACTCTAATATATAATCCTTTTGTCCTGCACAAAAGTGACGTAAACCGATAAAACGTGTTCAAAGTGACGTTATGATCTTCAAAATGACATAATATTGTCTGAATATCGATATCGCCCTTAAAGATCACAAGAGATGATGATGTGGTAAAAGGATATTAAAGTGAAAAGGACGAGCTGCAGTAATAAATATCATCTTCAGCTCGATAAACTCTGAACACGATATCGACGCGGCTCCTGTTTCGATACCGATACCGCGATACTAAAGGCTCTTTTTCAGCCAATAGAACGTCAGCTCTTTGCGTTTCCTCCGATACATTTTCTTATCAAACGTCCCGTCTTTTCGCGCTCGATCGTCGTGGACATTTCCTGCATGTCCCGCCCACTCTCATCCCCATTTCACTCCACGCTCCCGTCATTAAACGTCAAACACGTCCGGGAATGTTTGGTTCTCGTGGCTTCTTCAGTCTTTTCTTCACTTTGAGCAGAATCACGTTTAAAAACAGAAACTCTCTGTGGTTGTTGTGTGTGACTCTTGGTTTGGTTCAAACCTGTCGTGACCTCGGCACACGAGCTGGAACATTCCTCAGAGATGTTTGGTTCTGACGTGAAGCCGTTTCAGGTGGAGCAGGTCGGACCGGCTCTGACTCACCAGGGCGAAGCTCTGCGGGGATAAAAAGATCTGTGTGTGTGTCCTCAGAGCCTCTGCACGCCCCGAGCCGGCTGAAGCCTCTGCCGAAGCCTCTGCCGGAACCTCCTGAAGCCTCTGCACGCCCCGAGCCGGCTGAAGCCTCCTGAAGCCTCTGCCGGAACCTCCTGAAGCCTCTGCACGCCCCGAGCCGGCTGAAGCCTCCTGAAGCCTCTGCCGGAACCTCCTGAAGCCCCCTGAAGCCTCTGCCGGAACCTCCTGAAGCCCCCTGAAGCCTCTGCCGGAACCTCCTGAAGCCCCCTGAAGCCTCTGCCGGAACCTCCTGAAGCCCCCTGAAGCTCTTTCTCCTGAGCCTTCTGCTGACCATGCTGCAGTTTGTTCTTCTCGCGTCGGTCGTGGCCGGAGTCTACGTGACCCTGAACAAAACGCTGTTCAAACGCTCGCGTTGCCATGGAAACCTGCCGATGGCCAAGAAAACCGTGGTGATCACCGGTGAGAGCTTTGATTTCTCTGTGTGATGTTTGCATGTTCTGCCTGTGTTTTCATCAGTTAAACCTGTGATAAAGTGTGACCTTCAGGCTCTGGTTTCACCTCTAAAACTCTTTATAGTAAAGATGAAGCATCTTTAACTATCACACACGCGTTTAGCACGAACGCACGCGTTTAGCACGAACGCACGCGTTTAGCACGAACGCACGCGTTTAGCACGAACGCACGCGTTTAGCACGAACGCACGCGTTTAGCACGAACGCACGCGTTTAGCACGAACGCACGCGTTTAGCACGAACGCACGCGTTTAGCACGAACGCACGCGTTTAGCACGAACGCACGCGTTTAGCAAGAACGCACGCGTTTAGCACGAACGCACGCGTTTAGCACGAACGCACGCGTTTAGCACGAACGCACGCGTTTAGCACGAACGCACGCGTTTAGCACGAACGCACGCGTTTAGCACGAACGCACGCGTTTAGCACGAACGCACGCGGTTAGCACGAACGCACGCGGTTAGCACGAACGCACGCGTTTAGCACGAACGCACGCGTTTAGCACGAACGCACGCGGTTAGCACGAACGCACGCGTTTAGCACGAACGCACGCGGTACGCACGCGTTTAGCACGAACGCACGCGTTTAGCACGAACGCACGCGTTTAGCACGAACGCACGCGTTTAGCACGAACTCACGGGTTTAGCACGAACGCACGCGTTTAGCACGAACTCACGCGTTTAGCACGAACGCACGCGTTTAGCACGAACGCACGCGTTTAGCACGAACTCACAAGTTTAGCACGAACGCACGCGTTTAGCACGAACGCACGCGTTTAGCACGAACGCACGCGTTTAGCACGAACGCACGCGGTTAGCACGAACGCACGCGTTTAGCACGAACGCACGCGTTTAGCACGAACACACGCGTTTAGCACGAACGCATGCGTTTAGCACGAACGCACGCGTTTAGCACGAACGCACGCGTTTAGCACAAACTCACACGTTTAGCACGAACTCACACGTTTAGCACGAACTCACAAGTTTAGCACGAACGCACGCGTTTAGCACGAACTCACAAGTTTAGCACGAACGCACGCGTTTAGCACGAACGCACGCATTTAGCACGAACTCACAAGTTTAGCACGAACGCACGCGTTTAGCACGAACGCACGCGTTTAGCACGAACGCACGCGTTTAGCACGAACTCACAGGTTTAGCACGAACGCACGCGTTTAGCACTAGCACGAACGCACGCGTTTAGCACGAACGCACGCGTTTAGCACGAACGCACGCGGTGCGTTTAGCACGAACGCACGCGTTTAGCACGAACGCACGCGTTTAGCACGAACGCACGCGTTTAGCACGAACTCACAGGTTTAGCACGAACGCACGCGTTTAGCACAAACTCACACGTTTAGCACGAACGCACGCGTTTAGCACGAACGCACGCGTTTAGCACGAACGCACGCGTTTAGCACGAACGCACGCGTTTAGCACAAACTCACAAGTTTAGCACGAACGCACGCATTTAGCACGAACGCACGCGTTTAGCACGAACGCACGCGTTTAGCTTCCACGAAAGCACGCGTTTAGCACGAACGCACGCGTTTAGCACGAACTCACGCGTTTAGCACGAACTCACAGGTTTAGCACGAACGCACGCGTTTAGCACGAACGCACGCGTTTAGCACGAACGCACGCGTTTAGCACGAACTCACAGGTTTAGCACGAACGCACGCGTTTAGCACTAGCACGAACGCACGCGTTTAGCACGAACGCACGCGTTTAGCACGAACGCACGCGTTTAGCACGAACGCACGCGTTTAGCACGAACGCACGCGGTGCGTTTAGCACGAACGCACGCGTTTAGCACGAACGCACGCGTTTAGCACGAACGCACGCGTTTAGCACGAACGCACGCGTTTAGCACGAACGCACGCGTTTAGCACGAACTCACAGGTTTAGCACGAACGCACGCGTTTAGCACGAACGCACGCGTTTAGCACGAACGCACGCGTTTAGCACGAACGCACGCGTTTAGCACGAACGCACGCGTTTAGCACGAAACGCACGCGTTTAGCACGAACGCACACGTTTAGCACGAACGCACACGTTTAGCACGAATGCACACGTTTAGCACGAGCGCACACGTTTAGCATAAACACACACGTTTAGCACAAACGCACATGTAGAATGTGTTGTGCGTCTGAACGACCTGAAGTTTTGTGTGTGACTTTCAGGAGGAAACAGTGGAATCGGAAAAGCCACGGCGCTGAGCTTAGCACGCCGCGGCGCTCGCGTCATCATCGGCTGTCGCAACCAGTGCACGGCAGAGGCGGCCATTTTGGAGATTCAAAAGGTCAGAAACACCGTCCAGAGCTTTGACCACAGCCCAACAGACACCAGCTCTAAACCTTCTCTAAACCAGCTCTAAACCAGCTCTAAACCAGCTCTAAACCAGCTCTAAACCAGCTCTAAACCTGCTCTAAACCAGCTCTAAACCTGCTCTAAACCAGCTCTAAACCAGCTCTAAACCTGCTCTAAACCAGCTCTAAACCAGCTCTAAACCAGCTCTAAACCAGCTCTAAACCTGCTCTAAACCTGCTCTAAACCAGCTCTAAACCAGCTCTAAACCAGCTCTAAACCAGCTCTAAACCTGCTCTAAACCAGCTCTAAACCAGCTCTAAACCAGCTCTAAACCAGCTCTAAACCTGCTCTAAACCAGCTCTAAACCTGCTCTAAACCAGCTCTAAACCAGCTCTAAACCTGCTCTAAACCAGCTCTAAACCAGCTCTAAACCAGCTCTAAACCAGCTCTAAACCTGCTCTAAACCAGCTCTAAACCTGCTCTAAACCTGCTCTAAACCAGCTCTAAACCTGCTCTAAACCTGCTCTAAACCTGCTCTAAACCTGCTCTAAACCAGCTCTAAACCAGCTCTAAACCAGCTCTAAACCAGCTCTAAACCAGCTCTAAACCTGCTCTAAACCAGCTCTAAACCTGCTCTAAACCAGCTCTAAACCAGCTCTAAACCTGCTCTAAACCAGCTCTAAACCAGCTCTAAACCTGCTCTAAACCAGCTCTAAACCTGCTCTAAACCAGCTCTAAACCAGCTCTAAACCTGCTCTAAACCTGCTCTAAACCTGCTCTAAACCAGCTCTAAACCAGCTCTAAACCAGCTCTAAACCTGCTCTAAACCTGCTCTAAACCAGCTCTAAACCAGCTCTAAACCTGCTCTAAACCTGCTCTAAACCAGCTCTAAACCTGCTCTAAACCTGCTCTAAACCAGCTCTAAACCAGCTCTAAACCTGCTCTAAACCAGCTCTAAACCAGCTCTAAACCTGCTCTAAACCTGCTCTAAACCAGCTCTAAACCTGCTCTAAACCAGCTCTAAACCAGCTCTAAACCAGCTCTAAACCTGCTCCAAACCTGCTCTAAACCAGCTCTAAACCTGCTCTAAACCAGCTCTAAACCAGCTCTAAACCAGCTCTAAACCTGCTCTAAACCAGCTCTAAACCAGCTCTAAACCTGCTCTAAACCTGCTCTAAACCAGCTCTAAACCAGCTCTAAACCAGCTCTAAACCTGCTCTAAACCAGCTCTAAACCAGCTCTAAACCAGCTCTAAACCTGCTCTAAACCTGCTCTAAACCAGCTCTAAACCAGCTCTAAACCAGCTCTAAACCAGCTCTAAACCTGCTCTAAACCAGCTCTAAACCAGCTCTAAACCAGCTCTAAACCAGCTCTAAACCTGCTCTAAACCAGCTCTAAACCAGCTCTAAACCTGCTCTAAACCAGCTCTAAACCAGCTCTAAACCAGCTCTAAACCAGCTCTAAACCTGCTCTAAACCTGCTCTAAACCAGCTCTAAACCAGCTCTAAACCTGCTCTAAACCAGCTCTAAACCAGCTCTAAACCTGCTCTAAACCAGCTCTAAACCTGCTCTAAACCAGCTCTAAACCAGCTCTAAACCAGCTCTAAACCAGCTCTAAACCTGCTCTAAACCTGCTCTAAACCTGCTCTAAACCAGCTCTAAACCAGCTCTAAACCAGCTCTAAACCAGCTCTAAACCAGCTCTAAACCAGCTCTAAACCTGCTCTAAACCAGCTCTAAACCAGCTCTAAACCAGCTCTAAACCAGCTCTAAACCTGCTCTAAACCAGCTCTAAACCAGCTCTAAACCTGCTCTAAACCTCCATTTAAAGTGGGTGAAGTGAGCGCTCCGGTCACACAACACAACACACATGATACACAACATACAACACATACACAATACAAACACAACACTCACACAACACACAACAACAGCTGTTGCAGCTGTTGCAGCCTCAGGACAAATGTGACTCTGGAAACGTCCGAAAGTGTTCGACATCAAACATCATTTTTATTGAACATTTTAATTCACATTTGAACCAAATGAAGCTCCAAAGAATATTCTTTATAAGAGACTCGGCTCCACAAACCCGACTTGTCCTTGTTTCCATGGTGATGTTCCACAGTGGCATTAAATGTGTCTCATGAGTCAAAGGGACGTCATGTGTCTTTACCTGTAGGAGACGGGGAACTCAGACGTGGTCTTCAGACATCTGGACCTGGCCAGTCTGACCTCGGTCAGAGGCTTCGCCGAAAACCTCCTGAAGACCGAGCCCAACATCGACATCCTCATCAACAACGCAGGTGACTAAGACCGGGTATGGACCGGGTTTAGGCTGCATTCACTCTAACGTTCAGACTAACCCAGGGTTAAACTAGGACTAGAGGAGGTTCACATCAGAATGAAAGTGGAATCCTGGTTTAGTCCTGGTTTAGTCCTGGTTTAGTCCTGGTTTAGTCCTGGTTTAGACCTAGTTTAGTCCTGGTTTAGAGCTGGTTTAGTCCTGGTTTAGTCCTGGTTTAGTCCTGGTTTAGACCTGGTTTAGACCTGGTTTAGTCCTGGTTTAGTCCTGGTTTAGTCCTGGTTTAGTCCTGGTTTAGACCTTGTTTAGACCTGGTTTAGTCCTGGTTTAGTCCTGGTTTAGTCCTGGTTTAGTCCTGGTTTAGACCTGGTTTAGACCTGGTTTAGACCTGGTTTAGACCTGGTTTAGTCCTGGTTTAGTCCTGGTTTAGACCTGGTTTAGACCTGGTTTAGTCCTGGTTTAGTCCTAGTTTAGTCCTGGTTTAGTCCTGGTTTAGTCCTAGTTTAGTCCTGGTTTAGTCCTGGTTTAGTCCTGGTTTAGTCCTGGTTTAGTCCTAGTTTAGTCCTGGTTTAGTCCTGGTTTAGACCTAGTTTAGTCCTTGTTTAGACCTGGTTTAGTCCTGGTTTAGTCCTAGTTTAGTCCTGGTTTAGACCTGGTTTAGTCCTGGTTTAGTCCTGGTTTAGACCTGGTTTAGTCCTGGTTTAGTCCTTGTTTAGACCTGGTTTAGTCCTGGTTTAGTCCTGGTTTAGTCCTGGTTTAGTCCTGGTTTAGTCCTAGTTTAGTCCTGGTTTAGACCTAGTTTAGTCCTGGTTTAGAGCTGGTTTAGTCCTGGTTTAGTCCTGGTTTAGACCTGGTTTAGTCCTGGTTTAGTCCTGGTTTAGTCCTGGTTTAGTCCTGGTTTAGACCTAGTTTAGTCCTGGTTTAGACCTGGTTTAGTCCTGGTTTAGTCCTGGTTTAGACCTGGTTTAGTCCTGGTTTAGACCTAGTTTAGTCCTTGTTTAGACCTGGTTTAGTCCTGGTTTAGTCCTGGTTTAGTCCTGGTTTAGTCCTAGTTTAGTCCTGGTTTAGACCTAGTTTAGTCCTGGTTTAGAGCTGGTTTAGTCCTGGTTTAGTCCTGGTTTAGACCTCGTTTAGTCCTGGTTTAGTCCTGGTTTAGTCCTAGTTTAGTCCTGGTTTAGTCCTGGTTTAGTCCTAGTTTAGTCCTGGTTTAGTCCTAATTTAGTCCTGGTTTAGTCCTGGTTTAGTCCTGGTTTAGTCCTAGTTTAGTCCTGGTTTAGTCCTGGTTTAGTCCTGGTTTAGACCTAGTTTAGTCCTGGTTTAGAGCTGGTTTAGTCCTGGTTTAGTCCTGGTTTAGACCTGGTTTAGTCCTGGTTTAGAGCTGGTTTAGTCCTGGTTTAGTCCTGGTTTAGACCTGGTTTAGTCCTGGTTTAGTCCTGGTTTAGTCCTGGTTTAGTCCTGGTTTAGACCTAGTTTAGTCCTGGTTTAGTCCTGGTTTAGACCTGGTTTAGTCCTGGTTTAGACCTGGTTTAGTCCTGGTTTAGTCCTAGTTTAGTCCTGGTTTAGTCCTGGTTTAGTCCTGGTTTAGTCCTGGTTTAGTCCTAGTTTAGTCCTTGTTTAGACCTAGTTTAGTCCTGGTTTAGAGCTGGTTTAGTCCTGGTTTAGACCTGGTTTAGTCCTGGTTTAGTCCTGGTTTAGTCCTGGTTTAGACCTGGTTTAGACCTGGTTTAGTCCTGGTTTAGTCCTGGTTTAGACCTGGTTTAGTCCTGGTTTAGACCTAGTTTAGTCCTTGTTTAGACCTGGTTTAGTCCTGGTTTAGTCCTGGTTTAGTCCTGGTTTAGTCCTAGTTTAGTCCTGGTTTAGACCTAGTTTAGTCCTGGTTTAGAGCTGGTTTAGTCCTGGTTTAGTCCTGGTTTAGACCTCGTTTAGTCCTGGTTTAGTCCTGGTTTAGTCCTGGTTTAGACCTGGTTTAGTCCTGGTTTAGTCCTAGTTTAGTCCTGGTTTAGTCCTGGTTTAGTCCTAGTTTAGTCCTGGTTTAGTCCTGGTTTAGTCCTGGTTTAGTCCTGGTTTAGTCCTAGTTTAGTCCTGGTTTAGTCCTGGTTTAGTCCTGGTTTAGACCTAGTTTAGTCCTGGTTTAGAGCTGGTTTAGTCCTGGTTTAGTCCTGGTTTAGACCTGGTTTAGTCCTGGTTTAGAGCTGGTTTAGTCCTGGTTTAGACCTGGTTTAGTCCTGGTTTAGAGCTGGTTTAGTCCTGGTTTAGTCCTGGTTTAGACCTGGTTTAGTCCTGGTTTAGTCCTGGTTTAGTCCTGGTTTAGACCTAGTTTAGTCCTGGTTTAGTCCTGGTTTAGACCTGGTTTAGTCCTGGTTTAGACCTGGTTTAGTCCTGGTTTAGTCCTAGTTTAGTCCTGGTTTAGACCTGGTTTAGTCCTGGTTTAGTCCTGGTTTAGTCCTGGTTTAGACCTAGTTTAGTCCTGGTTTAGTCCTAGTTTAGTACTGGTTTAGTCCTGGTTTAGTCCTTGTTTAGACCTAGTTTAGTCCTGGTTTAGTCCTGGTTTAGTCCTGGTTTAGACCTGGTTTAGTCCTGGTTTAGTCCTGGTTTAGTCCTGGTTTAGACCTAGTTTAGTCCTGGTTTAGTCCTGGTTTAGTCCTGGTTTAGTCCTGGTTTAGTCCTGGTTTAGACCTGGTTTAGTCCTAGTTTAGTCCTAGTTTAGTCCTGGTTTAGTCCTGGTTTAGTCCTGGTTTAGACCTAGTTTAGTCCTTGTTTAGACCTAGTTTAGTCCTGGTTTAATCCTGGTTTAGTCCTAGTTTAGTCCTGGTTTAGTCCTGGTTTAGACCTAGTTTAGTCCTGGTTTAGAGCTGGTTTAGTCCTGGTTTAGACCTGGTTTAGACCTGGTTTAGTCCTGGTTTAGACCTGGTTTAGTCCTGGTTTAGACCTGGTTTAGTCCTGGTTTAGACCTGGTTTAGTCCTGGTTTAGACCTAGTTTAGTCCTGGTTTAGTCCTGGTTTAGACCTGGTTTAGACCTGGTTTAGTCCTGGTTTAGTCCTGGTTTAGACCTAGTTTAGTCCTGGTTTAGTCCTGGTTTAGTCCTAGTTTAGTCCTGGTTTAGACCTAGTTTAGTCCTAGTTTAGTCCTTGTTTAGACCTGGTTTAGTCCTGGTTTAGTCCTGGTTTAGACCTAGTTTAGTCCTTGTTTGGACCTGGTTTAGTCCTGGTTTAGTCCTGGTTTAGTCCTAGTTTAGTCCTGGTTTAGTCCTGGTTTAGACCTAGTTTAGTCCTGGTTTAGAGCTGGTTTAGTCCTGGTTTAGTCCTGGTTTAGACCTAGTTTAGTCCTGGTTTAGTCCTGGTTTAGACCTGTTTTTTGTCCTGGTTTAGTCCTGGTTTAGTCCTGGTTTAGACCTGGTTTAGTCCTGGTTTAGAGCTGGTTTAGACCTAGTTTAGTCCTGGTTTAGTCCTGGTTTAGTCCTTGTTTAGACCTGGTTTAGTCCTGGTTTAGTCCTGGTTTAGACCTGGTTTAGACCTGGTTTAGTCCTGGTTTAGTCCTAGTTTAGTTCTGGTTTAGTCCTAGTTTAGTCCTGGTTTAGTCCTGGTTTAGACCTGGTTTAGTCCTGGTTTAGTCCTGGTTTAGTCCTGGTTTAGTCCTAGTTTAGTCCTGGTTTAGTCCTGGTTTAGACCTAGTTTAGTCCTGGTTTAGTCCTAGTTTAGTCCTGGTTTAGTCCTGGTTTAGTCCTTGTTTAGACCTGGTTTAGTCCTGGTTTAGTCCTGGTTTAGAGCTGGTTTAGTCCTGGTTTAGTCCTGGTTTAGTCCTGGTTTAGTCCTGGTTTAGACCTGTTTTTTGTCCTGGTTTAGTCCTGGTTTAGACCTGGTTTAGTCCTGGTTTGGAGCAGGTTTAGACCTAGTTTAGTCCTGGTTTAGTCCTGGTTTAGTCCTTGTTTAGACCTGGTTTAGTCCTGGTTTAGTCCTGGTTTAGACCTGGTTTAGTCCTGGTTTAGACCTGGTTTAGACCTGGTTTAGTCCTAGTTTAGTTCTGGTTTAGTCCTAGTTTAGTCCTGGTTTAGTCCTGGTTTAGACCTGGTTTAGTCCTGGTTTAGACCTGGTTTAGTCCTGGTTTAGTCCTGGTTTAGACCTAGTTTAGTCCTTGTTTAGACCTAGTTTAGTCCTGGTTTAGTCCTGGTTTAGTCCTGGTTTAGACCTAGTTTAGTCCTTGTTTAGACCTGGTTTAGACCTGGTTTAGACCTGGTTTAGTCCTGGTTTAGACCTAGTTTAGACCTAGTTTAGTCCTTGTTTAGACCTAGTTTAGTCCTGGTTTAGTCCTGGTTTAGTCCTGGTTTAGACCTAGTTTAGTCCTTGTTTAGACCTGGTTTAGACCTGGTTTAGACCTGGTTTAGTCCTGGTTTAGTCCTGGTTTAGACCTAGTTTAGTCCTGGTTTAGAGCTGGTTTAGTCCTGGTTTAGTCCTGGTTTAGACCTGGTTTAGTCCTGGTTTAGACCTGGTTTAGTCCTGGTTTAGAGCTGGTTTAGTCCTAGTTTAGTCCTGGTTTAGTCCTGGTTTAGAGCTGGTTTAGTCCTGGTTTAGACCTGGTTTAGTCCTGGTTTAGTCCTGGTTTAGTCCTGGTTTAGTCCTGGTTTAGACCTGGTTTAGTCCTGGTTTCGTCCTGGTTTAGTCCTGGTTTAGTCCTGGTTTAGACCTAGTTTAGTCCTTGTTTAGACCTGGTTTAGTCCTGGTTTAGTCCTGGTTTAGTCCTAGTTTAGGCCTGGTTTAGTCCTGGTTTAGACCTAGTTTAGTCCTGGTTTAGTCCTGGTTTAGTCCTGGTTTAGACCTGGTTTAGTCCTGGTTTAGACCTGGTTTAGTCCTGGTTTAGAGCTGGTTTAGACCTGGTTTAGTCCTGGTTTAGACCTGGTTTAGTCCTGGTTTAGTCCTGGTTTAGACCTGGTTTAGTCCTGGTTTAGTCCTGGTTTAGACCTGGTTTAGACCTGGTTTAGACCTGGTTTAGTCCTGGTTTAGTCCTAGTTTAGTCCTGGTTTAGTCCTGGTTTAGACCTAGTTTAGTCCTGGTTTAGTCCTAGTTTAGTCCTGGTTTAGTCCTGGTTTAGTCCTGGTTTAGACCTAGTTTAGTCCTTGTTTAGACCTAGTTTAGTCCTGGTTTAGAGCTGGTTTAGTCCTGGTTTAGACCTGGTTTAGTCCTGGTTTAGTCCTGGTTTAGACCTAGTTTAGTCCTGGTTTAGTCCTGGTTTAGACCTGTTTTTTGTCCTGGTTTAGTCCTGGTTTAGTCCTGGTTTAGTCCTGGTTTAGAGCTGGTTTAGACCTAGTTTAGTCCTGGTTTAGTCCTGGTTTAGTCCTGGTTTAGTCCTTGTTTATACCTGGTTTAGTCCTGGTTTAGTCCTGGTTTAGACCTGGTTTAGTCCTGGTTTAGTCCTGGTTTAGTCCTGGTTTAGACCTGGTTTAGTCCTGGTTTAGACCTAGTTTAGACCTAGTTTAGTCCTTGTTTAGACCTAGTTTAGTCCTGGTTTAGTCCTGGTTTAGTCCTGGTTTAGTCCTGGTTTAGACCTAGTTTAGTCCTTGTTTAGACCTGGTTTAGTCCTGGTTTAGACCTGGTTTAGTCCTGGTTTAGAGCTGGTTTAGACCTGGTTTAGTCCTGGTTTAGAGCTGGTTTAGTCCTGGTTTAGTCCTGGTTTAGTCCTGGTGTAGACCTAGTTTAGTCCTGGTTTAGACCTGGTTTAGTCCTGGTTTAGAGCTGGTTTAGTCCTGGTTTAGACCTGGTTTAGTCCTGGTTTAGAGCTGGTTTAGTCCTGGTTTAGTCCTGGTTTAGTCCTGGTTTAGACCTAGTTTAGTCCTGGTTTAGAGCTGGTTTAGTCCTGGTTTAGTCCTGGTTTAGACCTGGTTTAGTCCTGGTTTAGACCTGGTTTAGTCCTGGTTTAGTCCTGGTTTAGTCCTAGTTTAGGCCTGGTTTAGTCCTGGTTTAGACCTAGTTTAGTCCTGGTTTAGAGCTGGTTTAGTCCTGGTTTAGTCCTGGTTTAGACCTGGTTTAGTCCTGGTTTAGACCTGGTTTAGTCCTGGTTTAGAGCTGGTTTAGACCTGGTTTAGTCCTGGTTTAGACCTGGTTTAGTCCTGGTTTAGTCCTGGTTTAGACCTGGTTTAGTCCTGGTTTAGTCCTGGTTTAGACCTGGTTTAGACCTGGTTTAGTCCTGGTTTAGTCCTAGTTTAGTCCTGGTTTAGTCCTGGTTTAGACCTAGTTTAGTCCTGGTTTAGTCCTAGTTTAGTCCTGGTTTAGTCCTGGTTTAGACCTAGTTTAGTCCTTGTTTAGACCTAGTTTAGTCCTGGTTTAGAGCTGGTTTAGTCCTGGTTTAGACCTGGTTTAGTCCTGGTTTAGTCCTGGTTTAGACCTAGTTTAGTCCTGGTTTAGTCCTGGTTTAGACCTGTTTTTTGTCCTGGTTTAGTCCTGGTTTAGTCCTGGTTTAGACCTGGTTTAGTCCTGGTTTAGAGCTGGTTTAGACCTAGTTTAGTCCTGGTTTAGTCCTGGTTTAGTCCTTGTTTAGTCCTGGTTTAGTCCTGGTTTAGTCCTGGTTTAGACCTGGTTTAGACCTGGTTTAGTCCTGGTTTAGTCCTAGTTTAGTTCTGGTTTAGTCCTAGTTTAGTCCTGGTTTAGTCCTGGTTTAGACCTGGTTTAGTCCTGGTTTAGTCCTGGTTTAGACCTGGTTTAGACCTGGTTTAGTCCTGGTTTAGTCCTAGTTTAGTTCTGGTTTAGTCCTAGTTTAGTCCTGGTTTAGTCCTGGTTTAGACCTGGTTTAGTCCTGGTTTAGACCTAGTTTAGACCTAGTTTAGTCCTTGTTTAGACCTAGTTTAGTCCTGGTTTAGTCCTGGTTTAGTCCTGGTTTAGACCTAGTTTAGTCCTTGTTTAGACCTGGTTTAGTCCTGGTTTAGTCCTGGTTTAGACCTGGTTTAGTCCTGGTTTAGAGCTGGTTTAGACCTGGTTTAGTCCTGGTTTAGTCCTGGTGTAGACCTAGTTTAGTCCTGGTTTAGACCTGGTTTAGTCCTGGTTTAGAGCTGGTTTAGTCCTGGTTTAGTCCTGGTTTAGAGCTGGTTTAGTCCTGGTTTAGTCCTGGTTTAGTCCTGGTTTAGACCTAGTTTAGTCCTGGTTTAGAGCTGGTTTAGTCCTGGTTTAGTCCTGGTTTAGACCTGGTTTAGTCCTGGTTTAGTCCTGGTTTAGACCTGGTTTAGTCCTGGTTTAGTCCTGGTTTAGTCCTGGTTTAGACCTGGTTTAGTCCTGGTTTAGAGCTGGTTTAGTCCTAGTTTAGTCCTGGTTTAGTCCTGGTTTAGAGCTGGTTTAGTCCTGGTTTAGACCTGGTTTAGTCCTGGTTTAGTCCTGGTTTAGTCCTGGTTTAGTCCTGGTTTAGACCTGGTTTAGTCCTGGTTTAGTCCTGGTTTAGTCCTAGTTTAGTCCTGGTTTAGTCCTAGTTTAGTCCTGGTTTAGTCCTTGTTTAGACCTGGTTTAGTCCTGGTTTAGTCCTGGTTTAGACCTGGTTTAGTCCTGGTTTAGTCCTGGTTTAGACCTGGTTTAGTCCTGGTTTAGTCCTGGTTTAGACCTAGTTTAGTCCTTGTTTAGACCTGGTTTAGTCCTGGTTTAGTCCTGGTTTAGTCCTAGTTTAGTCCTGGTTTAGTCCTGGTTTAGAGCTGGTTTAGTCCTGGTTTAGTCCTGGTTTAGACCTAGTTTAGTCCTGGTTTAGAGCTGGTTTAGTCCTGGTTTAGTCCTGGTTTAGACCTGGTTTAGACCTGGTTTAGACCTGGTTTAGTCCTGGTTTAGACCTGGTTTAGTCCTGGTTTAGTCCTGGTTTAGTCCTGGTTTAGACCTGGTTTAGTCCTGGTTTAGTCCTGGTTTAGACCTGGTTTAGTCCTGGTTTAGACCTGGTTTAGTCCTGGTTTAGTCCTGGTTTAGTCCTAGTTTAGTCCTGGTTTAGTCCTGGTTTAGACCTGGTTTAGTCCTAGTTTAGTCCTGGTTTAGTCCTGGTTTAGTCCTGGTTTAGACCTAGTTTAGTCCTGGTTTAGAGCTGGTTTAGTCCTGGTTTAGACCTGGTTTAGTCCTGGTTTAGTCCTGGTTTAGACCTAGTTTAGTCCTGGTTTAGTCCTGGTTTAGACCTGTTTTTTGTCCTGGTTTAGAGCTGGTTTAGACCTAGTTTAGTCCTGGTTTAGTCCTGGTTTAGTCCTGGTTTAGTCCTTGTTTAGACCTGGTTTAGTCCTGGTTTAGTCCTGGTTTAGACCTGGTTTAGACCTGGTTTAGTCCTGGTTTAGTCCTGGTTTAGACCTGGTTTCGTCCTGGTTTAGTCCTGGTTTAGACCTGGTTTAGTCCTGGTTTAGTCCTGGTTTAGTCCTGGTTTAGTCCTAGTTTAGACCTGGTTTAGTCCTGGTTTAGTCCTGGTTTAGTCCTAGTTTAGACCTGGTTTAGTCCTGGTTTAGTCCTGGTTTAGTCCTGGTTTAGTCCTAGTTTAGACCTGGTTTAGTCCTGGTTTAGTCCTGGTTTAGTCCTGGTTTAGTCCTAGTTTAGACCTGGTTTAGTCCTGGTTTAGTCCTGGTTTAGTCCTGGTTTAGTCCTGGTTTAGTCCTAGTTTAGACCTGGTTTAGTCCTGGTTTAGTCCTGGTTTAGTCCTGGTTTAGTCCTGGTTTAGTCCTGGTTTAGTCCTAGTTTAGTCCTGGTTTAGTCCTGGTTTAGTCCGTAGTGACCGGTAAATCACCACAACACAAAGTCAAACACTTTCATCACATCTTTGTTCTTTTTTCTCCTGTCATGTCGTTCAGCTCCTCCCACTCCTGTAACATCTGTGACAGAGAGTGGGAGGAGCATCCCAGAGAGTGGGAGGAGCATCCCAGAGAGTGGGAGGAGCATCCCAGAGAGTGGGAGGAGCATCCCAGAGAGTGGGAGGAGACACTTTTCCTCTACAAACGTCTCAATGTCTTTGTCCTTTGGACAGATTGTGGGACATTGAGTCGAGCATTAAATGTCCAAAGTGTGTTTTTTGTTCCTGTTCCATCTAAACTTAAATCTATTTGACCTGTTTCTGTTTAAAATAAAATATATGGATCAAACCAACATTTTACAAACCAGAGTTAAACACTGACCACACTGACCACACTGACCCACACTGACCCACACTGACCACACTGACCACACTGACCCACACTGACCACACTGACCCACACTGACCACACTGACCACACTGACCACACTGACCCACACTGACCCACACTGACCCACACTGACCACACTGACCACACTGACCCACACTGACCACACTGACCCACACTGACCCACACTGACCCACACTGACCCACACTGACCCACACTGACCACACTGACCCACACTGACCACACTGACCCACACTGACCACACTGACCACACTGACCCACACTGACCCACACTGACCACACTGACCCACACTGACCCACACTGACCCACACTGACCACACTGACCACACTGACCCACACTGACCACACTGACCACACTGACCCACACTGACCACACTGACCACACTGACCCACACTGACCACACTGACCCACACTGACCACACTGACCACACTGACCCACACTGACCCACACTGACCCACACTGACCACACTGACCACACTGACCCACACTGACCACACTGACCACACTGACCCACACTGACCCACACTGACCACACTGACCCACACTGACCACACTGACCCACACTGACCCACACTGACCACACTGACCCACACTGACCACACTGACCCACACTGACCCACACTGACCACACTGACCCACACTGACCACACTGACCCACACTGACCACACTGACCACACTGACCCACACTGACCCACACTGACCCACACTGACCCACACTGACCACACTGACCCACACTGACCCACACTGACCCACACTGACCACACTGACCCACACTGACCACACTGACCCACACTGACCACACTGACCACAATGACCCACACTGACCACACTGACCACACTGACCCACACTGACCACAATGACCCACACTGACCCACACTGACCCACACTGACCACACTGACCCACACTGACCCACACTGACCCACACTGACCACACTGACCCACACTGACCACACTGACCCACACTGACCACACTGACCACAATGACCCACACTGACCACACTGACCCACACTGACCACAATGACCCACACTGACCACACTGACCACACTGACCCACACTGACCACAATGACCCACACTGACCCACAATGACCCACACTGACCCACACTGACCCACACTGAGCAGACTGACCACACTGACCCACACTGACCCACACTGACCACACTGACCACACTGACCCACACTGACCACAATGACCCACACTGACCACACTGACCACACTGACCCACACTGACCCACACTGACCCACAATGACCCACAATGACCCACACTGACCACAATGACCACAATGACCCACACTGACCCACACTGACCCACACTGACCCACACTGACCCACACTGACCACAATGACCCACACTGACCACACTGACCACACTGACCACACTGACCACAATGACCACACTGACCCACACTGACCCACAATGACCCACACTAACCCACACTGACCCACACTGACCACACTGACCACACTGACCCACAATGACCCACACTGACCACACTGACCACAATGACCCACACTGACCCACAATGACCCACACTGACCCACAATGACCACACTGACCACACTGACCACAATGACCCACACTGACCCACACTGACCCACACTGACCCAAACTGACCACACTGACCCACACTGACCCACACTGACCACACTGACCCACACTGACCCACACTGACCACACTGACCCACACTGACCACAATGACCCACACTGACCCACAATGACCACACTGACCACACTGACCACAATGACCCACACTGACCCACACTGACCCACACTGACCCAAACTGACCACACTGACCCACACTGACCACACTGACCCACACTGACCCACACTGACCCACACTGACCCACACTGACCACACTGACCACAGATTTCTTTCATTGAAATAAAGAGAACAAAGCAGAGAATGTCCGACTGTTGAAGGATCCGGTTGTGAACCTGCAGATGCTGACCCTTCCTCTGGTGTGGTCACTTCCTCTGGTGTGGTCACCTCAGCTGACCCTTCCTCTGGTGTGGTCACTTCCTCTGGTGTGGTCACCTCAGCTGACCCTTCCTCTGGTGTGGTCACTTCCTCTGGTGTGGTCACCTCAGCTGACCCTTCCTCTGGTGTGGTCACTTCCTCTGGTGTGGTCACCTCAGCTGACCCTTCCTCTGGTGTGGTCACTTCCTCTGGTGTGGTCACCTCAGCTGACCCTTCCTCTGGTGTGGTCACCTCAGCTGACCCTTCCTCTGGTGTGGTCACTTCCTCTGGTGTGGTCACCTCAGCTGACCCTTCCTCTGGTGTGGTCACTTCCTCTGGTGTGGTCACCTCAGCTGACCCTTCCTCTGGTGTGGTCACTTCCTCTGGTGTGGTCACCTCAGCTGACCCTTCCTCTGGTGTGGTCACTTCCTCTGGTGTGGTCACCTCAGCTGACCCTTCCTCTGGTGTGGTCACCTCAGCTGACCCTTCCTCTGGTGTGGTCACTTCCTCTGGTGTGGTCACCTCAGCTGACCCTTCCTCTGGTGTGGTCACCTCAGCTGACCCTTCCTCTGGTGTGGTCACTTCCTCTGGTGTGGTCACCTCAGCTGACCCTTCCTCTGGTGTGGTCACTTCCTCTGGTGTGGTCACCTCAGCTGACCCTTCCTCTGGTGTGGTCACTTCCTCTGGTGTGGTCACCTCAGCTGACCCTTCCTCTGGTGTGGTCACTTCCTCTGGTGTGGTCACCTCAGCTGACCCTTCCTCTGGTGTGGTCACTTCCTCTGGTGTGGTCACCTCAGCTGACCCTTCCTCTGGTGTGGTCACTTCCTCTGGTGTGGTCACCTCAGCTGACCCTTCCTCTGGTGTGGTCACTTCCTCTGGTGTGGTCACCTCAGCTGACCCTTCCTCTGGTGTGGTCACAGGTCTGGTTGGAGACGGCCGGACAGAAGAGGGTTTTGGGCTCCAGTTTGGAGTGAATCATCTGGGCCACTTCTTCCTGACCAGCCTCCTCCTGCCCAAACTGAAGCAGAGTCCGAGCGCTCGAGTGGTCACCGTGTCGTCCATGGCCCATCGCTGGGGAAGCATCGACTTCCAGGTCACTGCACCTGTCACTGCACCGGTCACTGCACCGGTCACTGCACCTGTCATTGCACCTGTCACTGCACCTGTCACTGCACCGGTCACTGCACCGGTCACTGCACCTGTCACTGCACACATTGAAATGTCATGAGGAAATGACCTGACAGTGTTTTGAGGGAGGACAATGAGGTCAGTGTCTGTTCCAAACGTTAGGTCAGATCCAGAGTCGCTTTATTTACATTCTGAGTGAAACTATTGCTGTCTAACAAGGCGCTGAAGGCTGCTGTCTAACAAGGCGCTGAAGGCTGCTGTCTAACAAGGCGCTGAAGGCTGCTGTCTAACAAGGCGCTGAAGGCTGCTGGCGCTGAAGGCTGCTGTCTAACAAGGCGCTGAAGGCTGCTGGCGCTGAAGGCTGCTGTCTAACAAGGCGCTGAAGGCTGCTGGCGCTGAAGGCTGCTGTCTAACAAGGCGCTGAAGGCTGCTGTCTAACAAGGCGCTGAAGGCTGCTGGCGCTGAAGGCTGCTGTCTAACAAGGCGCTGAAGGCTGCTGTCTAACAAGGCGCTGAAGGCTGCTGGCGCTGAAGGCTGCTGTCTAACAAGGCGCTGAAGGCTGCTGTCTAACAAGGCGCTGAAGGCTGCTGTCAATCACTCATCATCACTCACGTTCACGTGGACATTAAAGTCTCCAGCTATAACTATTCGATCACAATGATCCTAATGTATAGATGTTGGGATCAAGATGACTCCGGGGCGTGGCCGGGGCGTGGCCGGGGCGTGGCCATAGTGCTGGTTTATGAACGTCATGAGTCACTGTTGATGAAAGTCAATGTGGATTCAAACATCGAGCAGGGAGAACGTGCAGACGCGCAGACAGAACGTGCAGACGCGCAGAGAGAACGTGCAGACTCGCAGAGAGAACGTGCAGACAGAACGTGCAGACGCGCAGAGAGAACGTGCAGACTCGCAGAGAGAACGTGCCGACAGAACGTGCAGACGCGCAGAGAGAACGTGCAGACGCGCAGAGAGAACGTGCAGACAGAACGTGCAGACGCGCAGAGAGAACGTGCAGACTTGCAGAGAGAACGTGCAGACGCGCAGAGAGAACGTGCAGACGCGCAGAGAGAACGTGCAGACGCGCAGAGAGAACGTGCAGACGCGCAGAGAGAACGTGCAGACGCGCAGAGAGAACGTGCAGACGCGCAGAGAGAACGTGCAGACGCGCAGAGAGAACGTGACGTCTTTTAAGATAAGACTTTATTTGTCACACATGGGGGAATTCCAGTGTTGCAACACAAAGATACAGAAGTAAAATAACTTTTATAACTTATAGGAAACTTTAAAAAGAACTTTCTTAATAGAAAAACTCTCATATTCTTAATAAAAAGTAAACAATAATAATAGTAACAAAAGTAAGTCTGGAGGCGGAGCTTAATCATGTCCAGAACTCTGATCTCTTGTGGTTGTCATGGAAACGGTTGACAGGTCATTCAAAGACTTGGGGTCTTTCTCTGCATCAGGTCTAAAGCCTCAGTGACCGGAGCAGCTGACCCCTGACCCCTGCTTTTATCTCCACACGTCTGGACCTAACGCTCTGGACACTAGGATGAGCTAAGCTAACAACTAGCACGCTAACCTGTCACGCTAACAATTAGCTCATTATTCCACTGCACGTCTTGAACTGGCTCCGCCTACATCTCACTGTTCTCTCGTGATGGGTCATACGAGGCTGTGATTGGCTCTCAGGCCTGAAGGAGCAGAGCTGTGATTGGTCAGAGCTGATGAGAAGCTCCTCCTCCAGGAGCAGAGCTGTGATTGGTCAGAGCTGATGAGAAGCTCCTCCTCCAGGAGCAGAGCTGTGATTGGTCAGAGCTGATGAGAAGCTCCTCCTCCAGGAGCAGAGCTGTGATTGGTCAGAGCTGATGAGAAGCTCCTCCTCCAGGAGCAGAGCTGTGATTGGTCAGAGCTGATGAGAAGCTCCTCCTCCAGGAGCAGAGCTGTGATTGGTCAGAGCTGATGAGAAGCTCCTCCTCCAGGAGCAGAGCTGTGATTGGTCAGAGCTGATGAGAAGCTCCTCCTCCAGGACAAACGTTTGAGGAACAGAAAAACCAATTGGTCCACATTTTTAAACTTGCGTCAGGACTTTGTTTGTCACGAGAAACGCTGCACAGAGGTCACGCTGCACAGAGGTCACGCTGCACAGAGGTCACGCTGCACAGAGGTCACGCTGCACAGAGGTCACGCTGCACAGAGATCACGCTGCACAGAGGTCACGCTGCACAGAGGTCACGCTGCACAGAGGTCACGCTGCACAGAGATCACGCTGCACAGAGGTCACGCTGCACAGAGGTCACGCTGCACAGAGGTCACGCTGCACAGAGGTCATGAGAAACGCTGCACAGAGGTCACGCTGCACAGAGGTCACGCTGCACAGAGGTCACGCTGCACAGAGGTCTCCTCAAGTGTCTCCTCACGTGTCTCCTCACGTGGCTCTTCACGTGTCTCCTCGTCTCCTCACTTGTCCCCTCACGCGTCTCCTCACATGTCTCCTCATGTGTCTCCTCGTCTCCTCACGTGTGTCCTCGTCTCCTCACGTGTCTCCTCACCTGTCTCACGCGTCTCCTCGTCTCCTCACATTTCTCCTCGTCTCCTCACTTGTCTCCTCACGCGTCTCCTCACATGTCTCCTCATCTCCTCACGTGTCTCCTCGTCTCCTCACATTTCTCCTAGTCTCCTCACGTGTCTCCTCGTCTCCTCACTTGTCTCCTCACGTGTCTCCTCGCCTCCTCACTTGTCTCCTCGCCTCCTCACGTGTCTCCTCGCCTCCTCACGTGTCTCCTCGCCTCCTCACTGGCCTCCTCACCTCCTCACGTGTCTCCTCGCCTCCTCACTTGCCTCCTCGCCTCCTCACGTGTCTCCTCGCGTGTCTCCTCACCGGCCTCCTTGCCTCCTCACGTGTCTCCTCGCCTCCTCACTTGCCTCCTCGCCTCCTCACGTGTCTCCTCGCCTCCTCACGTGTCTCCTCGCCTCCTCACTTGGCTCCTCACTTCCTCACGTGTCTCCTCGCCTCCTCACGTGTCTCCTCACTTGCCTCCTTGCCTCCTCACGTGTCTCCTCGCCTCCTCACGTGTCTCCTTGCCTCCTCACTTGCCTCCTCGCCTCCTCACGTGTCTCCTCGCCTCCTCACGTGTCTCCTCACCTCCTCACTTGCCTCCTCGCCTCCTCACGTGTCTCCTCGCCTCCTCACGTGTCTCCTCGCCTCCTCACTTGCCTCCTCGCCTCCTCACGTGTCTCCTCGCCTCCTCACGTGTCTCCTCGCCTCCTCACTTGCCTCCTCGCCTCCTCACTTGCCTCCTCGCCTCCTCACGTGTCTCCTCGCCTCCTCACGTGTCTCCTCGCCTCCTCACGTGTCTCCTCGCCTCCTCACTTGCCTCCTCGCCTCCTCACGTGTCTCCTCGCCTCCTCACGTGTCTCCTCGCCTCCTCACGTGTCTCCTCGCCTCCTCACTTGCCTCCTCGCCTCCTCACGTGTCTCCTCGCCTCCTCACGTGTCTCCTCGCCTCCTCACGTGTCTCCTCGCCTCCTCACGTGTCTCCTCGCCTCCTCACTTGCCTCCTCGCCTCCTCACGTGTCTCCTCGCCTCCTCACGTGTCTCCTCGCCTCCTCACGTGTCTCCTTGCCTCCTCAGACCCTCCTCCAGACCCGGGACCTGGGCACAGGCTCGTTCTCGTGGCAGTTCTTCAAAGCGTACTGCAGCAGTAAACTGTGTAACATTCTCTTCACTCGTGAGCTGAGTCGTCGTCTCCAGGGAAGCTCCGTGTCCTGCTTCAGCGTCCATCCAGGTGAGAATACTGGCCTCTGATTGGTCCACACACCTGTCAATCACACATCACCTGCAAACGTGCTAATTTTGTGACGCTGAGTGTGGTTTGTGCTGCCCTCTGGTGGCAGAGTGTTAAACTGAATTAAAGGACAGAAGACTCGCTCCCGGTCCTGGTCTTGGTCTTGATCCTGACTCTGGCTCTGTTTTCAGGCGTCATCCGCACAGACCTGGCTCGTAACATCTCTCTGTGGCAGAAGGTGTTTGTGGAACCGGTGTCGCGCGTGTTCTTCCTGAGTCCAGAAGAGGGCGCTCAGACCACACTGCACTGTGTTCTTCAGGAGGGTCTGGAGCGGCTGAGCGGAGCGTACTTCTGCTGCTGCAGCCCAGAGGAACCTTCTGTTGCAGCCAAAGACCCTCAGAGCGCCAGGAGGCTGTGGGAGGAGAGCGAGAAGTTCTGTGGCCTCAACTGAGACCTGGTTTAGTCCTGGTTTAATCCTGTTTAGACCTGGTTTAGTCCTGGTTTAGTCCTGTTTAGACCTGGTTTAGTCCTGGTTTGGAGTCTGTTTTGCAGCCTTTATTTTCATGTTTTCTGGATTAAAGTGTTTTATGTTGAAACGAGTTTTCTTCCGACACAAATGTTTATATTTATGAGTTCTTTGCATTTGAAATGAATAAAAAAGATTTTTGTAAAGTTTTAGAGTTTTTATTTCACAACAAAAGTCTGGATTTGAGCTGAAGTTTCACTTTACTCTGTGATAGTGATGTCATCGCTCGACTTCCGGTCCCAGGATAAACTACACTACATAATATTATCTAAGGAATAATCGTATTAAATCTGTAATATTCATTCTGTGATGACGTCATCACTCTGTCTTATCATGAATTTAAACCTGCAACAGCAGCGGCCTCACACCTGAGCGCGAGGGGGCAGCAGAGAGCACCTCCGCGCTCCGGACGCGCTCGGAACGCACACGGAGCCGCGTCTCATTTCCGTTCCGTTCACGCAGACGGATCAGCATCAGCCCCGCATCAGCGCCGCATCAGCGCCGCATCAGCCCCGCATCAGCGCCGCATCAGCGCCGCATCAGCCCCGCATCAGCGCCGCATCAGCGCCGCATCAGCGCCGCATCAGCCCCGCATCAGCGCCGCATCAGCGCCGCATCAGCCCCGCATCAGCGCCGCATCAGCGCCGCATCAGCGCCGCATCAGCCCCGCATCAGCGCCGCATCAGCCCCGCATCAGCGCCGCATCAGCGCCGCATCAGCGCCGCATCAGCCCCGCATCAGCGCCGCATCAGCGCCGCATCAGCCCCGCATCAGCGCCGCATCAGCGCCGCATCAGCGCCGCATCAGCCCCGCATCAGCGCCGCATCAGCCCCGCATCAGCGCCGCATCAGCCCCGCATCAGCCCCGCATCAGCGCCGCATCAGCGCCGCATCAGCCCCGCATCAGCGCCGCATCAGCCCCGCATCAGCGCCGCATCAGCGCCGCATCAGCGCCGCATCAGCGCCGCATCAGCGCCGCATCAGCGCCGCATCAGCCCCGCATCAGCGCCGCATCAGCGCCGCATCAGCCCCGCATCAGCGCCGCATCAGCGCCGCATCAGCGCCGCATCAGCCCCGCATCAGCCCCGCATCAGCGCCGCATCAGCCCCGGGAGGATGAGCAAAGAGGAGGCCGAGCTGGAGCTGAAGGAGCAGAAAGACGGACCCCCGGAGCCGCAGCCCGCACCGGCCCCGGGCCCCGCGGACACGGATGCCACAGAGGCCGACGTGAATGAGGCAGACCTGGAGCGGGACCAGGACCAGGACCAGGACCTGGAGGCGCAGGAGAAGCTGCCCATGACCGCGGGGCCCGGGGCCGCAGATGGAGCAGAGAAGAACGGGGCCGTTAAGCTGAAGATCCCGGAGGATGAGGGCCCGGAGCCGGTGCACTTCACCGGGCTGAACAAAGAGGAGCTGCTGCGGGTCGCGGGCACCCCGGGGTGAGTCCGTCATGACGTCACAGGTTTGATGTCATTGTGAGGGAGAAACAAAGACACAGGGTTACGTTACTTACGTTACTTACGTTACTTACGTCATGAACGAGGCAGAAGATGCAGCTGCAGTTCTCAGTCTCACCGCGGGAGGCGCGCTCCTGCGTCACTGAAGAATAAACAGATCATTAACAATAGAAATGTGTCATTATAAAGCTTAAAGTAACAGTGCGTGATATTCCTGTCCTTCAGGTTTCCATGGAGACGCTTCAGATTCACAAAGAGCGAGACGAGCAGCTCCTCCTGTTTTTACTGCAATAAAACACTTGAAATGTTCCGCACTGAAGCTTTAAAGTGGAACAGAGTCTGCACTTTAGTCACGTCCAGAAGGTTTAAAGAGGAAGTGGAAATGAGGACCAAAGGGCGACAGGAAGTGGTCAGCACTTGTGTCCAGGCTAAACTGAGACTAAACAGATAAGAGAAGCCTTCATTAGTCCACACAGTGGGACAGTGGGACAGTGGGACAGTGGGACAGTGGGACAGTGGGACAGTGGGACATGTCAGTGTTGGTGCAGAAGTGAGAGAGCAGAGAACTTTAGAGGAGCTCTCACAAAAGAGAACTCTTGTAAAACTAGATCATGTGCCGTTGCGAGTGTCTGCGTTCTTCTGTAAAAGTACTACACACGTTGTACTTGTGTTAAACATACATTCATGTATAATGTGTACATTTAGCTCTTGCCTTTCTAAGAATACATACATACAGTTCAGTATACAATTATATCAATTATTGCTTCATCCTTAAGGCTTCATCCTTAAGGCTTCATCCTTAAGGTTTCATCCTTAAGGCTTCATCCTTAAGGTTTCATCCTTAAGGCTTCATCCTTAAGGCTTCATCCTTAAGGTTTCATCCTTAAGGCTTCATCCTTAAGGTTTCATCCTTAAGGCTTCATCCTTAAGGCTTCATCCTTAAGGCTTCATCCTTAAGGCTTCATCCTTAAGGCTTCATCCTTTAGGTTTCATCCTTAAGGCTTCATCCTTAAGGCTTCATCCTTTAGGCTTCATCCTTAAGGCTTCATCCTTAAGGTTTCATCCTTAAGGCTTCATCCTTTAGGTTTCATCCTTAAGGCTTCATCCTTAAGGCTTCATCCTTTAGGTTTCATCCTTAAGGCTTCATCCTTAAGGCTTCTTCCTTTAGGCTTCATCCTTAAGGCTTCATCCTTAAGGCTTCATCCTTTAGGCTTCATCCTTAAGGCTTCATCCTTAAGGCTTCATCCTTTAGGCTTCATCCTTAAGGCTTCATCCTTAAGGCTTCATCCTTTAGGCTTCATCCTTAAGGCTTCATCCTTAAGGCTTCATCCTTTAGGCTTCATCCTTAAGGCTTCATCCTTAAGGCTTCATCCTTTAGGCTTCATCCTTTAGGCTTCATCCTTAAGGCTTCATCCTTAAGGCTTCATCCTTTAGGCTTCATCCTTAAGGCTTCATCCTTAAGGCTTCATCCTTTAGGCTTCATCCTTTAGGCTTCATCCTTAAGGCTTCATCCTTAAGGCTTCATCCTTTAGGCTTCATCCTTTAGGCTTCATCCTTAAGGCTTCATCCTTAAGGCTTCATCCTTTAGGCTTCATCCTTAAGGCTTCATCCTTAAGGCTTCATCCTTTAGGCTTCATCCTTAAGGCTTCATCCTTAAGGCTTCATCCTTTAGGCTTCATCCTTAAGGCTTCATCCTTAAGGCTTCATCCTTTAGGCTTCATCCTTAAGGCTTCATCCTTAAGGCTTCATCCTTAAGGCTTCATCCTTAAGGCTTGCACATGGGTATGACAGTGTTGCACATGGGTATGACAGTGTTGCACATGGGTATGACAGTATTGCACATGGGTATGACAGTATTGCACATGGGTATGACAGTGTTGCACATGGGTATGACAGTGTTGCACATGGGTATGACAGTATTGCACATGGGTATGACTGTATTGCACATGGGTATGACAGTATTGCACATGGGTATGACAGTATTGCACATGGGTATGACAGTGTTGCACATGGGTATGACAGTATTGCACATGGGTATGACAGGAGTACCTCTCTGTGGTCAGGGGTACTCCTGACCACAGAAAGGTACTCCTGACCACAGAGAGGTACTCCTGACCACAGAGAGGTACTCCTGACCACAGAGAGGTACTCCTGACCACAGAGAAGTACTCCTGACCACAGAGAGGTACCCCTGACCACAGAGAAGTACCCCTGACCACAGAGAGGTACCCCTGACCACAGAGAGGTACTCCTGACCACAGAGAAGTACTCCTGACCACAGAGAGGTACTCCTGACCACAGAGAAGTACTCCTGACCACAGAGAGGTACCCCTGACCACAGAGAGGTACTCCTGACCACAGAGAGGTACTCCTGACCACAGAGAAGTACTCCTGACCACAGAGAGGTACCCCTGACCACAGAGAAGTACTCCTGACCACAGAGAAGTACTCCTGACCACAGAGAGGTACCCCTGACCACAGAGAGGTACTCCTGACCACAGAGAGGTACCCCTGACCACAGAGAGGTACTCCTGACCACAGAGAAGTACTCCTGACCACAGAGAAGTACTCCTGATCACAGAGAGGTACTCCTGACCACAGAGAGGTACTCCTGACCACAGAAAGGTACCCCTGACCACAGAAAGGTACTCCTGACCACAGAGAGGTACTCCTGACCACAGAGAGGTACCCCTGACCACAGAAAGGTACTCCTGACCACAGAAAGGTACTCCTGACCACAGAGAAGTACTCCTGACCACAGAGAAGTACTCCTGACCACAGAGAGGTACCCCTGACCACAGAAAGGTACTCCTGACCACAGAAAGGTACTCCTGACCACAGAGAGGTACCCCTGACCACAGAGAGGTACTCCTGACCACAGAGAAGTACCCCTGACCACAGAGAGGTACCCCTGACCACAGAGAGGTACTCCTGACCACAGAGAGGTACTCCTGACCACAGAGAGGTACCCCTGACCACAGAGAAGTACCCCTGACCACAGAGAGGTACCCCTGACCACAGAGAGGTACTCCTGACCACAGAGAGGTACTCCTGACCACAGAGAAGTACTCCTGACCACAGAGAGGTACCCCTGACCACAGAGAGGTACTCCTGACCACAGAGAGGTACTCCTGACCACAGAGAAGTACCCCTGACCACAGAGAGGTACCCCTGACCACAGAGAGGTACTCCTGACCACAGAGAAGTACCCCTGACCACAGAGAGGTACCCCTGACCACAGAGAGGTACTCCTGACCACAGAGAGGTACTCCTGACCACAGAGAAGTACTCCTGACCACAGAGAGGTACCCCTGACCACAGAGAGGTACTCCTGACCACAGAAAGGTACTCCTGACCACAGAGAGGTACTCCTGACCACAGAGAAGTACTCCTGACCACAGAGAGGTACCCCTGACCACAGAGAAGTACTCCTGACCACAGAGAAGTACTCCTGACCACAGAGAGGTACCCCTGACCACAGAGAGGTACTCCTGACCACAGAGAAGTACTCCTGACCACAGAGAGGTACCCCTGACCACAGAGAGGTACTCCTGACCACAGAGAAGTACTCCTGACCACAGAGAAGTACTCCTGATCACAGAGAGGTACTCCTGACCACAGAGAGGTACTCCTGACCACAGAAAGGTACCCCTGACCACAGAAAGGTACTCCTGACCACAGAGAGGTACTCCTGACCACAGAGAGGTACCCCTGACCACAGAAAGGTACTCCTGACCACAGAGAAGTACTCCTGACCACAGAGAAGTACTCCTGACCACAGAGAGGTACCCCTGACCACAGAAAGGTACTCCTGACCACAGAAAGGTACTCCTGACCACAGAGAGGTACCCCTGACCACAGAGAGGTACTCCTGATCACAGAGAGGTACTCCTGACCACAGAGAGGTACTCCTGACCACAGAGAAGTACCCCTGACCACAGAGAGGTACCCCTGACCACAGAGAGGTACTCCTGACCACAGAGAGGTACTCCTGACCACAGAGAAGTACTCCTGACCACAGAGAGGTACCCCTGACCACAGAGAGGTACTCCTGACCACAGAGAAGTACTCCTGACCACAGAGAGGTACCCCTGACCACAGAGAAGTACTCCTGACCACAGAGAAGTACTCCTGACCACAGAGAGGTACCCCTGACCACAGAGAGGTACTCCTGACCACAGAGAGGTACCCCTGACCACAGAGAGGTACCCCTGACCACAGAGAGGTACTCCTGACCACAGAGAAGTACTCCTGACCACAGAGAAGTACTCCTGATCACAGAGAGGTACTCCTGACCACAGAGAGGTACTCCTGACCACAGAAAGGTACCCCTGACCACAGAAAGGTACTCCTGACCACAGAGAGGTACTCCTGACCACAGAGAGGTACCCCTGACCACAGAAAGGTACTCCTGACCACAGAAAGGTACTCCTGACCACAGAGAAGTACTCCTGACCACAGAGAAGTACTCCTGACCACAGAAAGGTACTCCTGACCACAGAAAGGTACTCCTGACCACAGAGAGGTACCCCTGACCACAGAGAGGTACTCCTGACCACAGAGAGGTACTCCTGACCACAGAG
The DNA here is from genome assembly GCF_026437365.1 of Eucyclogobius newberryi. Lineage (NCBI taxonomy): Eukaryota > Metazoa > Chordata > Actinopteri > Gobiiformes > Gobiidae > Eucyclogobius > Eucyclogobius newberryi. The sequence continues at coordinate 30,844,024 of NW_027315812.1, forward strand.
AAGTACCCCTGACCACAGAGAGGTACCCCTGACCACAGAGAGGTACTCCTGACCACAGAGAGGTACTCCTGACCACAGAGAAGTACTCCTGACCACAGAGAAGTACCCCTGACCACAGAGAGGTACCCCTGACCACAGAGAGGTACTCCTGACCACAGAGAAGTACTCCTGACCACAGAGAGGTACTCCTGACCACAGAGAAGTACTCCTGACCACAGAGAGGTACCCCTGACCACAGAGAGGTACTCCTGACCACAGAGAGGTACTCCTGACCACAGAGAAGTACTCCTGACCACAGAGAGGTACCCCTGACCACAGAGAAGTACTCCTGACCACAGAGAAGGCTTCATCCTTTAGGCTTCATCCTTTAGGCTTCATCCTTTAGGCTTCATCCTTAAGGCTTCATCCTTAAGGCTTCATCCTTTAGGCTTCATCCTTTAGGCTTCATCCTTAAGGCTTCATCCTTAAGGCTTCATCCTTTAGGCTTCATCCTTAAGGCTTCATCCTTAAGGCTTCATCCTTTAGGCTTCATCCTTAAGGCTTCATCCTTAAGGCTTCATCCTTTAGGCTTCATCCTTAAGGCTTCATCCTTAAGGCTTCATCCTTAAGGCTTCATCCTTAAGGCTTCATCCTTAAGGCTTCATCCTTAAGCGTTAGTATTAGCTTTAGCTTTAGCGATTTACTTTTGCAAAAACTGAAAAATATTCTGGTTTGTAGAAATGTGTAAAACAACAGCCCCTAAGACGTGAGAGGCTCATAAAGAGGTGAAACTGTCAAAAATCCTACAATCCTAAAATACAAGAAAATAATATATATATATATATATATATATATATATATATATATATATATATATATATATATATATATATATTATAGTGTCTGTTTATGACGTCATAAGAAGACACTCAACAAAAAAATAGTAAGTAACACTCTTATTTACAGCAGTTGTGTGGACAGGGAATATTGCACCAATACAATTGAAATTATGTCAGTGTTGCACATGGGTATGACAGTATTGCACATGGGTATGACAGTGTTGCACATGGGTATGACAGTGTTGCACATGGGTATGACAGTATTGCACATGGGTATGACAGTATTGCACATGGGTATGACAGTGTTGCACATGGGTATGACAGTGTTGCACATGGGTATGACAGTATTGCACATGGGTATGACTGTATTGCACATGGGTATGACAGTATTGCACATGGGTATGACAGTATTGCACATGGGTATGACAGTGTTGCACATGGGTATGACAGTATTGCACATGGGTATGACAGTATTGCACATGGGTATGACAGTGTTGCACATGGGTAGGACAGTATTGCACATGGGTATGACAGTATTGCACATGGGTATGGCAGTATTGCACATGGGTATGACAGTGTTGCACATGGGTATGACAGTATTGCACATGGGTATGACAGTGTTGCACATGGGTATGACAGTATTGCACATGGGTATGACAGTATTGCACATGGGTAGGACAGTATTGCACATGGGTATGACAGTGTTGCACATGGGTATGACAGTGTTGCACATGGGTATGACAGTATTGCACATGGGTATGACAGTATTGCACATGGGTAGGACAGTATTGCACATGGGTATGACAGTATTGCACATGGGTATGACAGTGTTGCACATGGGTATGACAGTGTTGCACATGGGTATGACAGTGTTGCACATGCTTATGTCAGTATTGCACATGGGTATGACAGTGTCTGTTGTAGAGTCTGACAGCAGCAGAAGGACAGACAGTGAAACCTTTCCTTCACACATCGAGGGTGGATCAGTCTCTCACTGAAGCTGCTCCCCAGAGTGGACAGAGTGTCCTGCAGGGGACAGAGTGTCCTGCAGGGGGACAGAGTGTCCTGCAGAGTGGACAGAGGAGGAGGTTCTGCTGACACCAGTCCACAAAGTCTGAGGCTAAACGGAGGAAAATCATGAACAAAATCAGACTTTTCTGTGTTTTCATGTCACATTTCTGTTCTGCTCGGTCGATATATATAATATACATAACATATATAATACATATATTATATATAATATATATATTATATATATATATTATATTTACTGTTCTTTTTCAGCTGATGTGATTTTCGCTTTGTCAAAAGCCAAAATGTGATATTTGCAGCTCATAATGCGTCTGACATGTCCCCGTGTCCTCTCAGCTGGGTGAGGACGCGCTGGGCTCTCCTCGGGTTCTTCTGGGTGGCCTGGTTGGGGATGTTGGCTGGTGCCGTGCTCCTGGTCCTGAAGGCTCCGCCCTGTAAACATCTTCCTGCTCTGAGCTGGTGGAACCAGGGGCCAATGTTCCACATCCGCAGCATCAAGGACTTCAGCCCGTCCAGGAACCTCAGAGGTGAAAACGCCACAACACGATGAACCTCCAGGGGGCGCTGTCCTCAGACACATGTGAGCGTCCTCCAGGGGGCGCTGTCCTCAGACACATGTGAGCGTCCTCCAGGGGACGCTGTCCTCAGACACATGTGAGCGTCCTCCAGGGGGCGCTGTCCTCAGACACATGTGAGCGTCCTCCAGGGGGCGCTGTCCTCAGACACGTGTGAGTGTCCTCCAGGGGGCGCTGTCCTCAGACACATGTGAGCGTCCTCCAGGGGGCGCTGTCCTCAGACACATGTGAGCGTCCTCCAGGGGGTGCTGTCCTCAGACACATGTGAGGGTCCTCCAGGGGGCGCTGTCCTCAGACACATGTGAGCGTCCTCCAGGGGACGCTGTCCTCAGACACATGTGAGCGTCCTCCAGGGGACGCTGTCCTCAGACACATGTGAGCGTCCTCCAGGGGGCGCTGTCCTCAGACACATGTGAGCGTCCTCCAGGGGGCGCTGTCCTCAGACACGTGTGAGTGTCCTCCAGGGGGCGCTGTCCTCAGACACATGTGAGCGTCCTCCAGGGGGCGCTGTCCTCAGACACATGTGAGCGTCCTCCAGGGGGCGCTGTCCTCAGACACATGTGAGCGTCCTCCAGGGGGCGCTGTCCTCAGACACATGTGAGCGTCCTCCAGGGGGCGCTGTCCTCAGACACATGTGAGCGTCCTCCAGGGGGCGCTGTCCTCAGACACATGTGAGCGTCCTCCAGGGGACGCTGTCCTCAGACACATGTGAGTGTCCTCCAGGGGGCGCTGTCCTCAGACAGATTAGCCCCTCCCAGGGCCTTTGGGCCTTAGGCGGGTTCACTCTGCAGGGGCTATATTAATAAGAGTGTGTTGTTGTGTGTGTCTCTGTGTGTGTGTGTGTGTGTTGTGTATGTGTGTGTGTATGTGTGTGTCTGTGTGTGTCTGTGTGTGTGTCTGTGTGTGTGTATGTGTGTGTGTGTCTGTGTGTGTCTGTGTGTGTGTCTGTGTGTGTCTGTGTGTGTCTGTGTGTGTGTCTGTGTGTGTGTGTTGTTGTGTGTGTCTCTGTGTGTGTGTGTGTTGTGTATGTGTGTGTGTGTTGTGTATGTGTGTGTGTCTCTGTGTGTGTGTGTGTTGTGTATGTGTGTGTGTGTTGTGTATGTGTGTGTGTCTCTGTGTGTGTGTTGTGTATGTGTGTGTGTGTTGTGTATGTGTGTGTGTCTCTGTGTGTGTGTGTGTGTGTTGTGTATGTGTGTGTGTCTCTGTGTGTGTGTGTGTGTGTGTTGTTGTGTATGTGTGTGTGTCTCTGTGTGTGTGTTGTGTATGTGTGTGTTGTTGTGTGTGTTGTGTGTGTGTGTTGTTGTGTGTTGTGTATGTGTGTGTGTGTGTGTGTTGTTGTGTGTGTGTTGTGTGTCAGGTGTGGAGCAGCAGGTGGACTCTCTGTTGCAGATGAAGGTTCAGGCTCTGGTCTTGGGGCCCGTCCATGAGGCCCCTAAAGATGACGTCATGGGCTTGAGCTTCGAGGAAGTTTCTGCTGAAGTCGGGAGTTTGGACCAGATGAAGAGCCTCCTGGAGACGGCACACAGGAAAGGTACTCCTGACCACAGAGAGGTACTCCTGACCACAGAGAGGTACTCCTGACCACAGAGAAGTACCCCTGACCACAGAGAGGTACCCCTGACCACAGAGAGGTACTCCTGACCACAGAGAGGTACTCCTGACCACAGAGAAGTACTCCTGACCACAGAGAGGTACCCCTGACCACAGAGAGGTACTCCTGACCACAGAGAGGTACTCCTGACCACAGAGAAGTACTCCTGACCACAGAGAGGTACCCCTGACCACAGAGAAGTACTCCTGACCACAGAGAAGTACTCCTGACCACAGAGAGGTACCCCTGACCACAGAGAGGTACTCCTGACCACAGAGAGGTACCCCTGACCACAGAGAGGTACTCCTGACCACAGAGAAGTACTCCTGATCACAGAGAGGTACTCCTGACCACAGAGAGGTACTCCTGACCACAGAAAGGTACCCCTGACCACAGAAAGGTACTCCTGACCACAGAGAGGTACTCCTGACCACAGAGAGGTACCCCTGACCACAGAAAGGTACTCCTGACCACAGAAAGGTACTCCTGACCACAGAGAAGTACTCCTGACCACAGAGAAGTACTCCTGACCACAGAAAGGTACTCCTGACCACAGAAAGGTACTCCTGACCACAGAGAGGTACCCCTGACCACAGAGAGGTACTCCTGACCACAGAGAGGTACTCCTGACCACAGAGAAGTACTCCTGACCACAGAGAGGTACCCCTGACCACAGAGAAGTACTCCTGACCACAGAGAAGTACTCCTGACCACAGAGAGGTACCCCTGACCACAGAGAGGTACTCCTGACCACAGAGAGGTACCCCTGACCACAGAGAGGTACCCCTGACCACAGAGAGGTACTCCTGACCACAGAGAAGTACTCCTGACCACAGAGAAGTACTCCTGATCACAGAGAGGTACTCCTGACCACAGAGAGGTACTCCTGACCACAGAAAGGTACCCCTGACCACAGAAAGGTACTCCTGACCACAGAGAGGTACTCCTGACCACAGAGAGGTACCCCTGACCACAGAAAGGTACTCCTGACCACAGAAAGGTACTCCTGACCACAGAGAAGTACTCCTGACCACAGAGAAGTACTCCTGACCACAGAAAGGTACTCCTGACCACAGAAAGGTACTCCTGACCACAGAGAGGTACCCCTGACCACAGAGAGGTACTCCTGACCACAGAGAGGTACTCCTGACCACAGAGAAGTACCCCTGACCACAGAGAGGTACCCCTGACCACAGAGAGGTACTCCTGACCACAGAGAGGTACTCCTGACCACAGAGAAGTACTCCTGACCACAGAGAGGTACCCCTGACCACAGAGAAGTACCCCTGACCACAGAGAGGTACCCCTGACCACAGAGAGGTACTCCTGACCACAGAGAAGTACTCCTGACCACAGAGAGGTACTCCTGACCACAGAGAAGTACTCCTGACCACAGAGAGGTACCCCTGACCACAGAGAGGTACTCCTGACCACAGAGAGGTACTCCTGACCACAGAGAAGTACTCCTGACCACAGAGAGGTACCCCTGACCACAGAGAAGTACTCCTGACCACAGAGAAGTACTCCTGACCACAGAGAGGTACCCCTGACCACAGAGAGGTACTCCTGACCACAGAGAGGTACCCCTGACCACAGAGAGGTACTCCTGACCACAGAGAAGTACTCCTGACCACAGAGAAGTACTCCTGATCACAGAGAGGTACTCCTGACCACAGAGAGGTACTCCTGACCACAGAAAGGTACCCCTGACCACAGAAAGGTACTCCTGACCACAGAGAGGTACTCCTGACCACAGAGAGGTACCCCTGACCACAGAAAGGTACTCCTGACCACAGAAAGGTACTCCTGACCACAGAGAAGTACTCCTGACCACAGAGAAGTACTCCTGACCACAGAGAGGTACCCCTGACCACAGAAAGGTACTCCTGACCACAGAAAGGTACTCCTGACCACAGAGAGGTACCCCTGACCACAGAGAGGTACTCCTGACCACAGAGAAGTACCCCTGACCACAGAGAGGTACCCCTGACCACAGAGAGGTACTCCTGACCACAGAGAGGTACTCCTGACCACAGAGAGGTACCCCTGACCACAGAGAAGTACCCCTGACCACAGAGAGGTACCCCTGACCACAGAGAGGTACTCCTGACCACAGAGAGGTACTCCTGACCACAGAGAAGTACTCCTGACCACAGAGAGGTACCCCTGACCACAGAGAGGTACTCCTGACCACAGAGAGGTACTCCTGACCACAGAGAAGTACCCCTGACCACAGAGAGGTACCCCTGACCACAGAGAGGTACTCCTGACCACAGAGAAGTACCCCTGACCACAGAGAGGTACCCCTGACCACAGAGAGGTACTCCTGACCACAGAGAGGTACTCCTGACCACAGAGAAGTACTCCTGACCACAGAGAGGTACCCCTGACCACAGAGAGGTACTCCTGACCACAGAAAGGTACTCCTGACCACAGAGAGGTACTCCTGACCACAGAGAAGTACTCCTGACCACAGAGAGGTACCCCTGACCACAGAGAAGTACTCCTGACCACAGAGAAGTACTCCTGACCACAGAGAGGTACCCCTGACCACAGAGAGGTACTCCTGACCACAGAGAAGTACTCCTGACCACAGAGAGGTACCCCTGACCACAGAGAGGTACTCCTGACCACAGAGAAGTACTCCTGACCACAGAGAAGTACTCCTGATCACAGAGAGGTACTCCTGACCACAGAGAGGTACTCCTGACCACAGAAAGGTACCCCTGACCACAGAAAGGTACTCCTGACCACAGAGAGGTACTCCTGACCACAGAGAGGTACCCCTGACCACAGAAAGGTACTCCTGACCACAGAGAAGTACTCCTGACCACAGAGAAGTACTCCTGACCACAGAGAGGTACCCCTGACCACAGAAAGGTACTCCTGACCACAGAAAGGTACTCCTGACCACAGAGAGGTACCCCTGACCACAGAGAGGTACTCCTGATCACAGAGAGGTACTCCTGACCACAGAGAGGTACTCCTGACCACAGAGAAGTACCCCTGACCACAGAGAGGTACCCCTGACCACAGAGAGGTACTCCTGACCACAGAGAGGTACTCCTGACCACAGAGAAGTACTCCTGACCACAGAGAGGTACCCCTGACCACAGAGAGGTACTCCTGACCACAGAGAAGTACTCCTGACCACAGAGAGGTACCCCTGACCACAGAGAAGTACTCCTGACCACAGAGAAGTACTCCTGACCACAGAGAGGTACCCCTGACCACAGAGAGGTACTCCTGACCACAGAGAGGTACCCCTGACCACAGAGAGGTACCCCTGACCACAGAGAGGTACTCCTGACCACAGAGAAGTACTCCTGACCACAGAGAAGTACTCCTGATCACAGAGAGGTACTCCTGACCACAGAGAGGTACTCCTGACCACAGAAAGGTACCCCTGACCACAGAAAGGTACTCCTGACCACAGAGAGGTACTCCTGACCACAGAGAGGTACCCCTGACCACAGAAAGGTACTCCTGACCACAGAAAGGTACTCCTGACCACAGAGAAGTACTCCTGACCACAGAGAAGTACTCCTGACCACAGAAAGGTACTCCTGACCACAGAAAGGTACTCCTGACCACAGAGAGGTACCCCTGACCACAGAGAGGTACTCCTGACCACAGAGAGGTACTCCTGACCACAGAGAAGTACCCCTGACCACAGAGAGGTACCCCTGACCACAGAGAGGTACTCCTGACCACAGAGAGGTACTCCTGACCACAGAGAAGTACTCCTGACCACAGAGAAGTACCCCTGACCACAGAGAGGTACCCCTGACCACAGAGAGGTACTCCTGACCACAGAGAAGTACTCCTGACCACAGAGAGGTACTCCTGACCACAGAGAAGTACTCCTGACCACAGAGAGGTACCCCTGACCACAGAGAGGTACTCCTGACCACAGAGAGGTACTCCTGACCACAGAGAAGTACTCCTGACCACAGAGAGGTACCCCTGACCACAGAGAGGTACTCCTGACCACAGAGAGGTACCCCTGACCACAGAGAGGTACCCCTGACCACAGAGAGGTACTCCTGACCACAGAGAAGTACTCCTGACCACAGAGAAGTACTCCTGATCACAGAGAGGTACTCCTGACCACAGAAAGGTACCCCTGACCACAGAAAGGTACTCCTGACCACAGAGAGGTACTCCTGACCACAGAGAGGTACCCCTGACCACAGAAAGGTACTCCTGACCACAGAAAGGTACTCCTGACCACAGAGAAGTACTCCTGACCACAGAGAAGTACTCCTGACCACAGAGAGGTACCCCTGACCACAGAAAGGTACTCCTGACCACAGAAAGGTACTCCTGACCACAGAGAGGTACTCCTGACCACAGAGAGGTACTCCTGACCACAGAGAAGTACCCCTGACCACAGAGAGGTACTCCTGACCACAGAGAGGTACTCCTGACCACAGAGAAGTACTCCTGACCACAGAGAGGTACTCCTGACCACAGAGAGGTACTCCTGACCACAGAGAAGTACTCCTGACCACAGAGAGGTACCCCTGACCACAGAGAGGTACTCCTGACCACAGAGAGGTACTCCTGACCACAGAGAAGTACCCCTGACCACAGAGAGGTACCCCTGACCACAGAGAGGTACTCCTGACCACAGAGAGGTACTCCTGACCACAGAGAAGTACCCCTGACCACAGAGAGGTACCCCTGACCACAGAGAGGTACTCCTGACCACAGAGAGGTACTCCTGACCACAGAGAAGTACTCCTGACCACAGAGAGGTACCCCTGACCACAGAGAGGTACTCCTGACCACAGAAAGGTACTCCTGACCACAGAGAGGTACTCCTGACCACAGAGAAGTACTCCTGACCACAGAGAGGTACCCCTGACCACAGAGAAGTACTCCTGACCACAGAGAAGTACTCCTGACCACAGAGAGGTACCCCTGACCACAGAGAGGTACTCCTGACCACAGAGAAGTACTCCTGACCACAGAGAGGTACCCCTGACCACAGAGAGGTACTCCTGACCACAGAGAAGTACTCCTGACCACAGAGAAGTACTCCTGATCACAGAGAGGTACTCCTGACCACAGAGAGGTACTCCTGACCACAGAAAGGTACCCCTGACCACAGAAAGGTACTCCTGACCACAGAGAGGTACTCCTGACCACAGAGAGGTACCCCTGACCACAGAAAGGTACTCCTGACCACAGAAAGGTACTCCTGACCACAGAGAAGTACTCCTGACCACAGAGAAGTACTCCTGACCACAGAGAGGTACCCCTGACCACAGAAAGGTACTCCTGACCACAGAAAGGTACTCCTGACCACAGAGAGGTACCCCCGACCACAGAGAGGTACTCCTGACCACAGAGAGGTACTCCTGACCACAGAGAAGTACCCCTGACCACAGAGAGGTACCCCTGACCACAGAGAGGTACTCCTGACCACAGAGAGGTACTCCTGACCACAGAGAAGTACTCCTGACCACAGAGAGGTACCCCTGACCACAGAGAAGTACTCCTGACCACAGAGAGGTACTCCTGACCACAGAGAGGTACTCCTGACCACAGAGAGGTACCCCTGACCACAGAGAGGTACTCCTGACCACAGAGAAGTACTCCTGACCACAGAGAGGTACCCCTGACCACAGAGAGGTACTCCTGACCACAGAGAGGTACTCCTGACCACAGAGAGGTACTCCTGACCACAGAGAAGTACTCCTGACCACAGAGAGGTACCCCTGACCACAGAGAAGTACTCCTGACCACAGAGAAGTACTCCTGACCACAGAGAGGTACCCCTGACCACAGAGAGGTACTCCTGACCACAGAGAAGTACTCCTGACCACAGAGAGGTACCCCTGACCACAGAGAGGTACTCCTGACCACAGAGAAGTACTCCTGACCACAGAGAAGTACTCCTGATCACAGAGAGGTACTCCTGACCACAGAGAGGTACTCCTGACCACAGAAAGGTACCCCTGACCACAGAAAGGTACTCCTGACCACAGAGAGGTACTCCTGACCACAGAGAGGTACCCCTGACCACAGAAAGGTACTCCTGACCACAGAGAAGTACTCCTGACCACAGAGAAGTACTCCTGACCACAGAGAGGTACCCCTGACCACAGAAAGGTACTCCTGACCACAGAAAGGTACTCCTGACCACAGAGAGGTACCCCTGACCACAGAGAGGTACTCCTGACCACAGAGAGGTACTCCTGACCACAGAGAAGTACCCCTGACCACAGAGAGGTACCCCTGACCACAGAGAGGTACTCCTGACCACAGAGAGGTACTCCTGACCACAGAGAGGTACCCCTGACCACAGAGAGGTACCCCTGACCACAGAGAAGTACTCCTGACCACAGAGAGGTACCCCTGACCACAGAGAGGTACCCCTGACCACAGAGAAGTACTCCTGACCACAGAGAAGTACTCCTGATCACAGAGAGGTACTCCTGACCACAGAGAGGTACTCCTGACCACAGAAAGGTACCCCTCACCACAGAAAGGTACTCCTGACCACAGAGAGGTACTCCTGACCACAGAGAGGTACCCCTGACCACAGAAAGGTACTCCTGACCACAGAAAGGTACTCCTGACCACAGAGAGGTACTCCTGACCACAGAGAAGTACTCCTGACCACAGAGAGGTACTCCTGACCACAGAGAGGTACCCCTGACCACAGAAAGGTACTCCTGACCACAGAAAGGTACTCCTGACCACAGAGAGGTACCCCTGACCACAGAGAGGTACTCCTGACCACAGAGAGGTACTCCTATTGGAGAAGCGCGTGCAGACGTTTGTCCTCAAATGTACAGGTCCAACTTCAGTGCTGTGAGGACGTCTTTACACAGGACAGAGAGTGAGACAGGGACAATGTGAGGCTGATGGTCCATTAAAGGACTGATGGTAACAAAGAGGTTTAGTTTCTGGTGAAACTAAACCTGTGGGCGGGGCTTACTCAGAGTAGGATAAATATCTGACTTCCTGGTCTTGATTCACAGATTGAAAATGACTCTTGGATCAGAGTCCAGATGAAACAACTGAATCTTCTTTACGATGACCCCTGCTGGTCACATGAGGCATGACACTGACAAGTGTCGTCAACATGAACTGTGCAGTCAAACCTTCTTCTTCTTCTTCTTCTTCTTCTTCTTCTTCTTCTTCTTCTTCTTCTTCTTCTTCTTCTTCTTCTTCTTCTTCTTCTTCTTCTTCTTCTTCTTCTTCTTCTTCTTCTTCTTCTTCTTCTTCAGGTCTTTTCGTGGTCCTGGATCTCACTCCAAATTATGTCGGTTCCTCTGGGCCCTGGTTCAGTAACAGCAGCGTGAGCAGCGTGACCGAGCGCCTGAAGGTCAGTGTCTCCTCCTGAAACATCTCAGCAGCAGAACCTCCTCAGCAGCAGAACCTCCTCAGCAGCAGAACCTCCTCAGCAGCAGAACCTCCTCAGCAGCAGAACCTCCTCAGCAGCAGAACCTCCTCAGCAGCAGAACCTCCTCAGCAATAATAGACTTTATTCATAAATTATCTCCACATTTCTTTATTTGGTCAAAAATGTATTTCCAAACAGACGATAGTTCTGTGTTGTGTGTTGCAGCTGTGTGTTGTGTGTTGCAGCTGTGTGTTGTGTGTTTCAGCTGTGTGTTGTGTGTTGCAGCTGTGTGTTGTGTGTTTCAGCTGTGTGTTGTGTGTTTCAGCTGTGTGTTGTGTTGTGTGTTTCAGCTGTGTGTTGTGTGTTTCAGCTGTGTGTTGTGTGTTGCAGCTGTGTGTTGTGTGTTGCAGCTGTGTGTTGTGTGTTGTGTTGTGTGTTGCAGCTGTGTGTTGTGTTGCGTGTTGCAGCTGTGTGTTGTGTGTTTCAGCTGTGTGTTGTGTGTTGCAGCTGTGTGTTGTGTTGTGTGTTTCAGCTGTGTGTTGTGTGTTTTAGCTGTGTGTTGTGTGTTGCAGCTGTGTGTTGTGTTGTGTGTTTCAGCTGTGTGTTGTGTGTTGCAGCTGTGTGTTGTGTTGTGTGTTTCAGCTGTGTGTTGTGTGTTGCAGCTGTGTGTTGTGTTGTGTGTTTCAGCTGTGTGTTACAGCTGTGTGTTGTGTTGTGTGTTTCAGCTGTGTGTTGTGTGTTGCAGCTGTGTGTTGTGTTGTGTGTTTCAGCTGTGTGTTGTGTGTTTCAGCTGTGTGTTGTGTGTTGCAGCTGTGTGTTGTGTTGTGTGTTGCAGCTGTGTGTTGTTTGTTGCAGCTGTGTGTTGTGTTGTGTGTTTCAGCTGTGTGTTGTGTGTTTCAGCTGTGTGTTGTGTGTTGCAGTTTTGTGTTGCAGCTGTGTGTTGTGTTGTGTGTTTCAGCTGTGTGTTGTGTGTTGCAGCTGTGTGTTGTGTGTTTCAGCTGTGTGTTGTGTGTTGCAGCTGTGTGTTGTGTGTTTCAGCTGTGTGTTGTGTGTTGCAGCTGTGTGTTGTGTGTTTCAGCTGTGTGTTGTGTGTTGCAGCTGTGTGTTGTTTGTTGCAGCTGTGTGTTGTGTGTTTCAGCTGTGTGTTGTGTGTTGCAGCTGTGTGTTGTGTGTTTCAGCTGTGTGTTGTGTGTTTCAGCTGTGTGTTGTGTTGTGTGTTTCAGCTGTGTGTTGTGTGTTTCAGCTGTGTGTTGTGTGTTGCAGCTGTGTGTTGTGTGTTGCAGCTGTGTGTTGTGTGTTGTGTTGTGTGTTGCAGCTGTGTGTTGTGTTGCGTGTTGCAGCTGTGTGTTGTGTGTTTCAGCTGTGTGTTGTGTGTTGCAGCTGTGTGTTGTGTTGTGTGTTTCAGCTGTGTGTTGTGTGTTTTAGCTGTGTGTTGTGTGTTGCAGCTGTGTGTTGTGTTGTGTGTTTCAGCTGTGTGTTGTGTGTTGCAGCTGTGTGTTGTGTTGTGTGTTTCAGCTGTGTGTTGTGTGTTGCAGCTGTGTGTTGTGTTGTGTGTTTCAGCTGTGTGTTACAGCTGTGTGTTGTGTTGTGTGTTTCAGCTGTGTGTTGTGTGTTGCAGCTGTGTGTTGTGTTGTGTGTTTCAGCTGTGTGTTGTGTGTTTCAGCTGTGTGTTGTGTGTTGCAGCTGTGTGTTGTGTTGTGTGTTGCAGCTGTGTGTTGTTTGTTGCAGCTGTGTGTTGTGTTGTGTGTTTCAGCTGTGTGTTGTGTGTTTCAGCTGTGTGTTGTGTGTTGCAGTTTTGTGTTGCAGCTGTGTGTTGTGTTGTGTGTTTCAGCTGTGTGTTGTGTGTTGCAGCTGTGTGTTGTGTGTTTCAGCTGTGTGTTGTGTGTTGCAGCTGTGTGTTGTGTGTTTCAGCTGTGTGTTGTGTGTTGCAGCTGTGTGTTGTGTGTTTCAGCTGTGTGTTGTGTGTTGCAGCTGTGTGTTGTTTGTTGCAGCTGTGTGTTGTGTGTTGTGTGTTGCAGCTGTGTGTTGTGTGTTTCAGCTGTGTGTTGTGTTGTGTGTTTCAGCTGTGTGTTGTGTGTTTCAGCTGTGTGTTGTGTGTTGCAGCTGTGTGTTGTGTGTTGCAGCTGTGTGTTGTGTGTTGTGTTGTGTGTTGCAGCTGTGTGTTGTGTTGCGTGTTGCAGCTGTGTGTTGTGTGTTTCAGCTGTGTGTTGTGTGTTGCAGCTGTGTTGTGTTGTGTGTTTCAGCTGTGTGTTGTGTGTTTTAGCTGTGTGTTGTGTGTTGCAGCTGTGTGTTGTGTTGTGTGTTTCAGCTGTGTGTTGTGTGTTGCAGCTGTGTGTTGTGTTGTGTGTTTCAGCTGTGTGTTGTGTGTTGCAGCTGTGTGTTGTGTTGTGTGTTTCAGCTGTGTGTTACAGCTGTGTGTTGTGTTGTGTGTTTCAGCTGTGTGTTGTGTGTTGCAGCTGTGTGTTGTGTTGTGTGTTTCAGCTGTGTGTTGTGTGTTTCAGCTGTGTGTTGTGTGTTTCAGCTGTGTATTGTGTGTTTCAGCTGTGTGTTGTGTGTTGCAGCTGTGTGTTGTGTTGTGTGTTGCAGCTGTGTGTTGTGTGTTGCAGCTGTGTGTTGTGTTGTGTGTTTCAGCTGTGTGTTGTGTGTTTCAGCTGTGTGTTGTGTGTTGCAGTTTTGTGTTGCAGCTGTGTGTTGTGTTGTGTGTTTCAGCTGTGTGTTGTGTGTTGCAGCTGTGTGTTGTGTGTTTCAGCTGTGTGTTGTGTGTTGCAGCTGTGTGTTGTGTGTTTCAGCTGTGTGTTGTTTGTTGCAGCTGTGTGTTGTGTGTTTCAGCTGTGTGTTGTGTGTTGCAGCTGTGTGTTGTGTTGTGTGTTTCAGCTGTGTTGTGTGTTTCAGCTGTGTGTTGTGTTGTGTGTTTCAGCTGTGTGTTGTGTGTTTCAGCTGTGTGTTGTGTGTTGCAGCTGTGTGTTGTGTGTTTCAGCTGTGTGTTGTGTGTTTCAGCTGTGTGTTGTGTGTTTCAGCTGTGTGTTGTGTGTTGCAGCTGTGTGTTGTGTGTTTCAGCTGTGTGTTGTGTGTTTCAGCTGTGTGTTGTGTGTTTCAGCTGTGTGTTGTGTGTTGCAGCTGTGTGTTGTGTGTTTCAGCTGTGTGTTGTGTTGTGTGTTTCAGCTGTGTTTTGTGTGTTTCAGCTGTGTGTTGTGTGTTGCAGCTGTGTGTTGTGTGTTTCAGCTGTGTGTTGTGTGTTTCAGCTGTGTGTTGTGTGTTTCAGCTGTGTGTTGTGTGTTGCAGCTGTGTGTTGTGTGTTTCAGCTGTGTGTTGTGTGTTTCAGCTGTGTGTTGTGTGTTTCAGCTGTGTGTTGTGTGTTGCAGCTGTGTGTTGTGTGTTTCAGCTGTGTGTTGTGTTGTGTGTTTCAGCTGTGTTTTGTGTGTTTCAGCTGTGTGTTGTGTGTTGCAGCTGTGTGTTGTGTGTTTCAGCTGTGTGTTGTGTGTTTCAGCTGTGTGTTGTGTGTTTCAGCTGTGTGTTGTGTTGCAGTCGGCTCTGGTCTTCTGGCTCTCTCTTGGAGTGGACGGGGTGAAGCTGGACTCTCTGGACTCGCTCTGGACTTTGGTCCCGTCTCAGTGGAACGACATCAGGGCCATAGTCCAGAACTGGACCGACTCAAGGCCCCACAAGAGGTACAAGTATTATTACTCCAGTATTACTGCAGTTATACTAGAGTAATACTAGAGTTATACTACAGTCATACTAAAGTCATACTAGAGTCATACTAGAGTAATACTACAGTAATACTAGAGTCATACTAGAGTCATACTAGAGTAATACAAGAGTAATACTACAGTAATACTAGAGTAACACTAGAGTAATACTACAGTCGTACTATAGTATTACTAGAGTAATGCTAGAGTAACACTAGAGTAATACTACAGTCGTACTATAGTATTACTAGAGTCATACTAGAGTAATACTAGAGTAATGCTAGAGTAATACTAGAGTAACACTAGAGTAATACTAGAGTAATACTAGAGTAATACTACAGTCATACTAGAGTCATACTAGAGTAATACTAGAGTATTACTAGAGTAATACTACAGTCATACTAGAGTCATACTAGAGTAATACTACAGTAATGGTAGAGTAATACTAGAGTAATACAAGAGTATTACTAGAGTAATACTAGAGTAATACCAGAGTAATACTAGAGTAATACTAGAGTAATACTAGAGTAATACTAGAGTCATACTAGAGTAATACTACAGTCATACTAGAGTAATGGTAGAGTAATACTAGAGTCATACTACAGTCATACTAGAGTAATACTAGAGTAATACTACAGTAATACTAGAGTCATACTAGAGTCATACTAGAGTAATACTAGAGTAATACTAGAGTCATACTAGAGTCATACTAGAGTCATACTAGAGTAATACTAGATTAATACTAGAGTCATACTAGAGTCATACTAAAGTAATACTAGAGTAATACTAGAGTCATACTAGAGTAATACTAGAGTAATACTAGAGTCATACTAGAGTCATACTAGAGTCATACTAGAGTAATACTAGATTAATACTAGAGTCATACTAGAGTAATACTAGAGTCATACTAGAGTAATACTAGAGTCATACTAGAGTAATACTAGAGTCATACTAGAGTAATACAAGAGTAATACTAGAGTAATACTAGAGTAATACGAGAGTCATACTACAGTCATACTAGAGTCATACTACAGTAATACTACAGTAATACCAGAGTAATGCTAGAGTAATTCCAGAGTAATACTAGAGTAATGCTAGAGTAATACTAGAGTAACACTAGAGTAATACTAGAGTAATACTACAGTCATACTAGAGTCATACTAGAGTCATACTAGAGTAATAGTAGAGTAATACTAGAGTAATACTAGAGTAATACTACAGTCATACTAGAGTCATACTAGAGTCATACTAGAGTAATACTAGAGTAATACTAGAGTAATAGTAGAGTAATACTAGAGTCATACTAGAGTAATACTAGAGTAATACTAGAGTAATAGTAGAGTAATACTACAGTAATACTAGAGTAATACTAGAGTAATACTACAGTCATACTAGAGTCATACTAGAGTAATACAAGAGTAATACAAGAGTAATACTAGAGTAATACTACAGTAATACTAGAGTAATACTAGAGTAATACTACAGTCATACTAGAGTCATACTAGAGTAATACAAGCGTAATACTAGAGTAATACTAGAGTAATGCTAGAGTAATTCCAGAGTAATACTAGAGTAATGCTAGAGTAATACTAGAGTAACACTAGAGTAATACTAGAGTAATACTAGAGTAATACTACAGTCATACTAGAGTCATACTAGAGTAATAGTAGAGTAATACTAGAGTAATACTAGAGTAATACTAGAGTAATACTAGCGTAATACTAGAGTAATACTAGAGTCATACTAGAGTAATACTACAGTCATACTAGAGTCATACTAGAGTAATACAAGAGTAATACAAGAGTAATACTAGAGTAATACTACAGTAATACTAGAGTAATACTAGAGTAATACTACAGTCATACTAGAGTCATACTAGAGTCATACTAGAGTCATACTACAGTAATACTACAGTAATACAAGAGTAATGCTAGAGTAATTCCAGAGTAATACTAGAGTAATGCTAGAGTAATACTAGAGTAACACTAGAGTAATACTAGAGTAATACTAGAGTAATACTAGAGTAATACTAGAGTCATACTAGAGTCATACTAGAGTAATAGTAGAGTAATACTAGAGTAATACTAGAGTAATACTAGAGTAATACTAGCGTAATACTAGAGTAATACGAGAGTCATACTAGAGTAATACTAGAGTAATACTACAGTCATACTAGAGTAATACTACAGTAATGCTAGAGTAATGGTAGAGTAATACTAGAGTAATACTAGAGTCATACAAGAGTAATAGTAGAGTAATACTAGAGTAATACTAGAGTAATACTAGAGTAATACTACAGTCATACTAGAGTCATACTAGAGTAATACTAGAGTAATACCAGAGTAATACCAGAGTAATACTAGAGTGACACTAGAGTAATACTAGAGTAATACTACAGTCATACTATAGTATTACTAGAGTCATACTAGATTAATACTACAGTAATGCTAGAGTAATACTAGAGTAACACTAGAGTAATACTAGAGTAATACTACAGTCATACTAGAGTCATACTACAGTAATGCTAGAGTAATAGTAGAGTAATAGTAGAGTAATAGTAGAGTAATACTACAGTCATACTAGAGTCATACTAGAGTAATACAAGAGTAATACTAGAGTAATACTACAGTAATACTAGAGTAATACTAGAGTAATACTACAGTAATACTAGAGTAATACTAGAGTAATACAAGCGTAATACTAGAGTAATACTAGAGTCATACTAGAGTCATACTAGAGTCATACTACAGTAATACTACAGTAATACCAGAGTAATGCTAGAGTAATTCCAGAGTAATGCTAGAGTAATTCCAGAGTAATACTAGAGTAATGCTAGAGTAATACTAGAGTAACACTAGAGTAACACTTGAGTAATACTAGAGTAATACTAGAGTAATACTAGAGTAATACTACAGTCATACTAGAGTCATACTAGAGTAATACTAGAGTATTACTAGAGTAATACTACAGTCATACTAGAGTCATGCTAGAGTAATACAAGAGTAATACTAGAGTAATACTAGAGTAATACCAGAGTAATACCAGAGTAATACCAGAGTAATACTAGAGTCATACTAGAGTAATACTAGAGTAATACTAGAGTAATACTACAGTCATACTAGAGTCATACTAGAGTAATACTACAGTAATGCTAGAGTAATGGTAGAGTAATACTAGAGTCATACTAGAGTAATACAAGAGTAATACTAGAGTAATACTAGAGTAATACCAGAGTAATACTAGAGTAATACTAGAGTAATACTAGAGTCATACTAGAGTAATACTACAGTCATACTTGAGTAATGGTAGAGTAATGGTAGAGTAATACTAGAGTCATACTACAGTCATACTAGAGTAATACTAGAGTAATGCTAGAGTAATACTAGAGTCATACTAGAGTAATACTAGAGTAATGCTAGAGTAATACTATAGTAATACTATAGTAATACTAGAGTAATACTACAGTAATACTAGAGTAATACTAGAGTCATACTAGAGTAATACTAGAGTAATGCTAGAGTAATACTACAGTAATGCTAGAGTAATACTAGAGTCATACTAGAGTAATGCTATAGTAATACTACAGTAATGCTAGAGTAATACTAGAGTAATACTACAGTAATGCTAGAGTAATGGTAGAGTAATACTAGAGTCATACTAGAGTAATACAAGAGTAATACTAGAGTAATACTAGAGTAATACCAGAGTAATACTAGAGTAATACTAGAGTAATACTAGAGTCATACTAGAGTAATACTACAGTCATACTTGAGTAATGGTAGAGTAATGGTAGAGTAATACTAGAGTCATACTACAGTCATACTAGAGTAATACTAGAGTAATGCTAGAGTAATACTAGAGTCATACTAGAGTAATACTAGAGTAATGCTAGAGTAATACTATAGTAATACTATAGTAATACTAGAGTAATACTACAGTAATACTAGAGTAATACTAGAGTCATACTAGAGTAATACTAGAGTAATGCTAGAGTAATACTACAGTAATGCTAGAGTAATACTAGAGTCATACTAGAGTAATGCTATAGTAATACTACAGTAATGCTAGAGTAATACTAGAGTAATACTACAGTAATGCTAGAGTAATACTAGAGTAATACTAGTGTAATACTACAGTCATACTAGAGTAATACTAGAGTCATACTAAAGTCATACTAGAGTAACACTAGAGTAATACTAGATTAATACTAGAGTCATACTAGAGTAATACTAGAGTCATACTAGTAATACTAGAGTATTACTAGAGTAATACTAGAGTAATACTACAGTCATACTAGAGTCATACTAGAGTAATACAAGAATAATACTAGAGTAATACTAGAGTAATACCAGAGTAATACCAGAGTAATACCAGAGTAATACTAGAGTAATACTACCGCCATACTAGAGTCATACTAGAGTCATACTAGAGTCATACTACAGTAATACTACAGTAATACCAGAGTAATGCTAGAGTAATTCCAGAGTAATACTAGAGTAATGCTAGAGTAATACTAGAGTAACACTAGAGTAATACTAGAGTAATACTAGAGTAATACTACAGTCATACTAGAGTCATACTAGAGTAATACAAGAGTAATACAAGAGTAATACTACAGTAATACTAGAGTAATACTAGAGTAATACTACAGTCATACTAGAGTCATACTAGAGTAATACAAGCGTAATACTAGAGTAATACTAGAGTAATACTACCGCCATACTAGAGTCATACTAGAGTCATACTAGAGTCATACTACAGTAATACTACAGTAATACCAGAGTAATGCTAGAGTAATTCCAGAGTAATACTAGAGTAATGCTAGAGTAATACTAGAGTAACACTAGAGTAATACTAGAGTAATACTAGAGTAATACTACAGTCATACTAGAGTCATACTAGAGTCATACTAGAGTAATAGTAGAGTAATACTAGAGTAATACTAGAGTAATACTAGAGTAATACTAGCGTAATACTAGAGTAATACTAGAGTCATACTAGAGTAATACTAGAGTAATACTACAGTCATACTAGAGTCATACTAGAGTCATACTACAGTAATACTACAGTAATACCAGAGTAATGCTAGAGTAATTCCAGAGTAATACTAGAGTAATGCTAGAGTAATACTAGAGTAATACTAGAGTAATACTACAGTCATACTAGAGTCATTCTAGAGTCATACTAGAGTAATAGTAGAGTAATACTAGAGTAATACTAGAGAATACTAGCGTAATACTAGAGTAATACTAGAGTAATACTACAGTCATACTAGAGTCATACTAGAGTCATACTAGAGTAATAGTAGAGTAATACTAGAGTATTACTAGAGTAATACTAGAGTAATGCTAGAGTAATAGTAGAGTAATACTAGAGCAATACTAGAGTAATACTACAGTCATACTTGAGTAATACAAGAGTAATACAAGAGTAATACTAGAGTAATACTACAGTAATACTAGAGTAATACTAGAGTCATACTAGAGTCATACTAGAGTCATACTACAGTAATACTACAGTAATACCAGAGTAATGCTAGAGTAATTCCAGAGTAATACTAGAGTAATGCTAGAGTAATACTAGAGTAACACTAGAGTAATACTAGAGTAATACTAGAGTAATACTACAGTCATACTAGAGTCATACTAGAGTCATACTAGAGTAATAGTAGAGTAATACTAGAGTAATACTAGAGTAATACTAGAGTAATACTAGCGTAATACTAGAGTAATACTAGTCATACTAGAGTAATACTACAGTCATACTAGAGTCATACTAGAGTAATACAAGAGTAATACAAGAGTAATACAAGAGTAATACTAGAGTAATACTACAGTAATACTAGAGTAATACTAGAGTAATACTAGAGTAATACTACAGTCATACTAGAGTCATACTAGAGTAATACAAGCGTAATACTAGAGTAATACTAGAGTAATACTACCGCCATACTAGAGTCATACTAGAGTCATACTAGAGTCATACTACAGTAATACTACAGTAATAGTAGAGTAATACTACAGTAATACTAGAGTAATACTAGAGTAATACTACAGTCATACTAGAGTCATACTAGAGTAATACAAGAGTAATACAAGAGTAATACTAGAGTAATACTACAGTAATACTAGAGTAATACTAGAGTAATACTACAGTCATACTAGAGTAATACAAGCGTAATACTAGAGTAATACTAGAGTAATGCTAGAGTAATTCCAGAGTAATACTAGAGTAATGCTAGAGTAATACTAGAGTAACACTAGAGTAATACTAGAGTAATACTAGAGTAATACTACAGTCATACTAGAGTCATACTAGAGTAATAGTAGAGTAATACTAGAGTAATACTAGAGTAATACTAGAGTAATACTAGCGTAATACTAGAGTAATACTAGAGTCATACTAGAGTAATACTACAGTCATACTAGAGTCATACTAGAGTAATACAAGAGTAATACAAGAGTAATACTAGAGTAATACTACAGTAATACTAGAGTAATACTAGAGTAATACTACAGTCATACTAAAGTCATACTAGAGTAATACAAGCGTAATACTAGAGTAATACTAGAGTAATACTACCGCCATACTAGAGTCATACTAGAGTCATACTAGAGTCATACTACAGTAATACTACAGTAATACAAGAGTAATGCTAGAGTAATTCCAGAGTAATACTAGAGTAATGCTAGAGTAATACTAGAGTAACACTAGAGTAATACTAGAGTAATACTAGAGTAATACTACAGTCATACTAGAGTCATACTAGAGTCATACTAGAGTAATAGTAGAGTAATACTAGAGTAATACTAGAGTAATACTAGCGTAATACTAGAGTAATACGAGAGTCATACTAGAGTAATACTAGAGTAATACTACAGTCATACTAGAGTCATACTAGAGTAATACTACAGTAATGCTAGAGTAATGGTAGAGTAATACTAGAGTAATACTAGGGTCATACAAGAGTAATAGTAGAGTAATACTAGAGTAATACTAGAGTAATACTAGAGTAATACTACAGTCATACTAGAGTCATACTAGAGTAATACTAGAGTAATACCAGAGTAATACCAGAGTAATACTAGAGTGACACTAGAGTAATACTAGAGTAATACTACAGTCATACTATAGTATTACTAGAGTCATACTAGATTAATACTACAGTAATGCTAGAGTAATACTAGAGTAACACTAGAGTAATACTACAGTCATACTAGAGTCATACTACAGTAATGCTAGAGTAATAGTAGAGTAATAGTAGAGTAATAGTAGAGTAATACTAGAGCAATACTACAGTCATACTAGAGTAATACAAGAGTAATACTAGAGTAATACTACAGTAATACTAGAGTAATACTAGAGTAATACTACAGTAATACTAGAGTAATACTAGAGTAATACAAGCGTAATACTAGAGTAATACTAGAGTCATACTAGAGTCATACTAGAGTCATACTACAGTAATACTACAGTAATACCAGAGTAATGCTAGAGTAATTCCAGAGTAATGCTAGAGTAATTCCAGAGTAATACTAGAGTAATGCTAGAGTAATACTAGAGTAACACTAGAGTAACACTAGAGTAATACTAGAGTAATACTAGAGTAATACTAGAGTAATACTACAGTCATACTAGAGTCATACTAGAGTAATACTAGAGTATTACTAGAGTAATACTACAGTCATACTAGAGTCATGCTAGAGTAATACAAGAGTAATACTAGAGTAATACTAGAGTAATACCAGAGTAATACCAGAGTAATACCAGAGTAATACTAGAGTCATACTAGAGTAATACTAGAGTAATACTAGAGTAATACTAGAGTAATACTACAGTCATACTAGAGTCATACTAGAGTAATACTACAGTAATGCTAGAGTAATGGTAGAGTAATACTAGAGTCATACTAGAGTAATACAAGAGTAATACTAGAGTAATACTAGAGTAATACCAGAGTAATACTAGAGTAATACTAGAGTAATACTAGAGTCATACTAGAGTAATACTACAGTCATACTTGAGTAATGGTAGAGTAATGGCAGAGTAATACTAGAGTCATACTACAGTCATACTAGAGTAATACTAGAGTAATGCTAGAGTAATACTAGAGTCATACTAGAGTAATACTAGAGTAATGCTAGAGTAATACTATAGTAATACTATAGTAATACTAGAGTAATACTACAGTAATACTAGAGTAATACTAGAGTCATACTAGAGTAATACTAGAGTAATGCTAGAGTAATACTACAGTAATGCTAGAGTAATACTAGAGTCATACTAGAGTAATGCTATAGTAATACTACAGTAATGCTAGAGTAATACTAGAGTAATACTACAGTAATGCTAGAGTAATACTAGAGTAATACTAGTGTAATACTACAGTCATACTAGAGTAATACTAGAGTCATACTAAAGTCATACTAGAGTAACACTAGAGTAATACTAGATTAATACTAGAGTCATACTAGAGTAATACTAGAGTCATACTAGTAATACTAGAGTATTACTAGAGTAATACTAGAGTAATACTACAGTCATACTAGAGTCATACTAGAGTAATACAAGAATAATACTAGAGTAATACTAGAGTAATACCAGAGTAATACCAGAGTAATACCAGAGTAATACTAGAGTAATACTACCGCCATACTAGAGTCATACTAGAGTCATACTAGAGTCATACTACAGTAATACTACAGTAATACCAGAGTAATGCTAGAGTAATTCCAGAGTAATACTAGAGTAATGCTAGAGTAATACTAGAGTAACACTAGAGTAATACTAGAGTAATACTAGAGTAATACTACAGTCATACTAGAGTCATACTAGAGTAATACAAGAGTAATACAAGAGTAATACTACAGTAATACTAGAGTAATACTAGAGTAATACTACAGTCATACTAGAGTCATACTAGAGTAATACAAGCGTAATACTAGAGTAATACTAGAGTAATACTACCGCCATACTAGAGTCATACTAGAGTCATACTAGAGTCATACTACAGTAATACTACAGTAATACCAGAGTAATGCTAGAGTAATTCCAGAGTAATACTAGAGTAATGCTAGAGTAATACTAGAGTAACACTAGAGTAATACTAGAGTAATACTAGAGTAATACTACAGTCATACTAGAGTCATACTAGAGTCATACTAGAGTAATAGTAGAGTAATACTAGAGTAATACTAGAGTAATACTAGAGTAATACTAGCGTAATACTAGAGTAATACTAGAGTCATACTAGAGTAATACTAGAGTAATACTACAGTCATACTAGAGTCATACTAGAGTCATACTACAGTAATACTACAGTAATACCAGAGTAATGCTAGAGTAATTCCAGAGTAATACTAGAGTAATGCTAGAGTAATACTAGAGTAATACTAGAGTAATACTACAGTCATACTAGAGTCATTCTAGAGTCATACTAGAGTAATAGTAGAGTAATACTAGAGTAATACTAGAGAATACTAGCGTAATACTAGAGTAATACTAGAGTAATACTACAGTCATACTAGAGTCATACTAGAGTCATACTAGAGTAATAGTAGAGTAATACTAGAGTATTACTAGAGTAATACTAGAGTAATGCTAGAGTAATAGTAGAGTAATACTAGAGCAATACTAGAGTAATACTACAGTCATACTTGAGTAATACTACAGTAATGCTAGAGTAATGGTAGAGTAATACTAGAGTAATACTGGAGTCATACAAGAGTAATAGTAGAGTAATACTAGAGTAATACTAGAGTAATACTAGAGTAATACTACAGTCATACTAGAGTCATACTAGAGTCATACTAGAGTAATACTAGAGTAATACCAGAGTAATACCAGAGTAATACTAGAGTGACACTAGAGTAATACTAGAGTAATATTACAGTCATACTATAGTATTACTAGAGTCATACTAGATTAATACTACAGTAATGCTAGAGTAATACTAGAGTAACACTAGAGTAATACTAGAGTAATACTACAGTCATACTAGAGTCATACTACAGTAATGCTAGAGTAATAGTAGAGTAATACTACAGTAATACTAGAGTAATACTAGAGTAATACTAGAGTAATACTAGAGTAATAGTAGAGTAATACTAGAGCAATAATACAGTCATACTAGAGTCATACTAGAGTAATACAAGAGTAATACTAGAGTAATACTAGAGTAACACTAGAGTAATACTAGAGTAATACTACAGTCATACTAGAGTCATACTACAGTAATGCTAGAGTAATTCCAGAGTAATGCTAGAGTAATTCCAGAGTAATACTAGAGTAATGCTAGAGTAATACTAGAGTAACACTAGAGTAATACTAGAGTAATACTACAGTCATACTAGAGTAATACTAGAGTATTACTAGAGTAATACTACAGTCATACTAGAGTCATACTAGAGTAATACTACAGTAATGCTAGAGTAATGGTAGAGTAATACTACAGTCATACTAGAGTCATACTAGAGTAATACAAGAGTAATACTAGAGTAATACTAGAGTAATACCAGAGTAATACCAGAGTAATACTACAGTAATGCTAGAGTAATACTAGAGTAATACAAGAGTATTACTAGAGTAATACTAGAGTAATACCAGAGTAATACTAGAGTAATACTAGAGTAATACTAGAGTCATACTAGAGTAATACTAGAGTAATGCTAGAGTAATACTAGAGTAATACAAGAGTATTACTAGAGTAATACTAGAGTAATACCAGAGTAATACTAGAGTAATACTAGAGTAATACTAGAGTAATACTAGAGTCATACTAGAGTCATACTAGAGTAATACTAGAGTAATACTAGAGTAATACTACAGCCATACTAGAGTCATACTAGAGTAATAATACAGTAATGCTAGAGTAATACTAGAGTAATACAAGAGTATTACTAGAGTAATACTAGAGTAATACCAGAGTAATACTAGAGTAATACTAGAGTAATACCAGAGTAATACTAGAGTAATACTAGAGTAATACTAGAGTCATACTAGAGTCATACTAGAGTAATACTACAGTCATACTAGAGTAATGGTAGAGTAATACTAGAGTCATACTACAGTCATACTAGAGTAATACTAGAGTAATGCTAGAGTAATACTAGAGTCATACTAGAGTAATACTACAGTAATACTAGAGTAATACTAGAGTCATACTAGAGTAATACTACAGTCATACTAGAGTAATGGTAGAGTAATACTAGAGTCATACTACAGTCATACTAGAGTAATACTAGAGTAATGCTAGAGTAATACTAGAGTCATACTAGAGTAATACTACAGTAATACTAGAGTAATACTAGAGTCATACTAGAGTAATACTAGAGTAATGCTAGAGTAATACTACAGTAATGCTAGAGTAATACTAGAGTCATACTAGAGTAATGCTAGAGTAATACTACAGTAATGCTAGAGTAATACTAGAGTAATACTAGAGTAATACTACAGTAATGCTAGAGTAATACTAGAGTAATACAAGAGTAATACGAGAGTCATACTACAGTCATACTAGAGTCATACTACAGTAATACTACAGTAATACCAGAGTAATGCTAGAGTAATACTAGAGTAATACTAGTGTAATACTACAGTCATACTAGAGTCATACTAAAGTAATACTAGAGTAATACTAGAGTCATACTAGAGTAATACTAGAGTAATACTAGAGTCATACTAGAGTCATACTAGAGTCATACTAGAGTAATACTAGATTAATACTAGAGTCATACTAGAGTAATACTAGAGTCATACTAGAGTAATACTAGAGTCATACTAGAGTAATACTAGAGTCATACTAGAGTAATACAAGAGTAATACTAGAGTAATACTAGAGTAATACTAGAGTAATACGAGAGTCATACTACAGTCATACTAGAGTCATACTACAGTAATACTACAGTAATACCAGAGTAATGCTAGAGTAATTCCAGAGTAATACTAGAGTAATGCTAGAGTAATACTAGAGTAACACTAGAGTAATACTAGAGTAATACTACAGTCATACTAGAGTCATACTAGAGTCATACTAGAGTAATACTAGAGTAATACTAGAGTAATACTACAGTCATACTAGAGTCATACTAGAGTAATACTACAGTAATGCTAGAGTAATAGTAGAGTAATACTAGAGTCATACTAGAGTAATACTAGAGTAATACTAGAGTAATAGTAGAGTAATACTACAGTAATACTAGAGTAATACTAGAGTAATACTACAGTCATACTAGAGTCATACTAGAGTAATACAAGAGTAATACAAGAGTAATACTAGAGTAATACTACAGTAATACTAGAGTAATACTAGAGTAATACTACAGTCATACTAGAGTAATACAAGCGTAATACTAGAGTAATACTAGAGTAATGCTAGAGTAATTCCAGAGTAATACTAGAGTAATGCTAGAGTAATACTAGAGTAACACTAGAGTAATACTAGAGTAATACTACAGTCATACTAGAGTCATACTAGAGTAATAGTAGAGTAATACTAGAGTAATACTAGAGTAATACTAGAGTAATACTAGCGTAATACTAGAGTAATACTAGAGTCATACTAGAGTAATACTACAGTCATACTAGAGTCATACTAGAGTAATACAAGAGTAATACAAGAGTAATACTAGAGTAATACTACAGTAATACTAGAGTAATACTAGAGTAATACTACAGTCATACTAGAGTCATACTAGAGTAATACAAGCGTAATACTAGAGTAATACTAGAGTAATACTACCGCCATACTAGAGTCATACTAGAGTCATACTAGAGTCATACTACAGTAATACTACAGTAATACAAGAGTAATGCTAGAGTAATTCCAGAGTAATACTAGAGTAATGCTAGAGTAATACTAGAGTAACACTAGAGTAATACTAGAGTAATACTAGAGTAATACTACAGTCATACTAGAGTCATACTAGAGTCATACTAGAGTAATAGTAGAGTAATACTAGAGTAATACTAGAGTAATACTAGAGTAATACTAGCGTAATACTAGAGTAATACGAGAGTCATACTAGAGTAATACTAGAGTAATACTACAGTCATACTAGAGTCATACTAGAGTAATACTACAGTAATGCTAGAGTAATGGTAGAGTAATACTAGAGTAATACTAGAGTCATACAAGAGTAATAGTAGAGTAATACTAGAGTAATACTAGAGTAATACTAGAGTAATACTACAGTCATACTAGAGTCACACTAGAGTAATACTAGAGTAATACCAGAGTAATACCAGAGTAATACTAGAGTGACACTAGAGTAATACTAGAGTAATACTACAGTCATACTATAGTATTACTAGAGTCATACTAGATTAATACTACAGTAATGCTAGAGTAATACTAGAGTAACACTAGAGTAATACTAGAGTAATACTACAGTCATACTAGAGTCATACTACAGTAATGCTAGAGTAATAGTAGAGTAATAGTAGAGTAATAGTAGAGTAATACTAGAGCAATACTACAGTCATACTAGAGTCATACTAGAGTAATACAAGAGTAATACTAGAGTAATACTACAGTAATACTAGAGTAATACTACAGTAATACTAGAGTAATACTAGAGTAATACAAGCGTAATACTAGAGTAATACTAGAGTCATACTAGAGTCATACTACAGTAATACTACAGTAATACCAGAGTAATGCTAGAGTAATTCCAGAGTAATGCTAGAGTAATTCCAGAGTAATACTAGAGTAATGCTAGAGTAATACTAGAGTAACACTAGAGTAACACTAGAGTAATACTAGAGTAATACTAGAGTAATACTAGAGTAATACTACAGTCATACTAGAGTCATACTAGAGTAATACTAGAGTATTACTAGAGTAATACTACAGTCATACTAGAGTCATGCTAGAGTAATACAAGAGTAATACTAGAGTAATACTAGAGTAATACCAGAGTAATACCAGAGTAATACCAGAGTAATACTAGAGTCATACTAGAGTAATACTAGAGTAATACTAGAGTAATACTACAGTCATACTAGAGTCATACTAGAGTAATACTACAGTAATGCTAGAGTAATGGTAGAGTAATACTAGAGTCATACTAGAGTAATACAAGAGTAATACTAGAGTAATACTAGAGTAATACCAGAGTAATACTAGAGTAATACTAGAGTAATACTAGAGTCATACTAGAGTAATACTACAGTCATACTTGAGTAATGGTAGAGTAATGGTAGAGTAATACTAGAGTCATACTACAGTCATACTAGAGTAATACTAGAGTAATGCTAGAGTAATGCTAGAGTAATACTAGAGTCATACTAGAGTAATACTAGAGTAATGCTAGAGTAATACTATAGTAATACTATAGTAATACTAGAGTAATACTACAGTAATACTAGAGTAATACTAGAGTCATACTAGAGTAATACTAGAGTAATGCTAGAGTAATACTACAGTAATGCTAGAGTAATACTAGAGTCATACTAGAGTAATGCTATAGTAATACTACAGTAATGCTAGAGTAATACTAGAGTAATACTACAGTAATGCTAGAGTAATACTAGAGTAATACTAGTGTAATACTACAGTCATACTAGAGTAATACTAGAGTCATACTAAAGTCATACTAGAGTAACACTAGAGTAATACTAGATTAATACTAGAGTCATACTAGAGTAATACTAGAGTCATACTAGTAATACTAGAGTATTACTAGAGTAATACTAGAGTAATACTACAGTCATACTAGAGTCATACTAGAGTAATACAAGAATAATACTAGAGTAATACTAGAGTAATACCAGAGTAATACCAGAGTAATACCAGAGTAATACTAGAGTAATACTACCGCCATACTAGAGTCATACTAGAGTCATACTAGAGTCATACTACAGTAATACTACAGTAATACCAGAGTAATGCTAGAGTAATTCCAGAGTAATACTAGAGTAATGCTAGAGTAATACTAGAGTAACACTAGAGTAATACTAGAGTAATACTAGAGTAATACTACAGTCATACTAGAGTCATACTAGAGTAATACAAGAGTAATACAAGAGTAATACTACAGTAATACTAGAGTAATACTAGAGTAATACTACAGTCATACTAGAGTCATACTAGAGTAATACAAGCGTAATACTAGAGTAATACTAGAGTAATACTACCGCCATACTAGAGTCATACTAGAGTCATACTAGAGTCATACTACAGTAATACTACAGTAATACCAGAGTAATGCTAGAGTAATTCCAGAGTAATACTAGAGTAATGCTAGAGTAATACTAGAGTAACACTAGAGTAATACTAGAGTAATACTAGAGTAATACTACAGTCATACTAGAGTCATACTAGAGTCATACTAGAGTAATAGTAGAGTAATACTAGAGTAATACTAGAGTAATACTAGAGTAATACTAGCGTAATACTAGAGTAATACTAGAGTCATACTAGAGTAATACTAGCGTAATACTAGAGTAATACTAGAGTCATACTAGAGTAATACTAGAGTAATACTACAGTCATACTAGAGTCATACTAGAGTCATACTACAGTAATACTACAGTAATACCAGAGTAATGCTAGAGTAATTCCAGAGTAATACTAGAGTAATGCTAGAGTAATACTAGAGTAATACTAGAGTAATACTACAGTCATACTAGAGTCATTCTAGAGTCATACTAGAGTAATAGTAGAGTAATACTAGAGTAATACTAGAGAATACTAGCGTAATACTAGAGTAATACTAGAGTAATACTACAGTCATACTAGAGTCATACTAGAGTCATACTAGAGTAATAGTAGAGTAATACTAGAGTATTACTAGAGTAATACTAGAGTAATGCTAGAGTAATAGTAGAGTAATACTAGAGCAATACTAGAGTAATACTACAGTCATACTTGAGTAATACTACAGTAATGCTAGAGTAATGGTAGAGTAATACTAGAGTAATACTGGAGTCATACAAGAGTAATAGTAGAGTAATACTAGAGTAATACTAGAGTAATACTAGAGTAATACTACAGTCATACTAGAGTCATACTAGAGTCATACTAGAGTAATACTAGAGTAATACCAGAGTAATACCAGAGTAATACTAGAGTGACACTAGAGTAATACTAGAGTAATATTACAGTCATACTATAGTATTACTAGAGTCATACTAGATTAATACTACAGTAATGCTAGAGTAATACTAGAGTAACACTAGAGTAATACTAGAGTAATACTACAGTCATACTAGAGTCATACTACAGTAATGCTAGAGTAATAGTAGAGTAATACTACAGTAATACTAGAGTAATACTAGAGTAATACTAGAGTAATACTAGAGTAATAGTAGAGTAATACTAGAGCAATAATACAGTCATACTAGAGTCATACTAGAGTAATACAAGAGTAATACTAGAGTAATACTAGAGTAACACTAGAGTAATACTAGAGTAATACTACAGTCATACTAGAGTCATACTAGAGTAATACTAGAGTATTACTAGAGTAATACTACAGTCATACTAGAGTCATACTAGAGTAATACTACAGTAATGCTAGAGTAATGGTAGAGTAATACTACAGTCATACTAGAGTCATACTAGAGTAATACAAGAGTAATACTAGAGTAATACTAGAGTAATACCAGAGTAATACCAGAGTAATACTACAGTAATGCTAGAGTAATACAAGAGTATTACTAGAGTAATACTAGAGTAATACCAGAGTAATACTAGAGTAATACTAGAGTAATACTAGAGTAATACTAGAGTCATACTAGAGTAATACTAGAGTAATGCTAGAGTAATACTAGAGTAATACAAGAGTATTACTAGAGTAATACTAGAGTAATACCAGAGTAATACTAGAGTAATACTAGAGTAATACTAGAGTAATACTAGAGTAATACTAGAGTAATGCTAGAGTAATACTAGAGTAACACTAGAGTAATACTAGAGTAATACTACAGTCATACTAGAGTCATACTAGAGTAATACTAGAGTATTACTAGAGTAATACTACAGTCATACTAGAGTCATACTAGAGTAATACTACAGTAATGCTAGAGTAATGGTAGAGTAATACTACAGTCATACTAGAGTCATACTAGAGTAATACAAGAGTAATACTAGAGTAATACTAGAGTAATACCAGAGTAATACCAGAGTAATACTACAGTAATGCTAGAGTAATACAAGAGTATTACTAGAGTAATACTAGAGTAATACCAGAGTAATACTAGAGTAATACTAGAGTAATACTAGAGTAATACTAGAGTCATACTAGAGTAATACTAGAGTAATGCTAGAGTAATACTAGAGTAATACAAGAGTATTACTAGAGTAATACTAGAGTAATACCAGAGTAATACTAGAGTAATACTAGAGTAATACTAGAGTAATACTAGAGTCATACTAGAGTAATACTAGAGTAATACTAG
The DNA here is from genome assembly GCF_026437365.1 of Eucyclogobius newberryi. NCBI lineage: Eukaryota > Metazoa > Chordata > Actinopteri > Gobiiformes > Gobiidae > Eucyclogobius > Eucyclogobius newberryi. The sequence goes on from NW_027315812.1 coordinate 30,876,489, forward strand.
AGTAATACTACAGCCATACTAGAGTCATACTAGAGTAATAATACAGTAATGCTAGAGTAATACTAGAGTAATACAAGAGTATTACTAGAGTAATACTAGAGTAATACCAGAGTAATACTAGAGTAATACTAGAGTAATACTAGAGTCATACTAGAGTAATACTACAGTCATACTAGAGTAATGGTAGAGTAATACTAGAGTCATACTACAGTCATACTAGAGTAATACTAGAGTAATGCTAGAGTAATACTAGAGTCATACTAGAGTAATACTACAGTAATACTAGAGTAATACTAGAGTCATACTAGAGTAATACTAGAGTAATGCTAGAGTAATACTACAGTAATGCTAGAGTAATACTAGAGTCATACTAGAGTAATGCTAGAGTAATACTACAGTAATGCTAGAGTAATACTAGAGTAATACTAGAGTAATACTACAGTAATGCTAGAGTAATACTAGAGTAATACTAGAGTAATACTACAGTCATACTAGAGTCATACTAGAGTAATACTACAGTAATGCTAGAGTAATAGTAGAGTAATACTAGAGTCATACTAGAGTAATACTAGAGTAATACTAGAGTAATAGTAGAGTAATACTAGAGCAATACTACAGTCATACTAGAGTCATACTAGAGTAATACAAGAGTAATACAAGAGTAATACTAGAGTAATACTACAGTAATACTAGAGTAATACTAGAGTAATACTACAGTCATACTAGAGTCATACTAGAGTAATACAAGCGTAATACTAGAGTAATACTAGAGTAATACTACCGCCATACTAGAGTCATACTAGAGTCATACTAGAGTCATACTACAGTAATACTACAGTAATACCAGAGTAATGCTAGAGTAATTCCAGAGTAATACTAGAGTAATGCTAGAGTAATACTAGATTAATACTAGAGTCATACTAGAGTAATACTAGAGTCATACTAGAGTAATACTAGAGTCATACTAGAGTAATACTACAGTCATACTAGAGTCATACTAGAGTAATACAAGAGTAATACTAGAGTAATACTAGAGTAATACTAGAGTAATACTACAGTCATACTAGAGTCATACTACAGTAATACTACAGTAATACCAGAGTAATGCTAGAGTAATTCCAGAGTAATACTAGAGTAATGCTAGAGTAATACTAGAGTAACACTAGAGTAATACTAGAGTAATACTACAGTCATACTAGAGTCATACTAGAGTCATACTAGAGTAATAGTAGAGTAATACTAGAGTAATACTAGAGTAATACTACAGTCATACTAGAGTCATACTAGAGTAATACTACAGTAATGCTAGAGTAATAGTAGAGTAATACTAGAGTCATACTAGAGTAATACTAGAGTAATACTAGAGTAATAGTAGAGTAATACTAGAGCAATACTACAGTCATACTAGAGTCATACTAGAGTAATACAAGAGTAATACAAGAGTAATACTAGAGTAATACTACAGTAATACTAGAGTAATACTAGAGTAATACTACAGTCATACTAGAGTCATACTAGAGTAATACAAGCGTAATACTAGAGTAATACTAGAGTAATACTACCGCCATACTAGAGTCATACTAGAGTCATACTAGAGTCATACTACAGTAATACTACAGTAATACCAGAGTAATGCTAGAGTAATTCCAGAGTAATACTAGAGTAATGCTAGAGTAATACTAGAGTAACACTAGAGTAATACTACAGTCATACTAGAGTCATACTAGAGTCATACTAGAGTAATAGTAGAGTAATACTAGAGTAATACTAGAGTAATACTAGAGTAATACTAGCGTAATACTAGAGTAATACTAGAGTCATACTAGAGTAATACTACAGTCATACTAGAGTCATACTAGAGTCATACTAGAGTAATAGTAGAGTAATACTAGAGTAATACTAGAGTAATACTACAGTAATACTAGCGTAATACTAGAGTAATACTAGAGTCATACTAGAGTAATACTACAGTCATACTAGAGTCATACTAGAGTAATACAAGAGTAATACAAGAGTAATACAAGAGTAATACTAGAGTAATACTACAGTAATACTAGAGTAATACTAGAGTAATACTAGAGTAATACTACAGTCATACTAGAGTCATACTAGAGTAATACAAGCGTAATACTAGAGTAATACTAGAGTAATACTACCGCCATACTAGAGTCATACTAGAGTCATACTAGAGTCATACTACAGTAATACTACAGTAATACCAGAGTAATGCTAGAGTAATTCCAGAGTAATACTAGAGTAATGCTAGAGTAATACTAGAGTAACACTAGAGTAATACTAGAGTAATACTACAGTCATACTAGAGTCATACTAGAGTCATACTAGAGTAATAGTAGAGTAATACTAGAGTAATACTAGAGTAATACTAGAGTAATACTAGCGTAATACTAGAGTAATACTAGAGTCATACTAGAGTAATACTACAGTCATACTAGAGTCATACTAGAGTAATACAAGAGTAATACAAGAGTAATACTAGAGTAATACTACAGTAATACTAGAGTAATACTACAGTAATACTAGAGTCATACTAGAGTAATACTACCGCCATACTAGAGTCATACTAGAGTCATACTAGAGTCATACTACAGTAATACTACAGTAATACCAGAGTAATGCTAGAGTAATTCCAGAGTAATACTAGAGTAATGCTAGAGTAATACTAGAGTAACACTAGAGTAATACTAGAGTAATACTACAGTCATACTAGAGTCATACTAGAGTCATACTAGAGTAATAGTAGAGTAATACTAGAGTAATACTAGAGTAATACTAGAGTAATACTAGCGTAATACTAGAGTAATACTAGAGTCATACTAGAGTAATACTACAGTCATACTAGAGTCATACTAGAGTAATACAAGAGTAATACAAGAGTAATACTAGAGTAATACTACAGTAATACTAGAGTAATACTAGAGTAATACTACAGTAATACTAGAGTCATACTAGAGTAATACTACCGCCATACTAGAGTCATACTAGAGTCATACTAGAGTCATACTACAGTAATACTACAGTAATACCAGAGTAATGCTAGAGTAATTCCAGAGTAATACTAGAGTAATGCTAGAGTAATACTAGAGTAACACTAGAGTAATACTAGAGTAATACTAGAGTAATACTACAGTCATACTAGAGTCATACTAGAGTAATAGTAGAGTAATACTAGAGTAATACTAGAGTAATACTAGAGTAATACTAGCGTAATACTAGAGTCATACTAGAGTAATACTACAGTAATGCTAGAGTAATAGTAGAGTAATACTAGAGCAATACTAGAGTAATACTACAGTCATACTAGAGTAATACAAGAGTAATACTAGAGTAATACTAGAGTAATACCAGAGTAATACCAGAGTAATACCAGAGTAATACTAGAGTAATACTACAGTCATACTAGAGTCATACTAGAGTAATACTACAGTAATGCTAGAGTAATGGTAGAGTAATACTAGAGTAATACTAGAGTCATACAAGAGTAATAGTAGAGTAATACTAGAGTAATACTAGAGTAATACTAGAGTAATACTAGAGTAATACTACAGTCATACTAGAGTCATACTAGAGTAATACTAGAGTAATACTAGAGTAATACCAGAGTAATACCAGAGTAATACCAGAGTAATACTAGAGTAATACTACAGTAATACTAGAGTGACACTAGAGTAATACTAGAGTAATACTAGAGTAATACTAGAGTAATACTACAGTCATACTAGAGTCATACTACAGTAATGCTAGAGTAATAGTAGAGTAATACTAGAGTAATAGTAGAGTAATACTAGAGCAATACTACAGTCATACTAGAGTCATACTAGAGTAATACAAGAGTAATACTAGAGTAATACTACAGTAATACTAGAGTAATACTAGAGTAATACAAGCGTAATACTAGAGTAATACTAGAGTCATACTAGAGTCATACTAGAGTCATACTACAGTAATACTACAGTAATACCAGAGTAATGCTAGAGTAAGTCCAGAGTAATGCTAGAGTAATTCCAGAGTAATACTAGAGTAATGCTAGAGTAATACTAGAGTAACACTAGAGTAACACTAGAGTAATACTAGAGTAATACTAGAGTAATACTACAGTCATACTAGAGTCATACTAGAGTAATACAAGAGTAATACTAGAGTAATACTAGAGTAATACCAGAGTAATACCAGAGTAATACCAGAGTAATACCAGAGTAATACTAGAGTCATACTAGAGTCATACTAGAGTAATACTAGAGTAATACTAGAGTAATACTACAGTCATACTAGAGTCATACTAGAGTAATACTACAGTAATGCTAGAGTAATGGTAGAGTAATACTAGAGTCATACTAGAGTAATACAAGAGTAATACTAGAGTAATACTAGAGTAATACTAGAGTAATACCAGAGTAATACTAGAGTCATACTACAGTCATACTAGAGTAATACTAGAGTAATGCTAGAGTAATACTAGAGTCATACTAGAGTAATACTAGAGTAATACTAGAGTAATGCTAGAGTAATACTATAGTAATACTAGAGTAATACTACAGTAATACTAGAGTAATACTAGAGTCATACTAGAGTAATGGTAGAGTAATGGTAGAGTAATACTAGAGTCATACTAGAGTAATACTAGAGTAATACTAGAGTAATACTACAGCAATACTAGAGTAATACTAGAGTCATACTAGAGTCATACTAGAGTCATACTAGAGTAATACTAGAGTAATGCTAGAGTAATACTATAGTAATACTAGAGTAATACTAGAGTCATACTAGAGTAATACTAGAGTAATGCTAGAGTAATACTACAGTAATGCTAGAGTAATACTAGAGTCATACTAGAGTAATACTAGAGTAATACTACAGTAATGCTAGAGTAATACTAGAGTAATACTAGTGTAATACTACAGTCATACTAGAGTCATACTAGAGTAATACTAGAGTAATACTAGAGTCATACTAGAGTAATACTAGAGTAATACTAGAGTAATACTAGAGTCATACTAGAGTAATACTAGAGTCATACTAGAGTAATACTAGAGTAATACTACAGTCATACTAGAGTCATACTAGAGTAATACAAGAGTAATACTAGAGTAATACTAGAGTCATACTAGAGTCATACTAGAGTAATACTAGAGTAATACTAGAGTAATACTACAGTCATACTAGAGTCATACTAGAGTAATACTAGAGTAATACTAGAGTCATACTAGAGTAATACTACAGTAATGGTAGAGTAATACAAGAGTCATACTAGAGTAATACAAGAGTAATACTAGAGTAATACTAGAGTAATACCAGAGTAATACCAGAGTAATACCAGAGTAATACTAGAGTAATACTAGAGTAATACTAGAGTCATACTAGAGTAATACTAGAGTAATACTAGAGTAATACCAGAGTAATACCAGAGTAATACCAGAGTAATACTAGAGTAATACTAGAGTCATACTAGAGTAATACCAGAGTAATACTAGAGTAATACTAGAGTAATACTAGAGTAATACTAGAGTCATACTAGAGTAATACTAGAGTAATACTAGTCATACTAGAGTCATACTAGAGTCATACTAGAGTAATACTAGAGTAATGCTAGAGTAATACTAGAGTCATACTAGAGTAATACTAGAGTCATACTAGAGTAATACCACAGTAATACTAGAGTAATACTAGAGTCATACTAGAGTCATACTAGAGTCATACTAGAGTAATACTAGAGTAATGCTAGAGTAATACTATAGTAATACTAGAGTAATACTAGAGTAATACTAGAGTAATGCTAGAGTAATACTACAGTAATGCTAGAGTAATACTAGAGTAATACTAGAGTAATGCTAGAGTCATACTAGAGTAATACTAGAGTAATGCTAGAGTCATACTACAGTAATACTAGAGTAATACTAGAGTAATACTACAGTAATACTAGAGTAATACTAGAGTCATACTAGAGTCATACTAGAGTAATACTAGAGTAATGCTAGAGTAATACTACAGTAATGCTAGAGTAATACTAGAGTAATACTAGAGTAATGCTAGAGTCATACTAGAGTAATACTAGAGTAATACTAGAGTCATACTAGAGTAATACTAGAGTCATACTAGAGCCATACTAGAGTCATACTAGAGTAATACTAGAGTAATACTAGAGTAATACTACAGTCATACTAGAGTCATACTAGAGTCATACTAGAGTCATACTAGAGTCATACTAGAGTCATACTAGAGTAATACTAGAGTCATACTAGAGTCATACTAGAGTAATGCTACAGTAATGCTAGAGTAATACTAGAGTAATACTAGAGTCATACTAGAGTAATACTACAGTAATACTAGAGTCATACTAGAGTCATACTAGAGTAATACTACAGTCATACTAGAGTCATACTACAGTAATGCTAGAGTAATAGTAGAGTAATACTACAGTAATACTAGAGTAATACTAGAGTAATACTAGAGTCATACTAGAGTAATACTACAGTAATACTAGAGTCATACTAGAGTCATACTCGAGTAATACTACAGTCATACTAGAGTCATACTAGAGTAATACAAGAGTAATACTAGAGTAATACTACAGTAATACTAGAGTAATACTAGAGTAATACTACAGTCATACTAGAGTCATACTAGAGTAATACAAGCATAATACTAGAGTAATACTACCGCCATACTAGAGTCATACTAGAGTCATACTAGAGTCATACTACAGTAATACTACAGTAATACCAGAGTAATGCTAGAGTAATTCCAGAGTAATACTAGAGTAATGCTAGAGTAATACTAGAGTAACACTAGAGTAATACTAGAGTAATACTAGAGTAATACTACAGTCATACTAGAGTCATACTAGAGTCATACTAGAGTAATACTAGAGTAATACTAGAGTAATACTAGAGTAATACTACAGTCATACTAGAGTCATACTAGAGTCATACTAGAGTAATACTAGAGTAATACTAGAGTAATACTAGAGCAATACTAGAGTAATACTACAGTCATACTAGAGTAATACAAGAGTAATACCAGAGTAATACTAGAGTAATACTAGAGTCATACTAGAGTAATACTAGAGTAATACTAGAGTAATACTAGAGTCATACAAGAGTAATACTAGAGTAATACTAGAGTAATACTAGAGTAATACTAGAGTCATACTAGAGTAATACTAGAGTAATACTAGAGTCATACAAGAGTAATAGTAGAGTAATACTAGAGTAATACTAGAGTCATACTAGAGTAATACTAGAGTAATACCAGAGTAATACCAGAGTAATACTAGAGTAATACTAGAGTCATACTAGAGTAATACTAGAGTAATACTAGAGTAATACTACAGTCATACTAGAGTCATACTAGAGTAATACTAGAGTAATACTAGAGTAATACTACAGTCATACTAGAGTAATACTACAGTAATGCTAGAGTAATGGTAGAGTAATACTAGAGTCATACTAGAGTAATACAAGAGTAATACTAGAGTAATACTAGAGTAATACCAGAGTAATACCAGCGTGATACCAGAGTAATACTAGAGTAATACTAGAGTAATACTAGAGTCATACTAGAGTAATACTAGAGTAATACTAGAGTCATACTAGAGTAATACTAGAGTCATACTACAGTCATACTAGAGTAATACTAGAGTAATGCTAGAGTAATACTAGAGTCATACTAGAGTAATACTAGAGTAATACTAGAGTAATACTACAGTAATACTAGAGTCATACTAGAGTCATACTAGAGTCATACTAGAGTAATACTAGAGTAATGCTAGAGTAATACTACAGTAATGCTATAGTAATACTAGAGTCATACTAGAGTAATACTAGAGTAATGCTAGAGTAATACTACAGTAATGCTAGAGTAATACTAGAGTAATACTACAGTAATGCTAGAGTAATACTAGAGTAATACTAGTGTAATACTAGTCATACTAGAGTAATACTAGAGTCATACTAGAGTCATACTAGAGTCATACTAGAGTAATACTAGAGTAATACTAGAGTCATACTAGAGTAATACTAGAGTCATACTAGAGTAATACTAGAGTAATACTAGAGTAATACTAGAGTCATACTAGAGTAATACTAGAGTCATACTAGAGTAATACTAGAGTAATACCAGAGTAATACCAGAGTAATACCAGAGTAATACTAGAGTCATACTAGAGTCATACTAGAGTAATACTAGAGTAATACTAGAGTAATACTACAGTCATACTAGAGTCATACTAGAGTAATACAAGAGTAATATTAGAGTAATACTAGAGTAATACTAGAGTAATACTACAGTCATACTAGAGTCATACTAGAGTAATACTAGAGTCATACTAGAGTAATACTAGAGTAATACCAGAGTAATACCAGAGTAATACCAGAGTAATACTAGAGTCATACTAGAGTCATACTAGAGTAATACTAGAGTAATACTAGAGTAATACTACAGTCATACTAGAGTCATACTAGAGTAATACAAGAGTAATATTAGAGTAATACTAGAGTAATACTAGAGTAATACTACAGTCATACTAGAGTCATACTAGAGTAATACAAGAGTAATACTAGAGTAATACTAGAGTAATACCAGAGTAATACCAGAGTAATACCAGAGTAATACTACAGTCATACTAGAGTCATACTAGAGTAATACTAGAGTAATACTAGAGTCATACTAGAGTAATACTACAGTAATACTAGAGTAATACTACAGTAATACTAGAGTCATACTAGAGTAATACTAGAGTCATACTAGAGTAATACTAGAGTCATACTAGAGTCATACTAGAGTAATACTACAGTAATACTAGAGTAATACTACAGTAATACTAGAGTCATACTAGAGTCATACTAGAGTAATACTAGAGTCATACTAGAGTAATACTAGAGTCATACTACAGTAATACTAGAGTAATACTAGAGTAATACTAGAGTCATACTAGAGTCATACTAGAGTAATACTAGAGTAATACTAGAGTCATACTAGAGTCATACTAGAGTCATACTAGAGTAATACTATAGTAATACTAGAGTAATACTACAGTAATACTAGAGTAATACTAGAGTCATACTAGAGTAATACTAGAGTAATACTAGAGTAATACTAGAGTAATACTAGAGTAATACTAGAGTCATAGTAGAGTCATACTAGAGTCATACTAGAGTCATACTAGAGTAATACTAGAGTAATACTACAGTAATGCTAGAGTAATACTAGAGTAATACTAGAGTCATACTAGAGTCATACTAGAGTAATACTAGAGTAATACTAGTCATACTAGAGTCATACTAGAGTCATACTAGAGTCATACTAGAGTAATACTAGAGTAATACTAGAGTAATACTAGTCATACTAGAGTAATACTAGAGTAATACTAGAGTAATACTAGAGTCATACTAGAGTCATACTACAGTAATACTAGAGTAATACTACAGTAATACTAGAGTCATACTAGAGTCATACTAGTCATACTAGAGTCATACTAGAGTAATACTAGAGTCATACTAGAGTAATACTAGAGTCATACTAGAGTAATACTAGAGTAATACTAGAGTCATACTAGAGTCATACTAGAGTCATACTAGAGTAATACTAGAGTCATACTAGAGTCATACTAGAGTCATACTAGAGTAATACTAGAGTAATACTAGAGTAATACTAGAGTAATACTAGAGTCATACTAGAGTAATACTAGAGTAATACTAGAGTCATACTAGAGTCATACTAGAGTAATACTAGAGTCATACTACAGTAATACTAGAGTAATACTACAGTAATACTAGAGTCATACTAGAGTCATACTAGTCATACTAGAGTCATACTAGAGTAATACTAGAGTCATACTAGAGTAATACTAGAGTCATACTAGAGTAATACTAGAGTAATACTAGAGTCATACTAGAGTCATACTAGAGTAATACTAGAGTCATACTAGAGTCATACTAGAGTAATACTACAGTAATACTAGAGTAATACTACAGTAATACTACAGTAATACTAGAGTCATACTAGAGTCATACTAGAGTCATACTAGAGTCATACTAGAGTCATACTAGAGTAATACTAGAGTCATACTAGAGTCATACTAGAGTCATACTAGAGTCATACTAGAGTAATACTAGAGTAATACTCCTTGTTCCCTCAGGCTCCTGATGGGGGCGTCGTCGCTCTCCTCAGCTGCTGATGTCAGCGCTCTTCTGGGGGACTCAGAGGTCGACCTGCTCCTGGCTCCGGTCCTGAACTCTCGATTGGACGCCACGGAGCGCGCTCAGACCGTTCATCTGCTGAGCTCCGCCCACAACTCTACACAGCTGCTGTGGAGCCTGGAGCCAGCAGAGGGCGCTGTGCAGAGCGACTGCAACTACATGGACCTGATGTTACTGCTTACCCTGCCCGGGACCGCCCTGATCCAGGACCAGAGGGGGACACAGGTGAGAACAGACCAGGTCTAAACCAGGTCTAAACCAGGACTAAACCAGGACTAAACCAGGTCTAAACCAGGTCTAAACCAGGTCTGCCACCTTGCGGTCAGATACTGTAATTGCCAGAGTCTGTGTTTCAGGAGAGGTTCTCCAGGACGATCCAGGACTCGGACCAGGACCAGAACCAGACTCAGCAGGTACTCTCTCTCTCTCTCTCCCTCTCTCTCCCTCTCTCTCTGTGACACTTCAGTGTGTGTGTTCTGACTCCGCCCTCTCTCTCAGGAGCCCCGCCCCTCTTGCTCCGCCCTCCTCGCCTCTCTCTCCTCGCTCAGAGCGAGAGAGCGCTCGCTGTTGTTCGGAGACTTCTCGCTCGTCCATAACTCGTCTTGGGCCCTGGGCTTCGTCAGGTCGTGGGACCAGAGCCCCAGGTTCCTGGTTCTGTTTAACTACAGTCCGGACCGGGTCTTCAGCCTGCCTGGGCTCTGGCCTGAAGGTGGCGCTCTCCCGGGGCCTCCAGGGGCCACGGCAAGGGTCGTCCTCAGCTCCAACTCCACAGCCCTGAGTCTGGACTCAGACCTGGACCTGGATCAAGTCCAGCTCGGTCCACAACAGTCGGTCATCCTGAGACTCCAGCACGGCTAAACATGAAGAGTACCTACACAGAGTACCTACACAGAGTACCTACACAGAGTACATAAACACAGAGTACATAAACACAGAGTACATAAACACAGAGTACATGCACACAGAGTACCTGCACACAGAGTACCTACACAGAGTACCTGCACACAGAGTACATAAACACAGAATACCTACACAGAGTACCTGCACACAGAGTACCTGCACACAGAGTACCTGCACACAGAGTACATAAACACAGAATACCTACACAGAGTACCTGCACACAGAGTACATAAACACAGAATACCTACACAGAGTACCTGCACACAGAGTACCTGCACACAGAGTACCTGCACACAGAGTACCTGCACACAGAGTACCTGCGCACAGAGTACATAAACACAGAGTACCTGAGTTTATTGTTGTAAAATGTCAAAGTGAAGAAAACTCTCTGTCGTGTGATTTGTCCTAAGCAAAATAAAAGCTACAAATAAAAACGTTTCTGCTCAATTTGTGCTGCAGAAGAGATACATGTCCTCCTGGGGGCGCTGTCCTCAGACACATATGAGCGTCCTCCAGGTTATAAAGGTCATGACCTTGATAAACATCTCAGTCAGAGGTCATAAAGGTCATGACCTTGATAAACATCTCAGAGGTTATAAAGGTCATGACCTTGATAAGCATCTCAGTCAAAGGTCATAAAGGTCAGGACCTTGATAAGCATCTCAGTCAAAGGTCATAAAGGTCATGACCTTGATAAGCATCTCAGTCAGAGGTCATAAAGGTCATGACCTTGATAAACATCTCAGTCAGAGGTCATAAAGGTCATAACCTTGATAAGAATCTCAGTCAGAGGTTATAAAGGTCATGACCTTGATAAGCATCTCAGTCAGAGGTCATAAAGGTCATGACCTTGATAAACATCCCAGTCAGTGGTTATAAAGGTCATGACCTTGATAAACATCTCAGTCAGAGGTTATAAAGGTCATGACCTTGATAAGCATCTCGGTCAGAGGTCATAAAGGTCATGACCTTGATAAACATCTCAGAGGTTATAAAGGTCATGACCTTGATAAACATGTCAGTCAGAGGTCATAAAGGTCATGACCTTGTGACATGTCTTGGTTATAATAACTGTGTAAAAACTATAAAAGTCTGTTTCTCTTTCCACATCTCAAATCTTTTCATGTGATTCTCTTTTACATCTGGTGAAAAACCTTTGACCTTTTGTCCTCCAGACCTTGAGTCTCAGCTCAGTTCTATTTGTACAAAACCTTTGGTCATAAAGTTTTACCAGTTTAAGTTTGTAACATCTGTGTTTAGTTTGTTCTGATCAGCTCCTTCCATGTCGTAAGAACAGATTTGAGCCAGGGATTCTTCACTTCCTCCTCATGACTCAGTCAGGAAGAATTTTTACTTTTTTTTATTTATTTTTTTTATCTGGACATTGGACCAATTTTGTGAAGTAAATAAATCACATTAAGTCTGAAAATGTCTGGTTTGGTCAAATACAATAAACATTATCTTTTTGTTTCGTCCCTTCGATTGTAACGACGTGAATTGTTTTCATTGTTTAATAAATCGGGCCAATGATTCTAAATACAAATCAAACATGAGGAGAGACCGAGCACAGCCCTGTCTGACCCCTCTGTCCAGAGCCAATGAGTCATGTGACCATCGTAAAGAGCCTCAATGTGTTTTATTTTAAATCTTCTATTTTAAATGTGTCACTTTAAATAAATAAGTCCAGATTTATTCTTCCATCTTTGTTTTGTTGTGTCTCATTGTGTGTAAAGATGGTCTTATGTCCTCTTGTGTGTGTCTCATTGTGTGTAAAGATGGTCTTATGTCGTCTTGTGTGTGTCTCATTGTGTGTAAAGATGGTCTTATGTCCTCTTGTGTGTGTCTCATTGTGTGTTAAGATGGTCTTATGTCCTCTTGTGTGTGTCTCATTGTGTGTAAAGATGGTCTTATGTCCTCTTGTGTGTGTCTCATTGTGTGTACAGATGTGACCTGCAGGAGGCGCTGATTCGACCCAAACACATGAAAACACTTGTTTCAAAGGTTTATTAACATTAATATGATTTAACACAGTTTCATCAGAATATTTATTATAAAAATATCTTTGTTTTTATGTTACATCGGCTCAAAAGTGTTTTAGACCTAACCAGGACTAAACCAGGACTAAACCAGGTCTAAACCAGGACTAAACCAGGTCTAAACCAGGTCTAAACCAGGACTAAACCAGGTCTAAACCAGGACTAAACCAGGACTAAACCAGGACTAAACCAGGTCTAAACCAGGTCTAAACCAGGACTAAACCAGGTCTAAACCAGGACTAAACCAGGTCTAAACCAGGACTAAACCAGGACTAAACCAGGTCTAAACCAGGTCTAAACCAGGACTAAACCAGGTCTAAACCAGGACTAAACCAGGACTAAACCAGGTCTAAACCAGGACTAAACCAGGTCTAAACCAGGTCTAAACAAGGTCTAAACCAGGACTAAACCAGGACTAAACCAGGTCTAAACCAGGTCTAAACCAGGACTAAACCAGGACTAAACCAGGTCTAAACCAGGTCTAAACAAGGTCTAAACCAGGACTAAACCAGGACTAAACCAGGTCTAAACCAGGTCTAAACCAGGACTAAACCAGGACTAAACCAGGACTAAACCAGGACTAAACCAGGACTAAACCAGGTCTAAACCAGGTCTAAACAAGGTCTAAACCAGGACTAAACCAGGACTAAACCAGGACTAAACCAGGACTAAACCAGGACTAAACCAGGTCTAAACCAGGTCTAAACCAGGTCTAAACCAGGTCTAAACCGGGTTTGGTAAACTCGGTGTAAAAGACACAGAAATCAAACAATTTGGAAGGAAATTTTGAATAAATTTGGAGTAAAAATGCAATATTTTCAAGAATATATTTCTTTAAAGGAGACTTTGCAGAGTTTTCAGATTCTGGTTTTACGTACTGCAAATACTGAGTACTGCAAATACTGAGTACTGCAAATACTGAGTACTGCAAATACTGAGTACTGCAAATACTGAGTACTGCATGTGTGAAGTAAGTCTCATACTTTCACGTTTTTTACGTTGCTCCTCACACGCTCCAGTTTTAGGAGGTGGAGGAGGTGTCTGGGGAGAAAGAAGTCAAACTCTGCAAAGTCAAAGGTCAAATTCTTCATCGCAAAAATATTTATTTGACATTTTATGGCTTCAGTTTTATCACAGGCTCCGATCCAGAACCACAAGAGGAGGAGCAAGAGGAGGAGGAGGAGGAGAGAGGAGGAGAGAGGAGGAGCAAGAGGAGGAGGAGGAGGAGCAAGAGGAGGAGGAGCAAGAGGAAGAGGAGGGGGAGGAATAAGAGGAGGAGCAGGAGGAGGAGGAGGAGGAGAGAGGAGGAGAGAGGAGGAGCAAGAGGAGGAGGAGCAAGAGGAGGAGGAGCAAGAGGAGGAGGAGGAGGAGAGAGGAGGAGAGAGGAGGAGAGGAGGAGGAGGAGGAGGAGCAAGAGGAAGAGGAGGGGGAGGAATAAGAGGAGGAGCAGGAGGAGGAGGAGGAGGAGAGAGGAGGAGAGAGGAGGAGCAAGAGGAGGAGGAGCAAGAGGAGGAGGAGCAAGAGGAGGAGGAGGAGGAGAGAGGAGGAGAGAGGAGGAGAGGAGGAGGAGGAGCAAGAGGAGGAGGAGGAGGAGCAAGAGGAGGAGCAAGAGGAGGAGGAGGAGGAGCAAGAGGAGGAGGAGGAGGAGCAAGAGGAGGAGGAGGAGCAAGAGGAGGAGGAGCAAGAGGAAGAGGAGGGGGAGGAGCAAGAGGAGGAGCAAGAGGAGGAGGAGCAAGAGGAGGAGGAACAGGAACAGGAAGAGGAGTTCAGAGCTTTTCAGGAGCTGAAACAGAAAATATTTTAAAATTTGAATCTTTTACTTCAGTAAAAGTACCTCATCATCAGAAGTAAAAGTACCTCATCATCAGAAGTAAAAGTACCTCATCATCAGAAGTAAAAGTACCTCATCATCAGAAGTAAAAGTACCTCATCATCAGAAGTAAAAGTACCTCATCATCAGAAGTAAAAGTACCTCATCATCAGAAGTAAAAGTACCTCATCATCAGAAGTAAAAGTATTTCACAAAGATTTAACGCTTAAATCTTGATTAAAAATGATCCTGGTTTTATTTTACTGAAGTAAAAAGTACAAATACTTCATGGTCCAAGGCCCTCGTTACTAAAAGTCGGTCGTATCAAAATGTTGAGTTTATTTGTCGTGAAAAAGACAAAAAAAGACAAAAAAAAGAACAAATGAAAGAAAATCTTCTTTTTTCTCGATGAAAAACGAGATGAAACTGGAACAAACTGGACACGATGACCGCCTCAGGACACGATGACCGCCTCAGGACACGACCGCCTCAGGACACGACCGCCTCAGGACACGATGACCGCCTCAGGACACGACGACCGCCTCAGGACACGATGACCGCCTCAGGACACGACCGCCTCAGGACACGACCGCCTCAGGACACGACCGCCTCAGGACACGATGACCGCCTCAGGACACGATGACCGCCTCAGGACACGATGACCGCCTCAGGACACGACGACCGCCTCAGGACACGACGACCGCCTCAGGACACGATGACCGCCTCAGGACACGATGACCGCCTCAGGACACGATGACCGCCTCAGGACACGACCGCCTCAGGACACGACCGCCTCAGGACACGATGACCGCCTCAGGACACGACGACCGCCTCAGGACACGATGACCGCCTCAGGACACGACCGCCTCAGGACACGACCGCCTCAGGACACGACCGCCTCAGGACACGATGACCGCCTCAGGACACGATGACCGCCTCAGGACACGATGACCGCCTCAGGACACGACGACCGCCTCAGGACACGACGACCGCCTCAGGACACGATGACCGCCTCAGGACACGATGACCGCCTCAGGACACGATGACCGCCTCAGAACACGATGACCGCCTCAGGACACGACCGCCTCAGGACACGACCGCCTCAGGACACGATGACCGCCTCAGGACACGACGACCGCCTCAGGACACGACCGCCTCAGGACACGACCGCCTCAGGACACGACCGCCTCAGGACACGATGACCGCCTCAGGACACGACGACCGCCTCGGGACACGATGACCGCCTCAGGACACGACCGCCTCAGAACACGATGACCGCCTCAGGACACGATGACCGCCTCAGGACACGATGACCGCCTCAGAACACGATGACCGCCTCAGAACACGATGACCGCCTCAGGACACGATGACCGCCTCAGGACACGATGACCGCCTCAGGACACGATGACCGCCTCAGGACACGACCGCCTCAGAACACGATGACCGCCTCAGGACACGATGACCGCCTCAGGACACGACGACCGCCTCAGGACACGATGACCGCCTCTGGACACGACCGCCTCAGGACACGATGACCGCCTCAGGACACGATGACCGCCTCAGGACACGATGACCGCCTCAGGACACGACCGCCTCAGAACACGATGACCGCCTCAGGACACGATGACCGCCTCAGAACACGATGACCGCCTCAGGACACGACGACCGCCTCAGGACACGATGACCGCCTCTGGACACGACCGCCTCAGGACACGATGACCGCCTCAGGACACGATGACCGCCTCAGGACACGATGACCGCCTCAGGACACGATGACCGCCTCTGGACACGACCGCCTCAGGACACGATGACCGCCTCAGGACACGATGACCGCCTCAGGACACGATGACCGCCTCAGGACACGACCGCCTCAGAACACGATGACCGCCTCAGAACACGATGACCGCCTCTGGACACGACCGCCTCAGGACACGATGACCGCCTCAGGACACGATGACCGCCTCAGGACACGATGACCGCCTCTGGACACGATGACCGCCTCAGGACACGACCGCCTCAGAACACGATGACCGCCTCAGAACACGATGACCGCCTCAGGACACGATGACCGCCTCAGGACACGATGACCGCCTCAGAACACGATGACCGCCTCAGAACACGATGACCGCCTCAGGACACGACCGCCTCAGAACACGATGACCGCCTCAGAACACGATGACCGCCTCAGGACACGATGACCGCCTCAGAACACGATGACCGCCTCAGAACACGATGACCGCCTCAGGACACGATGACCGCCTCAGGACACGATGACCGCCTCAGAACACGATGACCGCCTCAGGACACGATGACCGCCTCAGAACACGATGACCGCCTCAGGACACGATGACCGCCTCAGGACACGATGACCGCCTCAGAACACGATGACCGCCTCTGGACACGACCGCCTCAGGACACGATGACCGCCTCAGGACACGATGACCGCCTCAGGACACGACCGCCTCAGGACACGATGACCGCCTCAGGACACGATGACCGCCTCTGGACACGACCGCCTCAGGACACGATGACCGCCTCAGGACACGATGACCGCCTCAGGACACGATGACCGCCTCAGGACACGATGACCGCCTCAGGACACGATGACCGCCTCAGGACACGACCGCCTCAGAACACGATGACCGCCTCAGGACACGATGACCGCCTCAGGACACGACCGCCTCAGAACACGATGACCGCCTCAGGACACGATGACCGCCTCAGGACACGATGACCGCCTCAGAACACGATGACCGCCTCAGGACACGATGACCGCCTCTGGACACGATGACCGCCTCAGGACACGACCGCCTCAGAACACGATGACCGCCTCAGAACACGATGACCGCCTCAGAACACGATGACCGCCTCAGAACACGATGACCGCCTCAGGACACGATGACCGCCTCAGGACACGATGACCGCCTCAGAACACGACCGCCTCAGAACACGATGACCGCCTCAGGACACGATGACCGCCTCAGAACACGATGACCGCCTCAGAACACGACGACCGCCTCAGGACACGATGACCGCCTCAGAACACGATGACCGCCTCAGAACACGATGACCGCCTCAGAACACGATGACCGCCTCAGGACACGATGACCGCCTCAGGACACGATGACCGCCTCAGGACACGATGACCGCCACACGTAAATCTTATTTTGAAATGACACTTCCTGGAGTTTTATTCTGAAATGCCGTTGCATTTTTCTGTTTTTGTTCAAATCGAAAAAGTTTGAAAAGGTTTTAGTTTGTGATGGCTTCAGTTTCTGCATTAAGAGTCCTGGCTCTAGTCCGAGTCCAGGTCCGAGTCCAGGTCCGAGTCCAGGTCCGGGTCCAGGTCCAGGTCCAGGTCCAGGTCCAGGTCCAGGTCCAGGTCCAGGTCCGAGTCCAGGTCCAGGTCCAAGGCACTTCCTCGTTGGGGGCGGTCCTTACAGTACTGCAGATACGAGGGGCGGGACATTCTCTCCTTTAATGTGCTTCGTTTGAACTGGAACAAAAGCGTGGTCTCCACTCCGGCCTCCAGGGGCCTCTAGGGGCCTCCAGGGGCCTCTAGGGGCCTCCAGGGGTCTCCAGGGGCCTCCATGCGCTAAAGCACTCTCAGCTCCAGGACGAAACCTCGGCTTTATTTTGTGTTTGGAAATCAAACTGAGGCCCCTCCCCCTTTTGTTTATATAGAGTTTATGTAAAAGCGTCAGAAAAATGAGACAAAATGAGACAAAATGAAGCCTCTTCCTCTGTTTGCAGTGACTCCAGAAACAACGCCTTCCATTGAACCTCAGCGACTCAAATAAGGGTCAAGGGTGAAGCCTCAGGGTCAGGGTCCAGGGTCAAAGGTCAGGGGTCAGGGGAAGGGTCCAGGATCAGGGTCCAGGGTCAAAGGTCAAAGGTCAGGGGAAGGGTCAGGCCGTTTCTTCCCATGTGAATTTACGAGTTGGAACATCAACCTCTATGGGCGGGGTTTAAGAGTCGAAAGCCGTGCTCTGATTGGCCGAGCTGGTGGGCATGAAACGTCTCCATCGCCGCGGCGACGAGTGTTTGAATATTTACACATGAAAATAAAACGTCCTCTTTTAGAAATTGAAAGTGTGAATAAAGTAGCACCGTTTGTTCAAACGAAACAGAATCTACACTTTATTATTACTTTATCATTATTGTTATTATTATTGTTATTATTATTATTATTATTATTATTCGCCTTTGAATGTTGAGTTTTTATAAAGTTTTTATAAATATGTTTCGTTGCTCATATAAAAATAGGTAGTAAACATTGTGTTCTTGTTAAAGTGAAACTCTTTGTGCTGCAGTACTGCGTCTGTCCTGTGGGGGCATTTTCTTCCAGTTCAGAGGGCGTGTCCTATTTCTACCACGCCCCTTTTCGAAGAACCAGCTGTCAATCAACCTGTCGTTCCCCAGTTTGAGTCATTCACAAAATCTGCGTCGACTTTTCATGATTTTACTCCAGAAAGTGTTTGTTGACTTGTTGACTTGTTGACTTGTTGACTTGTTGACTTGTTGACTTTTTGACTTTTTGACTTTTTGACTTTTTGACTTGTTGACTTGTTGACTTGTTGACTTGTTGACTTGTTGACTTGTTGACTTGTTGACTTGTTGACTTGGTTCAAGCGAGAACACAAACAGAGAAAGATAAAGGTTTATTCAGATGTTTAACAGTCACATGTTCATGTTTGTGTTGTCGTAGTAACAAGAGTTTGGGACTGACTCAAATTGGGGAAGGCCACGCCCACAGGGCCACGCCCACAGGAAGGGGGCGTGGCAGAACGTAACCTGGCAGAGTGTTTACATTTTCTCTTTGGTCGATTTGGGGGCGGGGTTTAGAGAGATCCAAGGCTGTGATTGGCTCTGTGTGCGAGGGGGGCGGGGCTTAGGTGTGGCCCGAAGGATGCGATTGGCTGTTGGTGTGAAAGTGGCTGGACTGGGTCACCTCATTCGACCAATCAGAGCCAGAGTTAGGGACAAACTAAGAGTCCATATATGGAGCGGAGGGGGCGGGGCCAACGACCTCAGATCTGAAACCAAAACAAAACAAGTAAAAGGTTAAATCTGACCACAGGTCTGACCACAGGACTGACCACAGGACTGACCACAGGTCTGACCACAGGACTGACCACAGGACTGACCACAGGACATAGGGTCTGACCACAGGTCTGACCACAGGACTGACCACAGGTCTGACCACAGGTCTGACCACAGGACATAGGGTCTGACCACAGGTCTGACCACAGGACTGACCACAGGTCTGACCACAGGTCTGACCACAGGACATAGGGTCTGACCACAGGTCTGACCACAGGACTGACCACAGGTCTGACCACAGGTCTGACCACAGGACTGACCACAGGTCTGACCACAGGTCTGACCACAGGACATAGGGTCTGACCACAGGTCTGACCACAGGTCTGACCACAGGACATAGGGTCTGACCACAGGTCTGACCACAGGACTGACCACAGGACATAGGGTCTGACCACAGTGTTGGACTCACTTTTGGGGGGCGGGTCTTTACACTCTCCTTCCTCGATTGACAGGTCGTCGATGGCGACGTCGCCCTCGATCCCAGAGCCTCGCACGCCCTCCACCACCATCTGCAGAGAGAGAGAGAGTCACGCCCGGTCCCGGTCCTGGTCCCGGTCCTGGTCCTGGTCCTGGTCCTGGTCCTGGTCCTGGTCCTGGTCCTGGTCCTGGTCCGGTTCATGTGGGTCTGTGTGTGAGGGGCGTGGTTTGTTGGTGTGGTTCACTGCTGCGTGGGCGTGGCCTCACCTGGAAGGCGGAGCTGGGTTGGATGGTGACTCTGGCCTGTCTCCAGCGGTCGCCTTGGTTACCACTGAGACTCCAGACCTGAGAGTCTGAGGACTTCTGCCGCAGGAACACGTTCAGAGAACCTGCAGAACATGAGAACCAACAGCACATGAGGACTAAACCAGGACTAAACCAGGACTAAACCAGGACTAAAACAGGTCTGAACCAGGTCTAAACCAGGTCTAAACCAGGACTAAACCAGGTCTAAACCAGGACTAAAACAGGTCTGAACCAGGTCTAAACCAGGTCTAAACCAGGACTAAACCAGGACTAAAACAGGTCTGAACCAGGTCTAAACCAGGACTAAACCAGGTCTAAACCAGGTCTAAACCAGGACTAAACCAGGACTAAAACAGGTCTGAACCAGGTCTAAACCAGGTCTAAACCAGGACTAAACCAGGTCTAAACCAGGACTAAACCAGGACTAAACCAGGACTAAACCAGGTCTAAACCAGGACTAAACCAGGACTAAACCAGGTCTAAACCAGGACTAAACCAGGACTAAACCAGGACTAAACCAGGTCTAAACCAGGACTAAACCAGGACTAAACCAGGTCTAAACCAGGACTAAAACAGGTCTGAACCAGGTCTAAACCAGGTCTAAACCAGGACTAAACCAGGACTAAAACAGGTCTGAACCAGGTCTAAACCAGGACTAAACCAGGTCTAAACCAGGTCTAAACCAGGACTAAACCAGGACTAAAACAGGTCTGAACCAGGTCTAAACCAGGTCTAAACCAGGTCTAAACCAGGTCTAAACCAGGACTAAACCAGGACTAAACCAGGTCTAAACCAGGACTAAACCAGGACTAAACCAGGACTAAACCAGGTCTAAACCAGGACTAAACCAGGACTAAACCAGGACTAAACCAGGACTATCGTGCTTCTTACCGATGTGCTTTCCGTACATGTGATAGTAGAAGGAGAAACAGTAGGTGGGGCCTGGGGTGTTGGGGGCGGGACCCGGGGCGTTGGGGGCGGTGTTTGCGTGAGCAGGTGAATTGGGGGCGGAGTTGAAAGTGGGTGTGAGTAGGCGGGCCTTGTCTCCGGGGATACGGGGGCGGGACGTCTCGATGTATAGGTAATGTCCGCTCTTGTCGCCGTGGTGATCGGCGCTCGGTCCTGTGTTGGGCGTGTACTTCGAGTCACGTGACGCTGCGCTGTGTCTCGTCCAATCAAACTGCTCCGAGCGATCCTGAGAGCAGAGGCAGAGGGCGGAGTCTTCGAAACTGCACCGGAACTGTCCTGGAACAGAGAGAAACTGTAAACTAAAGTATAAAGTATAGAGTATAGAGTATAGAGTATAGAGTATAAAGTATAAAGTATAAAGTATAAAGTATAAAGTATAAAGTATAAAGTATAGAGTATAGAGTATAGAGTATAGAGTATAGAGTATAGAGTATAAAGTATAAAGTATAAAGTAGAGTATAAAGTATAAAGTATAGAGTATAGAGTATAGAGTATAGAGTATAGAGTATAGAGTATAGAGTATAAAGTATAAAGTATAAAGTATAAAGTAGAGTATAAAGTATAAAGTATAGAGTATAGAGTATAGAGTATAGAGTATAGAGTATAGAGTATAGAGTATAAAGTATAAAGTATAAAGTAGAGTATAAAGTATAAAGTATAGAGTATAGAGTATAGAGTATAGAGTATAGAGTATAAAGTATAAAGTATAAAGTATAGAGTATAGAGTATAAAGTATAAAGTATAGAGTATAAAGTATAGAGTATAGAGTATAGAGTATAGAGTATAAAGTATAAAGTATAAAGTATAAAGTATAAAGTATAGAGTAGAGTATAAAGTATAGAGTATAGAGTATAGAGTATAAAGTATAAAGTATAGAGTATAAAGTATAGAGTATAGAGTATAGAGTATAGAGTATAGAGTATAGAGTATAAAGTATAAAGTATAAAGTAGAGTATA
Source organism: Eucyclogobius newberryi (assembly GCF_026437365.1). NCBI lineage: Eukaryota > Metazoa > Chordata > Actinopteri > Gobiiformes > Gobiidae > Eucyclogobius > Eucyclogobius newberryi. The sequence goes on from NW_027315812.1 coordinate 30,899,201, forward strand.
AAGTATAAAGTATAAAGTATGGAGTATAAAGTATAAAGTATAGAGTAGAGTATAAAGTATAAAGTATAGAGTATAGAGTATAGAGTATAGAGTATAGAGTATAGAGTATGGAGTATAAAGTATAGAGTATAGAGTATAGAGTATAGAGTATAGAGTATAGAGTATGGAGTATAAAGTATAGAGTATAGAGTATAAAGTATAAAGTATAAAGTATAAAGTATAGAGTATAGAGTATAAAGTATAAAGTATAAAGTATAAAGTATAAAGTATAGAGTATAGAGTATAAAGTATAAAGTATAAAGTATAAAGTATAAAGTATAAAGTATAAAGTATAAAGTATAAAGTATAGAGTATAAAGTATAAAGTATAAAGTATAAAGTATAAAGTATAAAGTATAGAGTATAAAGTATAAAGTATAAAGTATAAAGTATAAAGTATAGAGTATAGAGTAAAAAGTAGAGTATAAAGTATAAAGTATAAAGTATAAAGTATAGAGTATAAAGTATAGAGTATAGAGTATAAAGTATAAAGTATAGAGTATAGAGTATAAAGTATAAAGTATAGAGTATAGAGTATAGAGTATAGAGTATAAAGTAGAGTATAAAGTATAAAGTATAAAGTATAAAGTATAGAGTATAAAGTATAGAGTATAGAGTATAGAGTATAGAGTATAAAGTAGAGTATAAAGTATAAAGTATAAAGTATAAAGTATAGAGTATAAAGTATAGAGTATAGAGTATAAAGTATAAAGTATAGAGTATAGAGTATAAAGTAGAGTATAAAGTATAAAGTATAAAGTATAAAGTATAGAGTATAAAGTATAGAGTATAGAGTATAAAGTATAGAGTATAGAGTAAAAAGTATTAAGTGGAGTATTAAGTATAAAGTATAAAGTATAGAGTATAAAGTATAAAGTATAAAGTATAAAGTATAAAGTATAGAGTATAGAGTATAAAGTATAAAGTATAAAGTATAAAGTATAGAGTATAGAGTATAAAGTATAAAGTATAGAGTATAGAGTATAAAGTATAAAGTATAAAGTATAAAGTATAGAGTATAAAGTATAAAGTATAGAGTATAGAGTATAAAGTATAAAGTATAAAGTATAAAGTATAGAGTATAGAGTATAAAGTATAAAGTATAGAGTATAAAGTATAAAGTATAAAGTATAAAGTATAGAGTATAGAGTAAAAAGTATTAAGTGGAGTATTAAGTATAGAGTATAGAGTATAAAGTATAAAGTATAAAGTATAAAGTATAGAGTATAGAGTATAAAGTATAAAGTATAGAGTATAGAGTATAAAGTATAAAGTATAAAGTATAAAGTATAGAGTATAGAGTAAAAAGTATTAAGTGGAGTATTAAGTATAGAGTATAGAGTATAAAGTATAAAGTATAAAGTATAAAGTATAGAGTATAGAGTATAAAGTATAAAGTATAGAGTATAGAGTATAAAGTATAAAGTATAGAGTATAGAGTATAAAGTAGAGTATAAAGTATAAAGTATAAAGTATAAAGTATAGAGTATAAAGTATAGAGCATAGAGTATAAAGTATAAAGTATAAAGTATAAAGTATAGAGTATAGAGTAAAAAGTATTAAGTGGAGTATTAAGTATAGAGTATAGAGTATAAAGTATAAAGTATAAAGTATAAAGTATAGAGTATAAAGTATAAAGTATAGAGTATAAAGTATAAAGTATAAAGTATAAAGTATAGAGTACAGAGTAAAAAGTATTAAGTGGAGTATTAAGTATAGAGTATAGAGTATAAAGTATAAAGTATAAAGTATAAAGTATAGAGTATAGAGTATAAAGTATAAAGTATAGAGTATAGAGTATAAAGTAGAGTATAAAGTATAAAGTATAAAGTATAAAGTATAGAGTATAAAGTATAGAGTATAGAGTATAAAGTATAGAGTATAGAGTAAAAAGTATAAAGTATAAAGTATAAAGTATAAAGTATAGAGTATAGAGTATAAAGTATAAAGTATAAAGTATAAAGTATAAAGTATAGAGTATAAAGTATAGAGTATAGAGTAAAAGGTATTAAGTAGAGTATTAAGTATAAAGTATAGAGTATAAAGTATAGAGTATAAAGTATAAAGTATAGAGTATAGAGTATAAAGTATAAAGTATAAAGTATAAAGTATAAAGTATAGAGTATAGAGTATAAAGTATAAAGTATAAAGTATAGAGTATAAAGTATAAAGTATAGAGTATAGAGTATAAAGTATAAAGTATAAAGTATAAAGTATAAAGTATAAAGTATAAAGTATAGAGTATAGAGTATAAAGTATAGAGTATAGAGTATAAAGTATAAAGTATAGAGTATAGAGTATAAAGTATAGAGTATAAAGTATAAAGTAGAGTATAAAGTATAGAGTATAGAGTATAGAGTATAAAGTATAAAGTATAGAGTATAGAGTATAAAGTATAAAGTATAGAGTATAGAGTATAGAGTATAAAGTATAAAGTATAAAGTATAAAGTATAAAGTATAAAGTATAGAGTATAGAGTATAGAGTATAAAGTATAAAGTATAAAGTATAAAGTATAAAGTATAGAGTATAGAGTATAAAGTATAAAGTATAAAGTATAGAGTATAAAGTATAGAGTATAGAGTATAGAGTATAAAGTATAGAGTATAGAGTATAGAGTATAGAGTATAGAGTATAAAGTATAAAGTATAAAGTATAAAGTATAAAGTATAGAGTATAAAGTATAGAGTATAGAGTAAAAGGTATTAAGTAGAGTATTAAGTATAAAGTATAGAGTATAGAGTATAAAGTATAAAGTATAAAGTATAAAGTATAGAGTATAAAGTATAGAGTATAGAGTAAAAGGTATTAAGTAGAGTATTAAGTATAAAGTATAGAGTATAGAGTATAAAGTATAAAGTATAAAGTATAAAGTATAAAGTATAGAGTATAAAGTATAAAGTATAGAGTATAGAGTATAAAGTATAAAGTATAGAGTATAAAGTATAAAGTATAGAGTATAGAGTATAGAGTATAGAGTATAGAGTATAGAGTATAGAGTATAAAGTATAGAGTATAGAGTATAAAGTATAAAGTATAAAGTATAAAGTATAGAGTATAGAGTATAAAGTATAAAGTATAGAGTATAGAGTATAAAGTATAAAGTATAAAGTATAAAGTATAAAGTATAGAGTATAGAGTATAAAGTATAAAGTATAAAGTATAAAGTATAGAGTATAAAGTATAAAGTATAGAGTATAGAGTATAAAGTATAAAGTATAAAGTATAAAGTATAGAGTATAGAGTATAAAGTATAGAGTATAGAGTATAAAGTATAAAGTATAGAGTATAGAGTATAAAGTATAGAGTATAAAGTATGGAGTATAGAGTATAGAGTATAGAGTATAAAGTATAAAGTAGAGTATAAAGTATAGAGTATAGAGTATAGAGTATAAAGTATAAAGTATAGAGTATAGAGTATAAAGTATAAAGTATAAAGTATAAAGTATAGAGTATAAAGTATAAAGTATAGAGTATAGAGTATAATGTATAAAGTATAAAGTATAAAGTATAGAGTATAGAGTATAGAGTATAAAGTATAAAGTATAAAGTATAAAGTATAGAGTATAAAGTATAGAGTATAGAGTATAAAGTATAAAGTATAAAGTATAAAGTATAAAGTATAGAGTATAGAGTATAAAGTATAAAGTATAAAGTATAGAGTATAAAGTATAGAGTATAGAGTATAGAGTATAAAGTATAGAGTATAGAGTATAGAGTATAGAGTATAGAGTATAAAGTATAGAGTATAAAGTATAGAGTATAGAGTATAAAGTATAAAGTATAAAGTATAGAGTATAAAGTATAGAGTATAGAGTATAGAGTATAGAGTATAAAGTATAGAGTATAGAGTATAGAGTATAGAGTATAAAGTATAGAGTATAAAGTATAGAGTATAGAGTATAGAGTATAGAGTATAAAGTATAGAGTATAGAGTATAAAGTATAGAGTATAAAGTATAGAGTATAGAGTATAAAGTATAGAGTATAAAGTATAGAGTATAGAGTATAGAGTATAAAGTATAGAGTATAGAGTATAAAGTATAAAGTATAGAGTATAGAGTATAGAGTATAAAGTATAGAGTATAAAGTATAGAGTATAGAGTATAGAGTATAAAGTATAGAGTATGGAGTATAAAGTATAGAGTATAGAGTATAGAGTATAGAGTATAGAGTATAGAGTATAAAGTATAAAGTAGAGTATAAAGTATAAAGTATAAAGTATGGAGTATAGAGTATAGAGTATAGAGTATAGAGTATAGAGTATAAAGTATAAAGTATAAAGTATAGAGTATAGAGTATAAAGTATAAAGTATAAAGTATAAAGTATAGAGTATAGAGTATAGAGTAAAAAGTATTAAGTGGAGTATTAAGTATAGAGTATAGAGTATAAAGTATAAAGTATAAAGTATAGAGTATAGAGTATAAAGTATAAAGTATAGAGTATAGAGTATAAAGTAGAGTATAAAGTATAAAGTATAAAGTATAGAGTATAGAGTATAAAGTATAAAGTATAAAGTATAAAGTATAAAGTATAGAGTATAGAGTATAAAGTATAAAGTATAGAGTATAGAGTATAAAGTAGAGTATAAAGTATAAAGTATAAAGTATAGAGTATAGAGTATAAAGTATAGAGTATAGAGTATAAAGTATAAAGTATAAAGTATAGAGTATAAAGTATAAAGTATAGAGTATAGAGTAAAAAGTATAAAGTATAAAGTATAAAGTATAAAGTATAAAGTATAGAGTATAGAGTATAAAGTATAAAGTATAAAGTATAAAGTATAAAGTATAAAGTATAGAGTATAAAGTATAAAGTATAGAGTATAGAGTATTAAGTATAAAGTATAGAGTAGAGTATAAAGTATAGAGTATAGAGTATAAAGTATAAAGTATAGAGTATAAAGTATAAAGTATAGAGTATAGAGTATAAAGTATAAAGTATAGAGTATAGAGTATAGAGTATAGAGTATAGAGTATAGAGTATAGAGTATAGAGTATAAAGTATAAAGTATAGAGTATAGAGTATAAAGTATAAAGTATAAAGTATAAAGTAGAGTATAAAGTATAAAGTAGAGTATAAAGTATAGAGTATAGAGTATAGAGTATAAAGTATAAAGTATAGAGTCCATCCATCCATCCATCTTCTGCCGCTTTATCCGGGGCCGGGTCGCGGGGGCAGCAGTCTGAGCAGGGACTCCCAGACTTCCTTCTCCCCAGACACTTCCTCTAACTCCTCCGGGGGGATCCCGAGGCGTTCCCAGGCCAGCCGAGAGACATAGTCTCTCCAGCGTGTCCTGGGTCTTCCCCGGGGCCTCTTCCCGGTGGGACATGCCTGAAACACCTCCCGAGGGAGGCGCCCAGGAGGCATCCGGAACAGATGCCCGAGCCACCTCAGCTGGCTCCTCTCAACGTGGAGGAGCAGCGGCTCTACTCCGAGCTCCCCCCGTGTGGCCGAGCTCCTCACCTTATCTCTAAGGGAGCGCCCAGCCACACAGCGGAGGAAACTCATTTCGACCGCTTGTATCCGCGATCTTGTTCTTTCGGTCACTACCCAAAGCTCATGACCATAGGTGAGGGTAGGAACGTAGACCGACCGGTAAATAGAGAGCTTTGCCTTTCGGCTCAGCTCCCTCTTTACCACAACGGTCCGATGCAGCGACTGCATCACTGCAGCCGCTGCACCGATCCGCCTGTCGATCTCACGCTCCATCCTTCCCTCACTCGTGAACAAGACCCCGAGATACTTGAACTCCTCCACTTGGGGCAAGGACACCCCACCCACCTGGAGAGGGCAAGCCACCTTTTTCCGGTCGAGAACCATGGCCTCGGATTTGGAGGTGCTGATTCTCATCCCAGCCGCTTCACACTCGGCTGCAAACCGTCCCAGTGCATGTTGCAGGTCCGGGTTTGATGGAGCCATCAGGACAACATCGTCTGCAAACAGCAGAGATGAGATCCTGTGGTCCCCAAACCGGACCCCCTCCAACCCCTGACTGCGCCTAGAAATTCTGTCCATAAAAATTATGAACAGAACCGGTGACACAGGGCAGCCCTGGCGGAGTCCAACATGCACTGGGAACAGGTCTGACTTACTGCCGGCAATGCGAACACAGCTCCTGCTCCGGTCATACAGGGACCGGACAGCCCTGAGCAAAGGGCCCCGGACCCCGTACTCCCGGAGCACCCCCCAAAGGACACCCCGAGGGACACGGTCGAAAGCCTTCTCCAGATCCACAAAGCACATGTGGACTGGTTGGGCAAACTCCCATGAACCCTCGAGCACCCGATGGAGGGTATAGAGCTGGTCCAGTGTTCCACGACCGGGACGAAAACCACTCTGCTCCTCCTGAATCCGAGGTTCGACTATCGGTCGGATTCTCCTCTCCAGTACCTTGGAATAGACCTTACCCGGGAGGCTGAGGAGTGTGATCCCTCTGTAGTTGGAACACACCCTCCGGTCCCCCTTCTTAAATAGAGGGACCACCACCCCGGTCTGCCAGTCCAGAGGCACGGTCCCCGAACGCCACGCGATGTTGCAGAGACGTGTCAACCAAGACAGTCCTACAACATCCAGATACTTTAGGTACTCAGGGCGGATCTCATCCACCCCCGGAGCCCTGCCACCGAGGAGTTTGCGAACAACCTCAGTGACTTCAGCTTGGGTGATGGATGAGCCAGCCTCCGAGTCCCCGGTCTCTACTTCCTCTTCGGAAGACGTGACTGAGGGATTAAGGAGATCCTCAAAGTATTCCTTCCACCGTCCGACGACATCCCCAGTCGAGGTCAGCAGGCCTCCACCCGCACCGTAAACGGTGTTTGTGAGACACTGCTTCCCCTTCCTGAGGCGCCGGACGGTTTGCCAGAATTTCTTTGGTGCCGACCGATAGTCCTCCTCCATGGCCTCCCCGAACTCCTCCCAGGCCCGGGTTTTTGCCTCTGCGACAGCACGAGCCGCGGCTCGCTTGGCCTGCCGATACCCGTCGATGACCTCCGGAGACCTACAAGCCAGAGTGGCCTGATAGGCCTCCTTCTTCAGTCTGACGGCATCCCTTACTTCCGGTGTCCACCACCGGGTTCGGGGGTTGCCGCCACGACAGGCACCGGAGACCTTGCGACCACAGCTCCGAGCAGCCGCATCAACAATGGAGGCGGAGAACATGGTCCACTCGGACTCAATGTCCCCAGCCTCCCCCGGGACATGGGAGAAGCTCTCCCGGAGGTGCGAGTTGAATACCCTACTGACAGAGGGCTCCACTAGACGTTCCCAACAGACCCTCACAATGCGCTTGGGTCTGCCAAGTCTGTCCGGCTTCCTCCTCCGCCAGCGGATCCAACTCACCACCAGGTGGTGATCGGTTGACAACTCTGCCCCTCTCTTCACCCGAGTGTCCAAGACACGCGGCCGGAGGTCTGATGACACGACAACAAAGTCGATCATTGACCTCCGGCCTAGGGTGTCCTGGTGCCACGTGCACTGATGGACACCCTTGTGCTTGAACATGGTGTTCGTTATGGACAATCCGTGGCTAGCACAGAAGTCCAATAACTGAACACCGCTCGGGTTCAGATCGGGGAAGCCGTTCTTCCCGATCACCCCTCTCCAGGTGTCACTGTCATTGCCCACGTGGGCGTTGAAGTCCCCCAGTAGAACAACGGAGTCCCCGGTCGGTGCACTGTCCAGTACCCCTCCCAAGGACTCCAAGAAGGCCGGGTACTCTGCACTGCTGTTCGGCCCGTAGGCCGCCACAACAGTGAGAGACCTGTCCCCCACCCGAAGGCGGAGGGACGCGACCCTCTCGTTCACCGGGGTAAACTCCAACACGTGGCGGCTGAGCTGAGGGGCTATCAGCAAGCCCACACCAGCCCGCCGCCTCTCCCCGCGGGCAACACCAGAGAAGTGGAGCGTCCAGCCCCTCTCGAGGAGATGGGTTCCAGAGCCCAAACTGTGCGTGGAGGTGAGGCCGACTATATCTAGTCGGTATCGCTCAACCTCCCGCACAAGCTCAGGCTCTTTCCCCCCCAGCGAGGTGACATTCCATGTCCCCAGAGTTAGTCTCTGTGTCTGGAGATCTGGTCGCCGAGGCCCCTGCCATCGACTGCCGCCCAGATCTCTCTGCACCGGCCCCTTATGGATCCTCCTGCGGGTGGTGGGCCCACGGGAGGGCGGCCCCACGTCGCTCTTTCGGGCTGTGCCCGGCCGGGCCCCGTGGGGTAAGACCCGGCCACCAGGCGCTCGCCATGGAGCACCCATCCCAGGCCTGGCTCCAGGATGGGGCCCCGGTGACGCCGATCCGGGCGACGTGAACTGCCTTGATTGTGTCGTCGTCATAAGAGGCTTCTGAACCGATCTTTGTCTGACCCGTCACCTAGGACCTGTTTGCCTTGGGAGACCCTACCAGGGGCATGAAGCCCCCGACAACATAGCTCCCGGGATCATTCGGGCCCTCAAACCCCTCCACCACGTTAAGGTGTCGGCTCAAGGAGGAGAAAAGTATAGAGTATAGAGTATAAAGTATAAAGTATAAAGTATAAAGTATAGAGTATAAAGTATAGAGTATAGAGTATAAAGTATAAAGTATAAAGTATAAAGTATAAAGTATAGAGTATAAAGTATAAAGTATAAAGTATAGAGTATAAAGTATAGAGTATAGAGTATAGAGTATAAAGTATAGAGTATAGAGTATAGAGTATAGAGTATAAAGTATAGAGTATAAAGTATAGAGTATAGAGTATAGAGTATAAAGTATAGAGTATAAAGTATAGAGTATAAAGTATAAAGTATAAAGTATAGAGTATAAAGTATAGAGTATAAAGTATAGAGTATAGAGTATAGAGTATAGAGTATAGAGTATAAAGTATAGAGTATAGAGTATAGAGTATAGAGTATAGAGTATAAAGTATAGAGTATAAAGTATAGAGTATAGAGTATAGAGTATAAAGTATAGAGTATAGAGTATAGAGTATAGAGTATAGAGTATAAAGTATAGAGTATAGAGTATAGAGTATAAAGTATAGAGTATAAAGTATAGAGTATAGAGTATAAAGTATAGAGTATAGAGTATAGAGTATAGAGTATAAAGTATAGAGTATAAAGTATAGAGTATAGAGTATAGAGTATAAAGTATAGAGTATAAAGTATAGAGTATAAAGTATAAAGTATAAAGTATAGAGTATAAAGTATAGAGTATAAAGTATAGAGTATAGAGTATAGAGTATAGAGTATAGAGTATAAAGTATAGAGTATAGAGTATAGAGTATAGAGTATAAAGTATAGAGTATAAAGTATAGAGTATAGAGTATAGAGTATAAAGTATAGAGTATAGAGTATAGAGTATAGAGTATAGAGTATAAAGTATAGAGTATAGAGTATAGAGTATAAAGTATAGAGTATAAAGTATAGAGTATAGAGTATAAAGTATAGAGTATAGAGTATAAAGTATGAAGTATAGAGTATAAAGTATAAAGTATAAAGTATAAAGTATAGAGTATAGAGTATAAAGTATAAAGTATAGAGTATAGAGTATAGAGTATAAAGTATAAAGTATAAAGTATAGAGTATAGAGTATAAAGTATAAAGTATAAAGTATAGAGTATAAAGTATAGAGTATAGAGTATAGAGTATAGAGTATAAAGTATAGAGTATAAAGTATAGAGTATAAAGTATAGAGTATAGAGTATAAAGTATAGAGTATAGAGTATAAAGTATAGAGTATAGAGTATAGAGTATAGAGTATAGAGTATAGAGTATAGAGTATAAAGTATAGAGTATAGAGTATAAAGTATAGAGTATAAAGTATAAAGTATAAAGTATAGAGTATAGAGTATAAAGTATAAAGTATAGAGTATAGAGTATAGAGTATAAAGTATAAAGTATAAAGTATAGAGTATAGAGTATAAAGTATAAAGTATAGAGTAGAGTATAAAGTATAGAGTATAGAGTATAAAGTATAAAGTATAGAGTATAAAGTATAAAGTATAGAGTATAGAGTATAAAGTAGAAAGTATAAAGTATAAAGTATAAAGTATAAAGTATAAAGTATAGAGTATAGAGTATAAAGTATAAAGTATAGAGTATAGAGTATAGAGTATAGAGTATAAAGTAGAAAGTATAAAGTATAAAGTATAAAGTATAAAGTATAGAGTATAGAGTATGGAGTATGGAGTATAAAGTATAAAGTATAGAGTATAGAGTATAAAGTATAAAGTATAAAGTATAGAGTATAGAGTATAAAGTATAAAGTATAAAGTATAAAGTATAGAGTATAGAGTATAAAGTATAAAGTATAAAGTATAAAGTATAGAGTATAGAGTATAAAGTATAAAGTATAAAGTATAGAGTATAAAGTATAAAGTAGAGTATAGAGTAAAGATTATAGAGTATAGAGTATAAAGTATAAAGTATAGAGTATAGAGTATAAAGTATAAAGTATAAAGTATAGAGTATAGAGTATGGAGTATGGAGTATAAAGTATAAAGTATAAAGTATAAAGTATAGAGTATAGAGTAGAAAGTAGAAAGTAGAAAGTATAGAGTATAAAGTATAAAGTATAAAGTAGAGTATAAAGTATAGAGTATAGAGTATGGAGTATGGAGTATAAAGTAGAAAGTATAAAGTATAAAGTATAAAGTATAGAGTATAGAGTATAAAGTATAGAGTATAAAGTATAAAGTATAAAGTAGAGTATAAAGTATAAAGTATAGAGTATAGAGTATAAAGTATAGAGTATAGAGTTTAAAGTATAAAGTATAAAGTATAGAGTAGAGTATAAAGTATAAAGTATAAAGTATAGAGTATAGAGTATAAAGTATAAAGTATAAAGTATAGAGTATAGAGTATAAAGTATAAAGTATAAAGTATAAAGTATAAAGTATAGAGTATAGAGTATAAAGTATAAAGTATAAAGTATAGAGTATAGAGTATAAAGTATAGAGTATAGAGTATAGAGTATAAAGTATAAAGTATAGAGTATAGAGTATAAAGTATAAAGTATAAAGTATAAAGTATAAAGTATAGAGTATAGAGTATAGAGTATAAAGTATAAAGTATAAAGTATAGAGTATAGAGTATAAAGTATAAAGTATAGAGTAGAGTATAAAGTATAGAGTATAAAGTATAAAGTATAGAGTATAAAGTATAGAGTATAGAGTATAAAGTATAAAGTATAAAGTATGGAGTATAGAGTATAAAGTATAGAGTATAAAGTATAAAGTATAAAGTAGAGTATAAAGTATAAAGTATAGAGTATAGAGTATAAAGTATAGAGTATAAAGTATAAAGTATAAAGTAGAGTATAAAGTATAAAGTATAGAGTATAGAGTATAAAGTATAGAGTATAGAGTTTAAAGTATAAAGTATAAAGTATAGAGTAGAGTATAAAGTATAAAGTATAAAGTATAGAGTATAGAGTATAAAGTATAAAGTATAAAGTATAGAGTATAGAGTATAAAGTATAAAGTATAAAGTATAAAGTATAAAGTATAGAGTATAGAGTATAAAGTATAAAGTATAAAGTATAGAGTATAGAGTATAAAGTATAGAGTATAGAGTATAAAGTATAAAGTATAGAGTATAGAGTATAAAGTATAAAGTATAAAGTATAAAGTATAAAGTATAGAGTATAGAGTATAGAGTATAGAGTATAGAGTATAGAGTATAGAGTATAAAGTATAGAGTATAAAGTATAGAGTATAAAGTATAGAGTATAGAGTATAAAGTATAGAGTATAGAGTATAAAGTATAGAGTATAGAGTATAGAGTATAGAGTATAGAGTATAGAGTATAGAGTATAAAGTATAGAGTATAGAGTATAAAGTATAGAGTATAAAGTATAAAGTATAAAGTATAGAGTATAGAGTATAAAGTATAAAGTATAGAGTATAGAGTATAGAGTATAAAGTATAAAGTATAAAGTATAGAGTATAGAGTATAAAGTATAAAGTATAGAGTAGAGTATAAAGTATAGAGTATAGAGTATAAAGTATAAAGTATAGAGTATAAAGTATAAAGTATAGAGTATAGAGTATAAAGTAGAAAGTATAAAGTATAAAGTATAAAGTATAAAGTATAAAGTATAGAGTATAGAGTATAAAGTATAAAGTATAGAGTATAGAGTATAGAGTATAGAGTATAAAGTAGAAAGTATAAAGTATAAAGTATAAAGTATAAAGTATAGAGTATAGAGTATGGAGTATGGAGTATAAAGTATAAAGTATAGAGTATAGAGTATAAAGTATAAAGTATAAAGTATAGAGTATAGAGTATAAAGTATAAAGTATAAAGTATAAAGTATAGAGTATAGAGTATAAAGTATAAAGTATAAAGTATAAAGTATAGAGTATAGAGTATAAAGTATAAAGTATAAAGTATAGAGTATAAAGTATAAAGTAGAGTATAGAGTAAAGATTATAGAGTATAGAGTATAAAGTATAAAGTATAGAGTATAGAGTATAAAGTATAAAGTATAAAGTATAGAGTATAGAGTATGGAGTATGGAGTATAAAGTATAAAGTATAAAGTATAAAGTATAGAGTATAGAGTAGAAAGTAGAAAGTAGAAAGTATAGAGTATAAAGTATAAAGTATAAAGTAGAGTATAAAGTATAGAGTATAGAGTATGGAGTATGGAGTAGAAAGTAGAAAGTATAAAGTATAAAGTATAAAGTATAGAGTATAGAGTATAAAGTATAGAGTATAAAGTATAAAGTATAAAGTAGAGTATAAAGTATAAAGTATAGAGTATAGAGTATAAAGTATAGAGTATAGAGTTTAAAGTATAAAGTATAAAGTATAGAGTAGAGTATAAAGTATAAAGTATAAAGTATAGAGTATAGAGTATAAAGTATAAAGTATAAAGTATAGAGTATAGAGTATAAAGTATAAAGTATAAAGTATAAAGTATAAAGTATAGAGTATAGAGTATAAAGTATAAAGTATAAAGTATAGAGTATAGAGTATAAAGTATAGAGTATAGAGTATAGAGTATAAAGTATAAAGTATAGAGTATAGAGTATAAAGTATAAAGTATAAAGTATAAAGTATAAAGTATAGAGTATAGAGTATAGAGTATAAAGTATAAAGTATAAAGTATAGAGTATAGAGTATAAAGTATAAAGTATAGAGTAGAGTATAAAGTATAGAGTATAAAGTATAAAGTATAGAGTATAAAGTATAGAGTATAGAGTATAAAGTATAAAGTATAAAGTATGGAGTATAGAGTATAAAGTATAGAGTATAAAGTATAAAGTATAAAGTAGAGTATAAAGTATAAAGTATAGAGTATAGAGTATAAAGTATAGAGTATAAAGTATAAAGTATAAAGTAGAGTATAAAGTATAAAGTATAGAGTATAGAGTATAAAGTATAGAGTATAGAGTTTAAAGTATAAAGTATAAAGTATAGAGTAGAGTATAAAGTATAAAGTATAAAGTATAGAGTATAGAGTATAAAGTATAAAGTATAAAGTATAGAGTATAGAGTATAAAGTATAAAGTATAAAGTATAAAGTATAAAGTATAGAGTATAGAGTATAAAGTATAAAGTATAAAGTATAGAGTATAGAGTATAAAGTATAGAGTATAGAGTATAAAGTATAAAGTATAGAGTATAGAGTATAAAGTATAAAGTATAAAGTATAAAGTATAAAGTATAGAGTATAGAGTATAGAGTATAAAGTATAAAGTATAAAGTATAGAGTATAGAGTATAAAGTATAAAGTATAGAGTAGAGTATAAAGTATAGAGTATAAAGTATAAAGTATAGAGTATAAAGTATAGAGTATAGAGTATAAAGTATAAAGTATAAAGTATGGAGTATAGAGTATAGAGTATAAAGTATAGAGTATAGAGTATAGAGTATAGAGTATAAAGTATAAAGTAGAGTATAAAGTATAGAGTATAGAGTATAGAGTATAGAGTATGGAGTATAAAGTATAAAGTATAAAGTATAGAGTATAGAGTATAAAGTATAAAGTATAAAGTAGAGTATAGAGTAAAGAGTATAGAGTATAGAGTATAGAGTATAAAGTATAAAGTATAGAGTATAGAGTATAAAGTATAAAGTATAAAGTATAGAGTACAGAGTAAAAAGTATAAAGTATAAAGTATAGAGTATAGAGTATAAAGTAGAAAGTATAAAGTATAGAGTATAGAGTATAAAGTAGAAAGTATAAAGTATAGAGTATAAAGTATAAAGTAGAGTATAAAGTATAGAGTATAGAGTATAGAGTATGGAGTATGGAGTATAAAGTATAAAGTATAAAGTATAAAGTATAGAGTATAGAGTATAAAGTATAAAGTATAAAGTATAGAGTATAAAGTATAAAGTATAAAGTAGAGTATAAAGTATAAAGTATAGAGTATAAAGTAGAGTATAAAGTATAGAGTATAGAGTATAAAGTATAAAGTATAGAGTATAAAGTAGAGTATAAAGTATAGAGTATAGAGTATAAAGTATAAAGTATAGAGTATAAAGTAGAGTATAAAGTATAGAGTATAGAGTATAGAGTATAAAGTATAAAGTATAGAGTATAAAGTATAAAGTATAAAGTATAGAGTATAAAGTATAAAGTATAAAGTATAAAGTAGAGTATAAAGTATAAAGTATAGAGTATAGAGTATAGAGTATAGAGTATAAAGTATAAAGTAGAGTATAAAGTATAAAGTATAAAGTAGAGTATAGAGTATAAAGTATAGAGTATAGAGTATAAAGTATAGAGTATAAAGTATAAAGTATAAAGTATAGAGTATAAAGTATAAAGTATAAAGTATAAAGTAGAGTATAAAGTATAAAGTATAGAGTATAGAGTATAGAGTATAAAGTATAGAGTATAAAGTATAGAGTATAGAGTATAGAGTATAGAGTATAGAGTATAAAGTATAAAGTATAGAGTAGAGTATAAAGTATAAAGTATAGAGTATAGAGTATAAAGTATAAAGTATAAAGTATAGAGTATAGAGTATAAAGTATAAAGTATAAAGTAGAAAGTAGAAAGTATAGAGTATAGAGTATAGAGTATAGTATAAGTATAAGTATAAAGTATAGAGTATAAAGTATAAAGTATAAAGTATAAAGTATAAAGTATAAAGTATAAAGTATAGAGTATAGAGTATAGAGTATAAAGTATAAAGTATAAAGTATAGAGTATAGAGTATAAAGTATAAAGTATAAAGTATAAAGTATAAAGTATAGAGTATAAAGTATAGAGTATAGAGTATAAAGTATAAAGTATAAAGTATAAAGTATAGAGTATAGAGTATAGAGTATAGAGTATAAAGTATAAAGTATAAAGTATAAAGTATAGAGTATAAAGTATAAAGTATAGAGTATAGAGTATAAAGTATAGAGTATAGAGTATAAAGTAATAAAGTATAAAGTATAGAGTATAGAGTATAAAGTATAAGTATAAAGTATGGAGTATAGAGTATAGAGTATAAAGTATAGAGTATAGAGTATAAAGTATAAAGTATAGAGTATAGAGTATAAAGTATGGAGTATAAAGTATGGAGTATAGAGTATAGAGTATAAAGTATAGAGTATAGAGTATAAAGTATGGAGTATAAAGTATGGAGTATAGAGTATAGAGTATAAAGTATAGAGTATAGAGTATAAAGTATAGAGTATAGAGTATAGAGTATAAAGTATAGAGTATAGAGTATAAAGTATGGAGTATAAAGTATGGAGTATAGAGTATAGAGTATAAAGTATAAAGTAGAGTATAAAGTATAGAGTATAGGTAGAGTATAAAGTATAAAGTATAGAGTATAGAGTATAAAGTATAAAGTATAAAGTATAAAGTATAGAGTATAGAGTATAGAGTATAAAGTATAAAGTATAAAGTATAGAGTATAGAGTAGAGTATAAAGTATAAAGTATAGAGTATAGAGTATAGAGTATAGAGTATAAAGTATAAAGTATAAAGTATAGAGTATAGAGTATAGAGTATAAAGTATAGAGTATAGAGTATAAAGTATAAGTATAAAGTATAAAGTATAGAGTATAAAGTATAAAGTATAGAGTATAGAGTATAAAGTATAAAGTATAGAGTATAGAGTATAAAGTATAAAGTATAGAGTATAAAGTATAAAGTATAGAGTATAAAGTATAAAGTATAAAGTATAAAGTATAGAGTATAGAGTATAGAGTATAGAGTATAGAGTATAAAGTATAAAGTATAAAGTATAGAGTATAGAGTATAAAGTATAGAGTATAGAGTATTAAAGTATAAAGTATAAAGTATAAAAGTATAAAGTATAGAGTATAAAGTATAAAGTATAGAGTATAGAGTATAAAGTATAAAGTATAGAGTATAGAGTATAAAGTATAAAGTATAGAGTATAAAGTATAAAGTATAAAGTATAAAGTATAAAGTATAAAGTATAGAGTATAAAGTATAAAGTATAGAGTATAGAGTATAAAGTATAAAGTATAGAGTATAGAGTATAAAGTATAAAGTATAGAGTATAGAGTATAAAGTATAAAGTATAGAGTATAGAGTATAAAGTATAAAGTATAGAGTATAAAGTATAAAGTATAGAGTATAAAGTTTAAAGTATAAAGTATAGAGTATAGAGTATAGAGTATAAAGTATAGAGTATAAAGTATAAAGTATAGAGTATAAAGTATAAAGTATAAAGTATAAAGTATAGAGTATAAAGTATAGAGTATAGAGTATAGAGTATAAAGTATAAAGTATAGAGTATAGAGTATAGAGTATAAAGTATAAAGTATAGAGTATAGAGTATAAAGTATAAAGTATAGAGTATAAAGTATAAAGTATAAAGTATAAAGTATAGAGTATAGAGTATAAAGTATAAAGTATAGAGTATAGAGTATAGAGTATAGAGTATAAAGTATAAAGTATAAAGTAGAGTATAAGGTATAAAGTATAGAGTATAGAGTATAGAGTATAGAGTATGAAGTATAAAGTATAGAGTATAGAGTATAAAGTATAAAGTATAAAGTATAGAGTATAGAGTATAGAGTATAAGTATAAAGTATAAGGAGTATAGAGTATAGAGTATAGAGTATAAAGTATAAAGTAGAGTATAAAGTATAGAGTATAGAGTATAGAGTATAGAGTATAAAGTATAAAGTATAGAGTATAGAGTATAAAGTATAAAGTATAAAGTATAAAGTATAGAGTATAGAGTATAGAGTATAAAGATAAAGTATAAAGTATAGAGTATAAAGTATAAAGTATAGAGTATAGAGTATAAAGTATAAGTATAGAGTAGAGTATAAGTATAGAGTATAGAGTATAAAGTATAGAGTATAAAGTATAAAGTATAGAGTATAAAGGTATAGAGTATAGAGTATAAAGTATAGAGTATAAAGTATAAAGTATAAAGTATGGAGTATAGAGTATAAAGTATAGAGTATAGAGTATAAAGTATAAAGTATAGAGTATAGAGTATAAGTATAGAGTATAAAGTATGGAGTATAGAGTATAGAGTATAAAGTATAAAGTAGAGTATAAAGTATAGAGTATAGAGTAGAGTATAAAGTATAAAGTATAGAGTATAAAGTATAGAGTATAGAGTATAGAGTATAAGTATAAAGTATAAAGTATAAAGTATAGAGTATAGAGTAGAGTATAAAGTATAAAGTATAGAGTATAGAGTATAAAGTATAAAGTATAAAGTATAAAGTATAGAGTATAGAGTATAGAGTATAAAGTATAAAGTATAAAGTATAGAGTATAGAGTATAGAGTATAGAGTATAAAGTATATAGTATAGAGTATAAGTATAAAGTATAGAGTAGAGTATAAAGTATAGAGTATAGAGTATAGAGTATAAAGTATAGAGTAGAGTATAAAGTATAGAGTATAGAGTATAAAGTATAAAGTATAAAGTATGGAGTATAGAGTATAGAGTATAAAGTATAAAGTATAGAGTATAAAGTATAAAGTATAGAGTATAAAGTATAAAGTATAAAGTATAAAGTATAGAGTATAGAGTATAAAGTATAAAGTATAGAGTATAGAGTATAGAGTATAGAGTATAAAGTTATAAAGGTAGAGTATAAGGTATAAGTATAGAGTATAGAGTATAGAGTATAGAAGTATAAAGTATAAAGTATAGAGTTATAGAGTATAAAGTATAGAGTATAGAGTATAGAGTATAAAGTATAAAGTATAAAGTATAAAAGTATAAAGTATAGAGTATAAAGTATAAAGTATAGAGTAGAGTATAAAGTATAGAGTATAGAGTATAAAGTATAGAGTATAGAGTATAAAGTATAAAGTATAGAGTATAAAGTATAAAGTATAGAGTATAAAGTATAAAGTATAAAGTATAAAGTATAGGTATAGAGTATAAAGTATAAAGTATAGAGTATAGAGTATAGAGTATAGAGTATAAAGTATAGAGTATAGAGTATAAAGTATAAAGTATAAAGTATAAAGTATAAAGTATAAAGTAATGGAGTATAGAGTATAGAGTATAAAGTATAAAGTATAGAGTATAAAGTATAAAGTATAGAGTATAAAGTATAAAGTATAAAGTATAAAGTATAGAGTATAGAGTATAAAGTATAAAGTATAGAGTATAGAGTATAGAGTATAGAGTATAAAGTATAGAGTATAGAGTATAAAGTATAAAGTATAAAGTATAAAGTATAGAGTATAGAGTATAGAGTATAAAGTATAAAGTATGGAGTATAGAGTATAGAGTATAGAGTATAAAGTATAAAGTAGAGTATAAAGTATAGAGTATAGAGTATAGAGTATAGAGTATAAAGTATAAGTATAGAGTATAGAGTATAGAGTATAGAGTATAGAGTATAAAGTATAAGATAGTAGAGTATAAAGTATAGAGTATAGAGTATAAAGTATTAGAGTATAAAGTATAAAGTATAGAGTATATAGTATAGAGTATAGAGTATAAAGTATAAAGTATAGAGTATAAAGTATAGAGTATAGAGTATAGAGTATAAAGTATAAAGTATAAAGTATAGAGTATAAAGTATAGAGTATAGAGTATAAAGTATAAAGTATAGAGTAGAGTATAAAGTATAGAGTATAGAGTATAAAGTATAAAGTATAGAGTAGAGTATAAAGTATAGAGTATAGAGTATAAAGTATAGAGTATAAAGTATAAAGTATAGAGTATAAAGTATAGAGTATAGTATAAAGTATAGAGTATAGAGTATAAAGTATAAAGTATAAAGTATGGAGTATAGAGTATAAAGTATAAAGTATAGAGTATAGAGTATAAAGTATAAAGTATAGAGTAGAGTATAAAGTATAGAGTATAGAGTATAAAGTATAGAGTATAAAGTATAAAGTATAGAGTATATAGTATAGAGTATAGAGTATAAAGTATAAAGTATAGAGTATAAAGTATAGAGTATAGAGTATAAAGTATAGAGTATAGAGTATAAAGTATAGAGTATAGAGTATAGAGTATAAAGTATAGAGTATAGAGTATAAAGTATAAAGTATAGAGTATAAAGTATAGAGTATAAAGTATAAAGTTATAGAGTATAAAGTATAGAGTATAGAGTATAAAGTATAAAGTATAGAGTATAAAGTATAGAGTATAGAGTATAAAGTATAGAGTATAAAGTATGGAGTATAGAGTATAGAGTATAAAGTATAAAGTATAGAGTATAGAGTATAAGTATAGAGTATAAGTATAGAGTATATAGTATAGAGTATAGAGTATAAAGTATAAAGTATAGAGTATAAAGTATAGAGTATAGAGTATAAAGTATAGAGTATAGAGTATAGAGTATAGAGTATAAAGTATAAGTATAAAGTATAAAGTATAGAGTATAAAGTATAAAGTATAGAGTATAGAGTATAAAGTATAAAGTATAAGTATAAAGTATAGAGTAGAGTATAAAGTATAGAGTATAGAGTATAAAGTATAGAGTATAAAGTATAAAGTATAGAGTATATAGTATAGAGTATAGAGTATAAAGTATAAAGTATAGAGTATAAAGTATAGAGTATAGAGTATAGAGTATAAAGTATAAAGTATAAAGTATAGAGTATAAAGTATAGAGTATAGAGTATAAAGTATTAAAGTATAGAGTAGAGTATAAAGTAGTAGAGTATAGAGTAAGTATAGAGTATAAAGTATAAAGTATAGAGTATATAGTATAGAGTATAGAGTATAAGTATAAGTATAGAGTATAAAGTATAGAGTATAGAGTATAAAGTATAGAGTATAGAGTATAAAGTATAGAGTATAGAGTATAGAGTATAAAGTATAGAGTATAGAGTATAAGTATAAAGTATAGAGTATAAAGTATAGAGTATAAAGTATAAAGTATAGAGTATAAAGTATAGAGTATAGAGTATAAGTATAAAGTATAGAGTATAAAGTATAGAGTATAGAGTATAAAGTATAGAGTATAAAGTATGGAGTATAGGTATAGAGTATAAAGTATAAAGTATAGAGTATAGAGTATAAAGTATAGAGTATAAAGTATAAAGTATAGAGTATAGAGTATAGAGTATAAAGTATAAAGTATAGAGTATAGAGTATAAAAGTATAAGAGTATAGAGTATAGAGTATAGAGTATAGAGTATAGAGTATAAAGTATAAAGTATAGAGTAGAGTATAAGTATAAGTATAGAGTATAGAGTATAGAGTATAGAGTATAAAGTATAAGAGTATATAGTATAGAGTATAGAGTATAAAGTATAAGTAGTAGAGTATAAGTATAGAGTATAGAGTATAAAGTATAGAGTATAAAGTATAAAGTATAGAGTATATAGTAGAGTATAGAGTATAAAGTATAGAAGTATAGAGTATAAAGTATAGAGTATAGAGTATAAAGTATAGAGTATAGAGTATAAAGTATAGAGTATAGAGTATAGAGTATAAAGTATAGAGTATAGAGTATAAAGTATAGAGTATAGAGTATAAAGTATAGAGTATAAAGTATAAAGTATAGAGTATAAGTAGTATAGAGTATAGAGTATAAAGTATAAAGTATAGAGTATAAAGTATAGAGTATAGAGTATAAAGTATAGAGTATAAAGTATGGAGTATAGAGTATAGAGTATAAAGTATAAAGTATAGAGTATAGAGTATAAAGTATAGAGTATAGAGTATAGAGTATAGAGTATAAAGTATAAAGTATAAAGTATAAAGTATAGAGTATAAAGTATAAAGTATAGAGTATAGAGTATAAAGTATAAAGTATAAAGTATAAGTATAGAGTAGAGTATAAAGTATGATGAGTATAGAGTATAAAGTATAGAGTATAGAGTATAGAGTATAAAGTATAGAGTATAGAGTATAAAGTATAAAGTATAGAGTATAGAGTATAAAGTATAGAGTATAAAGTATGGAGTATAGAGTATAGAGTATAAAGTATAAAGTAGAGTATAAAGTATAGAGTATAGAGTATAGAGTATAGAGTATAAAGTATAGAGTATAAAGTATAAAGTATAAAGTATAGAGTAGAGTATAAAGTATAAAGTATAGAGTATAAAGTATAAAGTATAAAGTAGAGTATAAAGTATAAAGTATAGAGTATAGAGTATAGAGTATAGAGTATAGAGTATAGAGTATAGAGTATAAAGTATAAAGTATAAAGTAGAGTATAAAGTATAAAGTATAGAGTATAGAGTATAGAGTATAGAGTATAGAGTATAAAGTATAAAGTATAAAGTATAGAGTATAGAGTATAGAGTATAGAGTATAAAGTATAAAGTATAGAGTATAGAGTATAAAGTATAAAGTATAGAGTATAAAGTATAGAGTATAGAGTATAGAGTATAGAGTATAGAGTATAAAGTATAAAGTATAAAGTATAAAGTATAGAGTATAAGTATAGAGTATAGAGTATAAAGTATAAAGTATAAAGTATAAAGTATAAAGTATAGAGTATAGAGTATAAAGTATAAAGTATAAAGTATAGAGTATAAAGTATAGAGTATAGAGTATAGAGTATAAAGTATAGAGTATAGAGTATAGAGTATAGAGTATAGAGTATAAAGTATAGAGTATAAAGTATAGAGTATAGAGTATAAAGTATAAAGTATAAAGTATAGAGTAATAAAGTATAGAGTATAGAGTATAGAGTATAGAGTATAAGTATAGAGTATAGAGTATAGAGTATAGAGTATAAAGTATAGAGTATAAAGTATAGAGTATAGAGTATAGAGTATAGAGTATAAAGTATAGAGTATAGAGTATAAAGTATAGAGTATAAAGTATAGAGTATAGAGTATAAAGTATAGAGTATAAAGTATAGAGTATAGAGTATAGAGTATAAAGTATAGAGTATAGAGTATAAAGTATAAAGTATAGAGTATAGAGTATAAAGTATAAAGTATAGAGTATAAAGTATAGAGTATAGAGTATAGAGTATAAAGTATAGAGTATGGAGTATAAAGTATAGAGTATAGAGTATAGAGTAATAGAGTATAGAGTATAGAGTATAAAGTATAAAGTAGAGTATAAAGTATAAAGTATAAAGTATGGAGTATAGAGTATAGAGTATAGAGTATAGAGTATAGAGTATAAAGTATAAAGTATAAAGTATAGAGTATAGAGTATAAAGTATAAAGTATAAAGTATAAAGTATAGAGTATAGAGTATAGAGTAAAAAGTATTAAGTGGAGTATTAAGTATAGAGTATAGAGTATAAAGTATAAAGTATAAAGTATAGAGTATAGAGTATAAAGTATAAAGTATAGAGTATAGAGTATAAAGTAGAGTATAAAGTATAAGTATAAAGTATAGAGTATAGAGTATAAAGTATAAAGTATAAAGTATAAAGTATAAAGTATAGAGTATAGAGTATAAAGTATAAAGTATAGAGTATAGAGTATAAAGTAGAGTATAAAGTATAAAGTATAAAGTATAGAGTATAGAGTATAAAGTATAGAGTATAGAGTATAAAGTATAAAGTATAAAGTATAGAGTATAAAGTATAAAGTATAGAGTATAGAGTAAAAAGTATAAAGTATAAAGTATAAAGTATAAAGTATAAAGTATAGAGTATAGAGTATAAAGTATAAAGTATAAAGTATAAAGTATAAAGTATAAAGTATAGAGTATAAAGTATAAAGTATAGAGTATAGAGTATTAAGTATAAAAAAGTATAGAGTAGAGAGTATAGAGTATAAAGTATAGAGTATAGAGTATAAAGTATAAAGTATAGAGTATAAAAAGTATAGAGTATAAAGTATAAAGTATAGAGTATAAAGTATAGAGTATAGAGTATAAAGTATAAAGTATAGAGTATAAAGTATAGAGTATAGAGTATAAAGTATAGAGTATAAAGTATGGAGTATAGAGTATAGAGTATAAAGTATAAAGTATAGAGTATAGAGTATAAAGTATAGAGTATAGAGTATAGAGTATAGAGTATAAAGTATAAAGTATAAAGTATAAAGTATAGAGTATAAAGTATAAAGTATAGAGTATAGAGTATAAAGTATAAAGTATAAAGTATAAAGTATAGAGTAGAGTATAAAGTATAGAGTATAGAGTATAAAGTATAGAGTATAGAGTATAGAGTATAAAGTATAGAGTATAGGAGTATAAAGTATAAAGTATAGAGTATAGAGTATAAAGTATAGAGTATAAAGTATGGAGTATAGAGTATAGAGTATAAAGTATAAAGTAGAGTATAAAGTATAGAGTATAGAGTATAGAGTATAGAGTATAAAGGTATAGAGTATAAAGTATAAAGTATAAAGTATAGAGTAGAGTATAAAGTATAAAGTATAGAGTATAAAGTATAAAGTATAAAGTAGAGTATAAAGTATAAAGTATAGAGTATAGAGTATAGAGTATAGAGTATAGAGTATAGAGTATAGAGTATAAAGTAATAAAGTAATAAAGTAGAGTATAAAGTATAAAGTATAGAGTATAGAGTATAGAGTATAGAGTATAGAGTATAAAGTATAAAGTATAAAGTATAGAGTATAGAGTATAGAGTATAGAGTATAAGTATAAAGTATAGAGTATAGAGTATAAAGTATAAAGTATAGAGTATAAAGTATAGAGTATAGAGTATAGAGTTAGAGTATAGAGTATAAAGTATAAAGTATAAAGTATAAAGTATAGAGTATAAAGTATAGAGTATAGGAGTATAAAGTATAAAGTATAAAGTATAAAGTATAAAGTATAGAGTATAGAGTATAAAGTATAAAGTATAAAGTATAGAGTATAAAGTATAGAGTATAGAGTATAGAGTATAAAGTATAGAGTATAGAGTATAGAGTATAGAGTATAGAGTATAAAGTATAGAGTATAAAGTATAGATATAGAGTATAAAGTATAAGTATAAAGTATAGAGTATAAAGTATAGAGTATAGAGTATAGAGTATAGAGTATAAAGTATAGAGTATAGAGTATAGAGTATAGAGTATAAAGTATAGAGTATAAAGTATAGAGTATAGAGTATAGAGTATAGAGTATAAAGTATAGAGTATAGAGTATAAAGTATAGAGTATAAAGTATAGAGTATAGAGTATAAAGTATAGAGTATAAAGTATAGAGTATAGAGTATAGAGTATAAAGTATAGAGTATAGAGTATAAAGTATAAAGTATAGAGTATAGAGTATAAAGTATAAAGTATAGAGTATAAAGTATAGAGTATAGAGTATAGAGTATAAAGTATAGAGTATGGAGTATAAAGTATAGAGTATAGAGTATAGAGTATAGAGTATAGAGTTATAGAGTATAAGTATAAAGTAGAGTATAAAGTATAAGTATAAAGTATGGAGTATAGAGTATAGAGTATAGAGTATAGAGTATAGAGTATAAAGTATAAAGTATAAAGTATAGAGTATAGAGTATAAAGTATAAAGTATAAAGTATAAAGTATAGAGTATAGAGTATAGAGTAAAAAGTATTAAGTGGAGTATTAAGTATAGAGTATAGAGTATAAAGTATAAAGTATAAAGTATAGAGTATAGAGTATAAAGATAAAGTATAGAGTATAGAGTATAAAGTAGAGTATAAAGTATAAAGTATAAAGTATAGAGTATAGAGTATAAAGTATAAAGTATAAAGTATAAAGTATAAAGTATAGAGTATAGAGTATAAAGTATAAAGTATAGAGTATAGAGTATAAAGTAGAGTATAAAGATAAAGTATAAAGTATAGAGTATAGAGTATAAGTATAGAGTATAGAGTATAAAGTATAAAGTATAAGTATAGAGTATAAAGTATAAAGTATAGAGTATAGAGTAAAAAGTATAAAGTATAAAGTATAAAGTATAAGTATAAAGTATAGAGTATAGAGTATAAAGTATAAAGTATAAAGTATAAAGTATAAAGTATAAAGTATAGAGTATAAAGTATAAAGTATAGAGTATAGAGTATTAAGTATAAAGTATAGAGTAGAGTATAAAGTATAGAGTATAGAGTATAAAGTATAAAGTATAGAGTATAAGTTTAAGTATAGATATAGAGTATAAGTATAAAGTATAGAGTATAGAGTATAGAGTATAGAGTATAGAGTATAGAGTATAGAGTATAGAGTATAAAGTATAAAGTATAGAGTATAGAGTATAAAGTATAAAGTATAAAGTATAAAGTATAAAGTAGAGTATAAAGTATAAAGTAGAGTATAAAGTATAAAGTAGAGTATAAAGTATAGAGTATAGAGTATAGAGTATAAAGTATAAAGTATAGAGTCCATCCATCCATCCATCCATCCATCTTCTGCCGCTTTATCCGGGGCCGGGTCGCGGGGGCAGCAGTCTGAGCAGGGACTCCCAGACTTCCTTCTCCGCCAGACACTTCCTCTAACTCCTCCGGGGGGATCCCGAGGCGTTCCCAGGCCAGCCGAGAGACATAGTCTCTCCAGCGTGTCCTGGGTCTTCCCCGGGGCCTCTTCCCGGTGGGACATGCCTGAAACACCTCCCGAGGGAGGCGCCCAGGAGGCATCCGGAACAGATGCCCGAGCCACCTCAGCTGGCTCCTCTCAACGTGGAGGAGCAGCGGCTCTACTCCGAGCTCCCCCCGTGTGGCCGAGCTCCTCACCTTATCTCTAAGGGAGCGCCCAGCCACACAGCGGAGGAAACTCATTTCGACCGCTTGTATCCGCGATCTTGTTCTTTCGGTCACTACCCAAAGCTCATGACCATAGGTGAGGTCAGAACGTAGACCGACCGGTAAATAGAGAGCTTTGCCTTTCGGCTCAGCTCCCTCTTTACCACAACGGTCCGATGCAGCGACTGCATCACTGCAGCCGCTGCACCGATCCGCCTGTCGATCTCACGCTCCATCCTTCCCTCACTCGTGAACAAGACCCCGAGATACTTGAACTCCTCCACTTGGGGCAAGGACACCCCACCCACCTGGAGAGGGCAAGCCACCTTTTTCCGGTCGAGAACCATGGCCTCGGATTTGGAGGTGCTGATTCTCATCCCAGCCGCTTCACACTCGGCTGCAAACCGTCCCAGTGCATGTTGCAGGTCCGGGTTTGATGGAGCCATCAGGACAACATCGTCTGCAAACAGCAGAGATGAGATCCTGTGGTCCCCAAACCGGACCCCCTCCAACCCCTGACTGCGCCTAGAAATTCTGTCCATAAAAATTATGAACAGAACCGGTGACACAGGGCAGCCCTGGCGGAGTCCAACATGCACTGGGAACAGGTCTGACTTACTGCCGGCAATGCGAACACAGCTCCTGCTCCGGTCATACAGGGACCGGACAGCCCTGAGCAAAGGGCCCCGGACCCCGTACTCCCGGAGCACCCCCCAAAGGACACCCCGAGGGACACGGTCGAAAGCCTTCTCCAGATCCACAAAGCACATGTGGACTGGTTGGGCAAACTCCCATGAACCCTCGAGCACCCGATGGAGGGTATAGAGCTGGTCCAGTGTTCCACGACCGGGACGAAAACCACTCTGCTCCTCCTGAATCCGAGGTTCGACTATCGGTCGGATTCTCCTCTCCAGTACCTTGGAATAGACCTTACCCGGGAGGCTGAGGAGTGTGATCCCTCTGTAGTTGGAACACACCCTCCGGTCCCCCTTCTTAAATAGAGGGACCACCACCCCGGTCTGCCAGTCCAGAGGCACGGTCCCCGAACGCCACGCGATGTTGCAGAGACGTGTCAACCAAGACAGTCCTACAACATCCAGATACTTTAGGTACTCAGGGCGGATCTCATCCACCCCCGGAGCCCTGCCACCGAGGAGTTTGCGAACAACCTCAGTGACTTCAGCTTGGGTGATGGATGAGCCAGCCTCCGAGTCCCCGGTCTCTACTTCCTCTTCGGAAGACGTGACTGAGGGATTAAGGAGATCCTCAAAGTATTCCTTCCACCGTCCGACGACATCCCCAGTCGAGGTCAGCAGGCCTCCACCCGCACCGTAAACGGTGTTTGTGAGACACTGCTTCCCCTTCCTGAGGCGCCGGACGGTTTGCCAGAATTTCTTTGGTGCCGACCGATAGTCCTCCTCCATGGCCTCCCCGAACTCCTCCCAGGCCCGGGTTTTTGCCTCTGCGACAGCACGAGCCGCGGCTCGCTTGGCCTGCCGATACCCGTCGATGACCTCCGGAGACCTACAAGCCAGAGTGGCCTGATAGGCCTCCTTCTTCAGTCTGACGGCATCCCTTACTTCCGGTGTCCACCACCGGGTTCGGGGGTTGCCGCCACGACAGGCACCGGAGACCTTGCGACCACAGCTCCGAGCAGCCGCATCAACAATGGAGGCGGAGAACATGGAGAACATGGTCCACTCGGACTCAATGTCCCCAGCCTCCCCCGGGACATGGGAGAAGCTCTCCCGGAGGTGCGAGTTGAATACCCTACTGACAGAGGGCTCCACTAGACGTTCCCAACAGACCCTCACAATGCGCTTGGGTCTGCCAAGTCTGTCCGGCTTCCTCCTCCGCCAGCGGATCCAACTCACCACCAGGTGGTGATCGGTTGACAACTCTGCCCCTCTCTTCACCCGAGTGTCCAAGACACGCGGCCGGAGGTCTGATGACACGACAACAAAGTCGATCATTGACCTCCGGCCTAGGGTGTCCTGGTGCCACGTGCACTGATGGACACCCTTGTGCTTGAACATGGTGTTCGTTATGGACAATCCGTGGCTAGCACAGAAGTCCAATAACTGAACACCGCTCGGGTTCAGATCGGGGAAGCCGTTCTTCCCGATCACCCCTCTCCAGGTGTCACTGTCATTGCCCACGTGGGCGTTGAAGTCCCCCAGTAGAACAACGGAGTCCCCGGTCGGTGCACTGTCCAGTACCCCTCCCAAGGACTCCAAGAAGGCCGGGTACTCTGCACTGCTGTTCGGCCCGTAGGCCGCCACAACAGTGAGAGACCTGTCCCCCACCCGAAGGCGGAGGGACGCGACCCTCTCGTTCACCGGGGTAAACTCCAACACGTGGCGGCTGAGCTGAGGGGCTATCAGCAAGCCCACACCAGCCCGCCGCCTCTCCCCGCGGGCAACACCAGAGAAGTGGAGCGTCCAGCCCCTCTCGAGGAGATGGGTTCCAGAGCCCAAACTGTGCGTGGAGGTGAGGCCGACTATATCTAGTCGGTATCGCTCAACCTCCCGCACAAGCTCAGGCTCTTTCCCCCCCAGCGAGGTGACATTCCATGTCCCCAGAGTTAGTCTCTGTGTCTGGAGATCTGGTCGCCGAGGCCCCTGCCATCGACTGCCGCCCAGATCTCTCTGCACCGGCCCCTTATGGATCCTCCTGCGGGTGGTGGGCCCACGGGAGGGCGGCCCCACGTCGCTCTTTCGGGCTGTGCCCGGCCGGGCCCCGTGGGGTAAGACCCGGCCACCAGGCGCTCGCCATGGAGCACCCATCCCAGGCCTGGCTCCAGGATGGGGCCCCGGTGACGCCGATCCGGGCGACGTGAACTGCCTTGATTGTGTCGTCGTCATAAGAGGCTTCTGAACCGATCTTTGTCTGACCCGTCACCTAGGACCTGTTTGCCTTGGGAGACCCTACCAGGGGCATGAAGCCCCCGACAACATAGCTCCCGGGATCATTCGGGCACTCAAACCCCTCCACCACGTTAAGGTGTCGGCTCAAGGAGGAGAAAAGTATAGAGTATAGAGTATAAAGTATAAAGTATAAAGTATAAAGTATAGAGTATAAAGTATAGAGTATAGAGTATAAAGTATAAAGTATAAAGTATAAAGTATAAAGTATAGAGTATAAAGTATAAAGTATAAAGTATAGAGTATAAAGTATAGAGTATAGAGTATAGAGTATAAAGTATAGAGTATAGAGTATAGAGTATAGAGTATAAAGTATAGAGTATAAAGTATAGAGTATAAAGTATAAAGTATAAAGTATAGAGTATAAAGTATAGAGTATAAAGTATAGAGTATAGAGTATAGAGTATAGAGTATAGAGTATAAAGTATAGAGTATAGAGTATAGAGTATAGAGTATAGAGTATAAAGTATAGAGTATAAAGTATAGAGTATAGAGTATAGAGTATAAAGTATAGAGTATAGAGTATAGAGTATAGAGTATAGAGTATAAAGTATAGAGTATAGAGTATAGAGTATAAAGTATAGAGTATAAAGTATAGAGTATAGAGTATAAAGTATAGAGTATAGAGTATAGAGTATAGAGTATAAAGTATAGAGTATAAAGTATAGAGTATAGAGTATAGAGTATAAAGTATAGAGTATAAAGTATAGAGTATAAAGTATAAAGTATAAAGTATAGAGTATAAAGTATAGAGTATAAAGTATAGAGTATAGAGTATAGAGTATAGAGTATAGAGTATAAAGTATAGAGTATAGAGTATAGAGTATAGAGTATAGAGTATAAAGTATAGAGTATAAAGTATAGAGTATAGAGTATAGAGTATAAAGTATAGAGTATAGAGTATAGAGTATAGAGTATAAAGTATAGAGTATAGAGTATAGAGTATAAAGTATAGAGTATAAAGTATAGAGTATAGAGTATAAAGTATAGAGTATAGAGTATAGAGTATAAAGTATAGAGTATAGAGTATAAAGTATGAAGTATAGAGTATAAAGTATAAAGTATAAAGTATAAAGTATAGAGTATAGAGTATAAAGTATAAAGTATAGAGTATAGAGTATAGAGTATAAAGTATAAAGTATAAAGTATAGAGTATAGAGTATAAAGTATAAAGTATAAAGTATAGAGTATAAAGTATAGAGTATAGAGTATAGAGTATAGAGTATAAAGTATAGAGTATAAAGTATAGAGTATAAAGTATAGAGTATAGAGTATAAAGTATAGAGTATAGAGTATAAAGTATAGAGTATAGAGTATAGAGTATAGAGTATAGAGTATAGAGTATAGAGTATAGAGTATAGAGTATAAAGTATAGAGTATAAAGTATAGAGTATAGAGTATAAAGTATAGAGTATAAAGTATAAAGTATAAAGTATAGAGTATAGAGTATAAAGTATAAAGTATAGAGTATAGAGTATAGAGTATAAAGTATAAAGTATAAAGTATAGAGTATAGAGTATAAAGTATAAAGTATAGAGTAGAGTATAAAGTATAGAGTATAGAGTATAAAGTATAAAGTATAGAGTATAAAGTATAAAGTATAGAGTATAGAGTATAAAGTAGAAAGTATAAAGTATAAAGTATAAAGTATAAAGTATAAAGTATAGAGTATAGAGTATAAAGTATAAAGTATAGAGTATAGAGTATAGAGTATAGAGTATAAAGTAGAAAGTATAAAGTATAAAGTATAAAGTATAAAGTATAGAGTATAGAGTATGGAGTATGGAGTATAAAGTATAAAGTATAGAGTATAGAGTATAAAGTATAAAGTATAAAGTATAGAGTATAGAGTATAAAGTATAAAGTATAAAGTATAAAGTATAGAGTATAGAGTATAAAGTATAAAGTATAAAGTATAAAGTATAGAGTATAGAGTATAAAGTATAAAGTATAAAGTATAGAGTATAAAGTATAAAGTAGAGTATAGAGTAAAGATTATAGAGTATAGAGTATAAAGTATAAAGTATAGAGTATAGAGTATAAAGTATAAAGTATAAAGTATAGAGTATAGAGTATGGAGTATGGAGTATAAAGTATAAAGTATAAAGTATAAAGTATAGAGTATAGAGTAGAAAGTAGAAAGTAGAAAGTATAGAGTATAATGTATAAAGTATAAAGTAGAGTATAAAGTATAGAGTATAGAGTATGGAGTATGGAGTATAAAGTAGAAAGTATAAAGTATAAAGTATAAAGTATAGAGTATAGAGTATAAAGTATAGAGTATAAAGTATAAAGTATAAAGTAGAGTATAAAGTATAAAGTATAGAGTATAGAGTATAAAGTATAGAGTTTAAAGTATAAAGTATAAAGTATAGAGTAGAGTATAAAGTATAAAGTATAAAGTATAGAGTATAGAGTATAAAGTATAAAGTATAAAGTATAGAGTATAGAGTATAAAGTATAAAGTATAAAGTATAAAGTATAAAGTATAGAGTATAGAGTATAAAGTATAAAGTATAAAGTATAGAGTATAGAGTATAAAGTATAGAGTATAGAGTATAGAGTATAAAGTATAAAGTATAGAGTATAGAGTATAAAGTATAAAGTATAAAGTATAAAGTATAAAGTATAGAGTATAGAGTATAGAGTATAAAGTATAAAGTATAAAGTATAGAGTATAGAGTATAAAGTATAAAGTATAGAGTAGAGTATAAAGTATAGAGTATAAAGTATAAAGTATAGAGTATAAAGTATAGAGTATAGAGTATAAAGTATAAAGTATAAAGTATGGAGTATAGAGTATAAAGTATAGAGTATAAAGTATAAAGTATAAAGTAGAGTATAAAGTATAAAGTATAGAGTATAGAGTATAAAGTATAGAGTATAAAGTATAAAGTATAAAGTAGAGTATAAAGTATAAAGTATAGAGTATAGAGTATAAAGTATAGAGTATAGAGTTTAAAGTATAAAGTATAAAGTATAGAGTAGAGTATAAAGTATAAAGTATAAAGTATAGAGTATAGAGTATAAAGTATAAAGTATAAAGTATAGTATAAAGTATAAAGTATAAAGTATAAAGTATAAAGTATAGAGTATAGAGTATAAAGTATAAAGTATAAAGTATAGAGTATAGAGTATAAAGTATAGAGTATAGAGTATAGAGTATAAAGTATAGAGTATAGAGTATAAAGTATAAAGTATAAAGTATAAAGTATAAAGTATAGAGTATAGAGTATAGAGTATAAAGTATAAAGTATAAGTATAGAGTATAGAGTATAAAGTATAAAGTATAGAGTATAGAGTATAAAGTATAGAGTATAAAGTATAAAGTAAGAGTATAAGTATAGAGTATAGAGTATAAAGTATAAGTATAAGTATGGAGTATAGAGTATAGAGTATAAAGTATTAGAGTATAGAGTATAGAGTATAGAGTATAAAGTATAAAGTAGAGTATAAAGTATAGAGTATAGAGTATAGAGTATAGAGTATGGAGTATAAAAGTATTATAAAGTATAAAGTATAAAGTATAGAGTATAGAGTATAAAGTATAAAGTATAAAGTAGAGTATAGAGTAAAGAGTATAGAGTATAGAGTATAGAGTATAAAGTATAAAGTATAGAGTATAGAGTATAAAGTATAAAGTATAAAGTATAGAGTACAGAGTAAAAAGTATAAAGTATAAAGTATAGAGTATAGAGTATAAAGTAGAAAGTATAAAGTATAGAGTATAGAGTATAAAGTAGAAAGTATAAAGTATAGAGTATAAAGTATAAAGTAGAGTATAAAGTATAGAGTATAGAGTATAGAGTATGGAGTATGGAGTATAAAGTATAAAGTATAAAGTATAAAGTATAGAGTATAGAGTATAAAGTATAAAGTATAAAGTATAGAGTATAAAGTATAAAGTATAAAGTAGAGTATAAAGTATAAAGTATAGAGTATAAAGTAGAGTATAAAGTATAGAGTATAGAGTATAAAGTATAAAGTATAGAGTATAAAGTAGAGTATAAAGTATAGAGTATAGAGTATAAAGTATAAAGTATAGAGTATAAAGTAGAGTATAAAGTATAGAGTATAGAGTATAGAGTATAAAGTATAAAGTATAGAGTATAAAGTATAAAGTATAAAGTATAGAGTATAAAGTATAAAGTATAAAGTATAAAGTAGAGTATAAAGTATAAAGTATAGAGTATAGAGTATAGAGTATAGAGTATAAAGTATAAAGTAGAGTATAAAGTATAAAGTATAAAGTAGAGTATAGAGTATAAAGTATAGAGTATAGAGTATAAAGTATAGAGTATAAAGTATAAAGTATAAAGTATAGAGTATAAAGTATAAAGTATAAAGTATAAAGTAGAGTATAAAGTATAAAGTATAGAGTATAGAGTATAGAGTATAAAGTATAGAGTATAAAGTATAGAGTATAGAGTATAGAGTATAGAGTATAGAGTATAAAGTATAAAGTATAAAGTATAAAGTATAGAGTAGAGTATAAAGTATAAAGTATAGAGTATAGAGTATAAAGTATAAAGTATAAAGTATAGAGTATAGAGTATAAAGTATAAAGTAGAAAGTAGAAAGTAGAAAGTATAGAGTATAGAGTATAGAGTATAAAGTATAAAGTATAAAGTATAAAGTATAGAGTATAAAGTATAAAGTATAAAGTATAAAGTATAAAATATAAAGTATAAAGTATAGAGTATAGAGTATAGAGTATAAAGTATAAAGTATAAAGTATAGAGTATAGAGTATAAAGTATAAAGTATAAAGTATAAAGTATAAAGTATAGAGTATAAAGTATAGAGTATAGAGTATAAAGTATAAAGTATAAAGTATAAAGTATAGAGTATAGAGTATAGAGTATAGAGTATAAAGTATAAAGTATAAAGTATAAAGTATAGAGTATAAAGTATAAAGTATAGAGTATAGAGTATAAAGTATAAAGTATAAAGTATGGAGTATAGAGTATAGAGTATAAAGTATAGAGTATAGAGTATAAAGTATAAAGTATAAAGTATGGAGTATAGAGTATAGAGTATAAAGTATAGAGTATAGAGTATAAAGTATAAAGTATAGAGTATAGAGTATAAAGTATGGAGTATAAAGTATGGAGTATATATAGAGTATAAAGTATAGAGTATAGAGTATAAAGTATGGAGTATAAAGTATGGAGTATAGAGTATAGAGTATAAAGTATAGAGTATAGAGTATAAAGTATAGAGTATAGAGTATAGAGTATAAAGTATAGAGTATAGAGTATAAAGTATAGAGTATAAAGTATGGAGTATAGAGTATAGAGTATAAAGTATAAAGTAGAGTATAAAGTATAGAGTATAGAGTAGAGTATAAAGTATAAAGTATAGAGTATAGAGTATAAAGTATAAAGTATAAAGTATAAAGTATAGAGTATAGAGTATAGAGTATAAAGTATAAAGTATAAAGTATAGAGTATAGAGTAGAGTATAAAGTATAAAGTATAGAGTATAGAGTATAGAGTATAGAGTATAAAGTATAAAGTATAAAGTATAGAGTATAGAGTATAGAGTATAAAGTATAGAGTATAGAGTATAAAGTATAAAGTATAAAGTATAAAGTATAGAGTATAAAGTATAAAGTATAGAGTATAGAGTATAAAGTATAAGTATAGAGTATAGAGTATAAAGTATAAAGTATAGAGTATAAAGTATAAAGTATAGAGTATAAGTATAAAGTATAAAGTATAAAGTATAGAGTATAGAGTATAGAGTATAGAGTATAGAGTATAAAGTATAAAGTATAAAGTATAGAGTATAGAGTATAAAGTATAGAGTATAGAGTATAAAGTATAAAGTATAAAGTATAGAGTATAAAGTATAAAGTATAGAGTATAGAGTATAAAGTATAAAGTATAGAGTATAGAGTATAAAGTATAAAGTATAGAGTATAAAGTATAAAGTATAAAGTATAAAGTATAAAGTATAAAGTATAGAGTATAAAGTATAAAGTATAGAGTATAGAGTATAAAGTATAAAGTATAGAGTATAGAGTATAAGTATAAAGTATAGAGTATAGAGTATAAAGTATAAAGTATAGAGTATAGAGTATAAAGTATAAAGTATAGAGTATAAAGTATAAAGTATAGAGTATAAAGTATAAAGTATAAAGTATAGAGTATAGAGTATAGAGTATAAAGTATAGAGTATAAAGTATAAAGTATAGAGTATAAAGTATAAAGTATAAAGTATAAAGTATAGAGTATAAAGTATAGAGTATAGAGTATAGAGTATAAAGTATAAAGTATAGAGTATAGAGTATAGAGTATAAAGTATAAAGTATAGAGTATAGAGTATAAAGTATAAAGTATAGAGTATAAAGTATAAAGTATAAAGTATAAAGTATAGAGTATAGAGTATAAAGTATAAAGTATAGAGTATAGAGTATAGAGTATAGAGTATAAAGTATAAAGTATAAAGTAGAGTATAAGGTATAAAGTATAGAGTATAGAGTATAGAGTATAGAGTATAAAGTATAAAGTATAGAGTATAGAGTATAAAGTATAAAGTATAAAGTATAGAGTATAGAGTATAGAGTATAAAGTATAAAGTATGGAGTATAGAGTATAGAGTATAGAGTATAAAGTATAAAGTAGAGTATAAAGTATAGAGTATAGAGTATAGAGTATAGAGTATAAAGTATAAAGTATAGAGTATAGAGTATAAAGTATAAAGTATAAGTATAAAGTATAGAGTATAGAGTATAGAGTATAAAGTATAAAGTATAAAGTATAGAGTATAAAGTATAAAGTATAGAGTATAGAGTATAAAGTATAAAGTATAGAGTAGAGTATAAAGTATAGAGTATAGAGTATAAAGTATAGAGTATAAAGTATAAAGTATAGAGTATAAAGTATAGAGTATAGAGTATAAAGTATAGAGTATAAAGTATAAAGTATAAAGTATGGAGTATAGAGTATAAAGTATAGAGTATAGAGTATAAAGTATAAAGTATAGAGTATAGAGTATAAAGTATAGAGTATAAAGTATGGAGTATAGAGTATAGAGTATAAAGTATAAAGTAGAGTATAAAGTATAGAGTATAGAGTAGAGTATAAAGTATAAAGTATAGAGTATAAAGTATAGAGTATAGAGTATAGAGTATAAAGTATAAAGTATAAAGTATAAAGTATAGAGTATAGAGTAGAGTATAAAGTATAAAGTATAGAGTATAGAGTATAAAGTATAAAGTATAAAGTATAAAGTATAGAGTATAGAGTATAGAGTATAAAGTATAAAGTATAAAGTATAGAGTATAGAGTATAGAGTATAGAGTATAGAGTATAAAGTATATAGTATAGAGTATAAAGTATAAAGTATAGAGTAGAGTATAAAGTATAGAGTATAGAGTATAGAGTATAAAGTATAGAGTAGAGTATAAAGTATAGAGTATAGAGTATAAAGTATAGAGTATAGAGTATAGAGTATAAAGTATAAAGTATAGAGTATAAAGTATAAAGTATAGAGTATAAAGTATAAAGTATAAAGTATAAGTATAGAGTATAGAGTATAAAGTATAAAGTATAGAGTATAGAGTATAGAGTATAGAGTATAAAGTATAAAGTAGAGTATAAGGTATAAAGTATAGAGTATAGAGTATAGAGTATAAAGTATAAAGTATAAAGTATAGAGTATAGAGTATAAAGTATAGAGTATAGAGTATAGAGTATAAAGTATAAAGTATAAAGTATAAAGTATAAAGTATAAAGTATAGAGTATAAAGTATAAAGTATAGAGTAGAGTATAAAGTATAGAGTATAGAGTATAAAGTATAGAGTATAGAGTATAAAGTATAAAGTATAGAGTATAAGTATAAAGTATAGAGTATAAAGTATAAAGTATAAAGTATAAGTATAGAGTATAGAGTATAAGTATAAAGTATAGAGTATAGAGTATAAAGTATAAAGTATAAGAGTATAAAGTATAAAGTATAAAGTATGGAGTATAGAGTATAGAGTATAAAGTATAAAGTATAGAGTATAAAGTATAAAGTATAGAGTATAAAGTATAAGTATAAAGTATAAAGTATAGAGTATAGAGTATAAAGTATAAAGTATAGAGTATAGAGTATAGAGTATAGAGTATAAAGTATAGAGTATAGAGTATAAAGTATAAAGTATAAAGTATAAAGTATAGAGTATAGAGTATAGAGTATAAAGTATAAAGTATGGAGTATAGAGTATAGAGTATAGAGTATAAAGTATAAAGTAGAGTATAAAGTATAGAGTATAGAGTATAGAGTATAGAGTATAAAGTATAAAGTATAGAGTATAAAGTATAGAGTATAGAGTATAAAGTATAAAGTATAGAGTAGAGTATAAAGTATAGAGTATAGAGTATAAAGTATAGAGTATAAAGTATAAAGTATAGAGTATAAGTATAGAGTATAGAGTATAAAGTATAAGTATAGAGTATAAAGTATAGAGTATAGAGTATAGAGTATAAAGTATAAAGTATAAGTATAGAGTATAAAGTATAGAGTATAGAGTATAAAGTATAAGTATAGAGTAGAGTATAAAGTATAGAGTATAGAGTATAAAGTATAAAGTATAGAGTATAGAGTATAAAGTATAGAGTATAGAGTATAAAGTATAGAGTATAAAGTATAAAGTATAGAGTATAAAGTATAGAGTATAGAGTATAAAGTATAGAGTATAGAGTATAAAGTATAAAGTATAAAGTATAGAGTATAGAGTATAAAGTATAAAGTATAGAGTATAGAGTATAAGTATAAAGTATAGAGTAGAGTATAAAGTATAGAGTATAGAGTATAAAGTATAGAGTATAAAGTATAAAGTATAGAGTATATAGTATAGAGTATAGAGTATAAAGTATAAAGTATAGAGTATAAAGTATAGAGTATAGAGTATAAAGTATAGAGTATAGAGTATAAGTATAGAGTATAGAGTATAGAGTATAAAGTATAGAGTATAGAGTATAAAGTATAAAGTATAGAGTATAAAGTATAGAGTATAAAGTATAAAGTATAGAGTATAAAGTATAGAGTATAGAGTATAAAGTATAAAGTATAGAGTATAAAGTATAGAGTATAGAGTATAAAGTATAGAGTATAAGTATGGAGTATAGAGTATAGAGTATAAAGTATAAAGTATAGAGTATAGAGTATAAAGTATAGAGTATAAAGTATAAAGTATAGAGTATATAGTATAGAGTATAGAGTATAAAGTATAAAGTATAGAGTATAAGTATAGAGTATAGAGTATAAAGTATAGAGTATAGAGTATAGAGTATAAAGTATAAAGTATAAAGTATAGAGTATAAAGTATAGAGTATAGAGTATAAAGTATAAAGTATAGAGTAGAGTATAAAGTATAGAGTATAGAGTATAAAGTATAGAGTATAAAGTATAAAGTATAGAGTATATAGTATAGAGTATAGAGTATAAAGTATAAAGTATAGAGTATAAAGTATAGAGTATAGAGTATAAAGTATAGAGTATAGAGTATAAAGTATAGAGTATAGAGTATAGAGTATAAAGTATAGAGTATAGAGTATAAAGTATAAAGTATAGAGTATAAGTATAGAGTATAAGTATAAGTATAAAGTATAGAGTATAAAGTATAGAGTATAGAGTATAAAGTATAAAGTATAGAGTATAAAGTATAGAGTATAGAGTATAAAGTATAGAGTATAAAGTATAGAGTATAGAGTATAGAGTATAAAGTATAAAGTATAGAGTATAGAGTATAAAGTATAGAGTATAAGTATAAAGTATAGAGTATATAGTATAAGTATAAAGTATAGAGTAGAGTATAAGTATAGAGTATAGAGTATAAAGTATAAAGTATAGAGTAT
Source organism: Eucyclogobius newberryi (assembly GCF_026437365.1). Taxonomy (NCBI): domain Eukaryota; kingdom Metazoa; phylum Chordata; class Actinopteri; order Gobiiformes; family Gobiidae; genus Eucyclogobius; species Eucyclogobius newberryi. Next base: position 30,937,982 of record NW_027315812.1, read on the forward strand.
AAAGTATAAAGTATAGAGTATAAAGTATAAGTATAAAGTATAAAGTATAGAGTAAGAGTATAAGTATAAAGTATAGAGTATAGAGTATAGAGTATAGAGTATAAAGTATAGAGTATAGAGTATAAAGTATAAAGTATAAAGTATAAAGTATAAAGTATAGAGTATAGAGTATAGAGTATAAGTATAAAGTATAGAGTATAAAGTATAAAGTATAGAGTATAAAGTATAAGTATAAAGTATAAAGTATAGAGTATAGAGTATAAAGTATAAAGTATAGAGTATAGAGTATAGAGTATAGAGTATAAAGTATAGAGTATAGAGTATAAAGTATAAGTATAAGTATAAGTATAGAGTATAGAGTATAGAGTATAAGTATAAGTATGAGTAGAGTATAGAGTATAGAGTATAAAGTATAAGTAGAGTATAAAGTATAGAGTATAGAGTATAGAGTATAGAGTATAAGTATAAAGTATAGAGTATAAGTATAGAGTATAGAGTATAAAGTATAAAGTATAGAGTATAAAGTATAGAGTATAGAGTATAAAGTATAGAGTATAAGTATAAGTATAGAGTATATAGTATAGAGTATAGAGTATAAAGTATAAAGTATAGAGTATAAAGTATAGAGTATAGAGTATAGAGTATAAGTATAAAGTATAAAGTATAGAGTATAAAGTATAGAGTATAGAGTATAAAGTATAAGTATAGAGTATAGAGTATAAGTATAGAGTATAGAGTATAAAGTATAAAGTATAGAGTAGAGTATAAAGTATAGAGTATAGAGTATAAAGTATAGAGTATAAAGTATAAAGTATAGAGTATAAAGTATAAAGTATAGAGTATAAAGTATAGAGTATAGAGTATAAAGTATAAGTATAAAGTATAGAGTATAGAGTATAAAGTATAAAGTATAGAGTATAGTATAGTATAAAGTATAAAGTATAGAGTAGAGTATAAAGTATAGAGTATAGAGTATAAAGTATAGAGTATAAAGTATAAAGTATAGAGTATAAAGTATAGAGTATAGAGTATAAAGTATAAAGTATAGAGTATAAAGTATAGAGTATAGAGTATAAAGTATAGAGTATAGAGTATAAAGTATAGAGTATAGAGTATAGAGT
>NW_027315812.1:30939202-30949202 GCF_026437365.1 Eucyclogobius newberryi
ACATGTAAAACAAGTTGAAATGAAAACCAGCATGAATCCCACACAAAATACAGCTAAGCTAATGAGAGGACTATTATAACAAGGTCAGCTCACAAAAGAGAATAATACAATATTTGCTCTCCTTTTTGCAGAGAGTAAAAGCATTATAAAGATGAGGGATTCTCAGCGGGCCAAATGATTGTGAGTAAGAGAGAAAAGGTTTTATCTGCCCTTTCCTCATCCTCAGGCCATCCTCAGTCCCTCCGCTCTCAAACACCTGAGTAAGTTATCTAAGAACATCTTTGAAACACCACATCTGCGCCGCTGTCCTCCTGCACGCTGAGGAGTTCTCACCATGCCTCAAACTACAGCGAGGAGAGAGAGAAATACTGAAGAGAAAGGGAGGGAGGAAGAGACAGGAGTGAGAGGTACAGAAAGAGGTACTATACTCTTCTAGTAATAGACACATGTAATAACGGGTCAGCAGGTGTTAAGCTTGACCAAATACTGGCTGTTGAGGCCACACAGAGAACTTGAGGACTTTGAGTGAATGTCACAGGCAGAGCTGAGTGTGTTGGCCTGAGAGTGAGAGTGGACATGGTCATGGAGGACTAACTTTTGGACTTGGAGTCTTGTTCGTGTCAGAACAACTTGAGACTCAAGGGTGCCAGAGGGTGTTGAGGGGCGAAGCTGGTGTGGGGAGCAGCACACAGGCAGGGGCAAAACTCTAACTTTGAAGTAGTAAATACAGGGGTGATTTATCATATGATAAATCATTATTATTAAGGGTCCCTTAAATCATCATATCATCTCGCTAAAAGTCATTGGGACGTAAACAAATTCTGCTGATTGGTCTAAGCTTCACAAAAACATTTAAATTGTGTTAAATCCAGTGTTTGTTTGTATAAAGAGCCATTATGTGTAGTTGTAAAACTAGTTATAAAATAGGCCGGAGTAAAGCCGGAGTAGTGTTTGTGTGGTTCAGCTGTTTTGACTACAATGCTGCTCTGTGATTGGTTCCAGTCCCGCCTCTGGGCCCTAAATGCCGTGTGATTGGCCCGTTTACCACAATTACATACTGCAAATGAATCAGTGGGAACCTAACAAGATGGATTCTCAATAATCTTGCTGGCAAGGTTAAGGAATTGTTACACCCATACAAAAAATTGAGACTTTGTTTGGAAAAACAGACCATTCAAAAAAATGTATTGGAGACTTGCAGTTTATATAACAGCTTTGTATATTACTTCAAAAGTATTTACTGCAGTAAAAAATATAATTTCCTCCCTCCTTGATAAATGCCAGTCAGCATTAACATTTAAGAAACATGGAAAGACCTTTATTTTCATGAAAGCATTACATGTTGACTAAGGTCATATGTATAATATGTATAATTCTTTATACATCGCTAAATGTTGTGCTTTCATTTTAATATTAAGTGCAATATGGTTCTGTTTATTAAGGGTCATATTATGCTGATTTGATTGTTTTTAGTTGCACTTTTTGTAATTCAACTCTTCAAACATAATAACAAACAAAATAGTGCTAACACATCTACTACTGGTGAGTAGTTTCAGTAACACTTGATATATATAAATATAGGAGTCCATAAGTCCATGGTTCAGATCTTGTTGGATAAGTCTGTTTTTCAGTGTCTGTGGAACCAAATGGAGCTCAGAGAGTGAGTCATCGGCCGGAGAATGAGAGAAAATCATACCTGGATTTGGTGAGGAACGTGTTTTAATGACAGTGAAAGCACAAACGCCATAACTGGAAATGCCACGTCAATAATAAGCACGCACAAAAGACAAAACATTAAGAGCTCAGGTTGTCAATCATTATGATGTCAATCATTATTATGGAATTATTGGCAATACATGTTCTGAAGCTTGAATGAAAACTGAATAAACATTTAAACATATACGATTAATTGATCACAAAGGCAGCAGTTAACGTTTATGTATTATACAGCGAAAGTTGCTCCTTCTGTACTTAAGACCCACATTTACTCAGGTATGTTTACTTGAGTAAGAAACGGTTCTTCTTGGGGTTGTTTTTCGGACTATATTTGTACTCCTACTTAAGAAGTATATTCATTGAAGAAACTGCATTCACTGCCTGTCCAAAAAAAAAGTCACAGCAGAAAGCAGAGTCACACAATAAAATGTCATTAGCCTTTAGCTTTAATAACAGCACACATTTGCTGTGGCATAGTTTCACTAAGCTTCTGCAATATTACACCATTTATTTCCATCCAGTGGTGCATCATTTTTCACCAGTTGATCTTGTGTTGATGATGGAGAGAGTGACCACAGCACTAAGAGAGTGACCACTGCACAAAGAGAGTGACCACTGCACAAAGAGAGTGACCACTGCACAAAGCCAGTGACCACTGCACAAAGAGAGTGACCACTGCACAAAGCCAGTGACCACTGCACAAAGAGAGTGACCACTGCACAAAGAGAGTGACCACTGCACAAAGCCAGTGACCACTGCACAAAGAGAGTGACCACTGCACAAAGAGAGTGACCACTGCACAAAGAGAGTGACCACTGCACAAAGACAGTGACCACTGCACAAAGAGAGTGACCACTGCACAAAGAGAGTGACCACTGCACAAAGAGAGTGACCACTGCACAAAGCCAGTGACCACTGCACAAAGAGAGTGACCACTGCACAAAGCCAGTGACCACTGCACAAAGAGAGTGACCACTGCACAAAGAGAGTGACCACTGCACAAAGAGAGTGACCACTGCACAAAGACAGTGACCACTGCACAAAGAGAGTGACCACTGCACAAAGCCAGTGACCACTGCACAAAGAGAGTGACCACTGCACAAAGAGAGTGACCACTGCACAAAGAGAGTGACCACTGCACAAAGACAGTGACCACTGCACAAAGAGAGTGACCACTGCACAAAGAGAGTGACCACTGCACAAAGCCAGTGACCACTGCACAAAGAGAGTGACCACTGCACAAAGACAGTGACCACTGCACAAAGAGAGTGGCCACAGCACAAAGACAGTGACCACTGCACAAAGAGAGTGGCCACAGCACAAAGACAGTGACCACTGCACAAAGACAGTGACCACTGCACAAAGAGAGTGGCCACACCACAAAGACAGTGACCACTGCACAAAGACAGTGACCACTGCACAAAGAGAGTGGCCACAGCACAAAGACAGTGACCACTGCACAAAGCCTCTCCAGCTCGTCCCAAACACTCTCACTGGGGTTCAGATCTGGAGTACATTAGTTTCTGCTTCTTCTTCTCTGGTCAATGCCAGTGATTTGACCCTTCTCAAACACACTAACATCTTTTCCATGACCACGGGATTCGTCTTTCCACATGGTTGTTTCAGAAACAGTATCCACTCACTGCATCAGTTGGGTTTAAATACCATGTTGTTGTGATGCGCCGGTCAGGTTTTTTTCCCAACCTTTTGGTCCTGCAATTTTCGTCTTCTCTGACCCGGTGCTCTTCTCTGCCTAGTGCCTAAACGGGGGATTCTGTGGCAGAGGCTCGCTTCACTGCAGCTCCTCACTTAAGTCCCTCCCACCTGTCACCTTACCAAAGCCCACTACAGGTTGGAAGACTTTGCTTGTGTATCCGTTTGGGTGGTAGATCGACAGACCGTCGTCTTCGTTCAGATACTCTTCATCACTGTTCCCTACCACCACAAGTTCGACCTCGATGGGGTTCTCTTCTTCATCTACATTGTTGTAGCCCATGAAGATCAAAGTCACAGCTTCTGGGTCTAGTTCCTCTAAAAGACTGTTGGCGAGGCTCTCCGTGTAGGTTGGAGAGTTTCTGTCGAGATTGCTTCCAGTGGTGTCCGGATCATATCTTTGCGGGGGTTCTGGACTCGTTTCTATGTTCCTGTAGATCAGCTGGGTTGGCATCCCATCTGAGCTAGCAAGGATCGAAACCAACGCTGCTTTTTGGTTGTCAATTTTTTGTCTTGTCATGTTATCTTTTGTTGGAATCAGGTTTGAGTCAACTTTTCTGTCACTTAAGGCAGGACTTGGTGTTTTTCTTTGGCTGAAATCATTATTCTGGATTGGCAAGGTTTCATGAAGGTTCCTATACCTTTTAGTTACATTTAATTCATGTCTTGACTGAAAAGGGCTAATTTCTAAATTCTTGTGGACTGGCTTGGTTGTAGTTGGCAATCCTTCAGATATTGCACTAGCGCTTGCCAAATCTGGGGTCATATCCTTTTCTAATTCAATTCCAAATCTACCAACCTGCATTTCATTTTGGTCAGTACTATTGGTAGGGGAGGCTCCATCTTTGTTCATAGATCTTTTGATTAAGTCCATTTCATATCTGTGAGTAACCATAAGAGAACTAGTTTTGTGGTCACATATTTCTTCTGAAACCAAATCACTAAAATGACTGACGCGGGGTAAAGTTTGAGCTGTGTTCTTTGGTGTACTCTTCATAGGAATCCAATCAGATTCTTCCTGGTATTCTTCCATCCCTAACTTGGATCTGCTGGCGGTGGGGCTTGGGGTTTCACTTTGACCAAAGTTGTCTGTTGTTGATTCAATCCAAAAGGCTGAAGTTTTGTCAATATTCATAGACTTTGCAAAGCGATCTAACTCATATTTATGTGTGGAATCTAGGGGATGTGACTCCATGTTCTTAGGGGCTGGCTGTATTGGAGATGTCGCAGCATTGGAAGAGGTTTTGATGGAACTCAAAATGGCGTAAGGACTTTCATTTATATTGTCAATAGCTTGCATGTTGGCGCTTGACATGAGATGATTATTTGCCTCATTGTTGTCTTCTCTTGTTTGCGCACATACTTCTAGTCTGGACTCAGAACGACTAGAGGCCAGATTGGGGTTTCCGATTCTTTTGCTATGAACCAGACTAGGACTAGTGGTCTTGCTGGAGGTCCGGGGGGTTGAGGGTCTGCTTGTGCTGGTGAAGGGAGTCGCGAACACAGGCTGGTGGTACTGCACATCCCCGCTCCATTCTGTGGCCTGACGGAGCAGCTCCTCTACGTCTGTGGAGGACATCTCCGACACCTCCCCTGCTGCTCCACCAGGAGGCAGTGCATACACAGACCTACGGCCATCCTCGTACACCTTCAGGCCTTTAGCCTGGATAATATCTGGTGTTATGGAGGCCGAGGAAATAACTTGAGTTTTTCCAGTTAATTTATCGAGCTCCACGCTGATCTCCATAGCAAATGTGGCTGAAACACAAGGAACATCTGGTTAGGACAGATATGTCTACACAGAGTAATTATGCACATAATTGATATACTGTTAATGTGTTGTGTCAAGGAATACACAAGCAGTTTGTTTGAGTCTGGCCATCCAGGACTAATCTTCATATTGCTGGTTTGAGATGACATCACAATAGTCCATAGGTATAATACTGTATTTAAAAGAGATGGGGACAAGTTAGGTTTATAATGTTAGTATGCTGAACTAAAATTGCAAATAAAACGATGGAAATTTATTCCCTTTGAAGCGTCATCCTGGGTCCTAAACTGTGAGTCTATTGGTATTAATATGCAAATGTGCAAAAGGAACATTCAGTGCATTCAAAATGGCTCTGGCAGGCGGTCAGGAGGGATGTACGAAGGCGTATTAGGGCCACGGAAATATTGTTTTTATTATTTTCAAACACGCAAATCTGCCGCTGCAACAGCCGAGGATCAAACAGAGTCACAAATAATCTGAGATAAAAAGACAGGAAAAAGCAAAAAAGACAATTATTACTCATCTCCCTTAAGGCTATAAATTGCAGAGTTCTCATCCATTTTCGTGTCGGCAAATGACACCCAGTCCAAAAAACATGACTATTAATCCAGTTATAGCGTTTGAACATCAAAAGGTGAGAAGTGTGTCAGTGTTAATGCTGCGAGGATCAGTGAAGCTGCGGCATGTTTGCTACTGTAAACATGACTGCGTTCTGTGTCCTATTGCCAACTTCCTGAGCAAAATATTGTTTTGATTGACGTTTTATAAAATAATAACATCACATTTTTGACTTGCATATAAACTAGGAGTGCAATGCTCTGATCGCTTTCAACATTTTATTATCTCACATCAAGTTACTTTACTCCGGACAGGAAACAGCTGATGCTAGGTGTGCTAGCACAGGACCATGAGATTTAAAATCTCATACAATTCTCCTCAAATCTATGGTCTGCGGTTTTTGTCCCCTGTAGTGTGTCCCGGTCTGTGTGCTGTTGTGTGGATGTTTGACTGCCTATATGCACTTTTTGTTTGTTTGTTTGTTTGTTTGTTTGTAATGTGTGCTGGATGAAAACGCACTAAAAAGCAAAGAATTATATGAACTATATATATTTTTGAAACAGTCTAGACCAGGTGTGTCAGAGATGCGGCCTGCCAGGTGTTTAAATCCAGCCCGCAAAACATTTCTAATTCATATTATTATATCTGATCGACATACAGCGTTTTTAACACTGGACCTATGAATCCCATAAGCTTCAAGCAGCATGAGCAGCACATGAGCAGCTCATGAGCAGCTCATGAGCAGCACATGAGCAGCTCATGAGCAGCTCATGAGCAGCTCATGAGCAGCTCATGAGCAGCACATGCCGCTGCTGCCGCTTCTCAGGCTCCATTTCTCGCCTCTTCAGGGTCGACTCGCACATCAAACGTCACAGACCTGACTTCAGAGTGGGAAAGGAACGTGTGGCTTTGGGAAACAGGTGGAATATGAGGGACTGACAACAAGAAAAAACCTTCTGTGATGACAGCTCTGTGAGGAAAACATCCAAACACTTCTACCTTTATGTTCACAATTGTCCCTATAGCCTAAAAATTAGATCTTATAAAAACATTGATATGGTATATAATTCAATGTATCGATATGATTTATTATCATTTATCATAATTTATCAACATAACTTCTCATTTGTGGCTCTTCTCCCAACGGAGCAAAAGGAGAGGCACATGCACGTTTTCACATTTGCTCACACAGTACACTCATTTACATATCAGCACCACTAATTATTCACAAAGTTTCTGATAATAAATAAGGTGCAACAAGTCCACAAAAAGCACATGGTAATTTAAGCGTCTGTCTTAGTTAATTTAGGCCACTGTTCACAGTAAGGATCCATATTTTTCAGGGTTTTTAGTGCAATACAAATGCTTTAAATTCTTAAACTAAGTAAACGATAAGATAGGATATTAATGCCAATTCATCTCCAGTAAAATGTAAATTGTCTCCCCTCATGAAACACTCAGTATAAAGCATGTTGTGTGCCATTTAAATCTCCATTCAGTGTTAGCCTTGAAAACATGATGTGTTCTGACAAAAGTGTACCACTGTGGCTTTGTGCAGAACAGATCTCTACATAATGTTAGCCCAGTCACCATGACGACCAGCGCTCAGGTTTACAGAAGGCTGTCGCAGCACAGACTAATGGATGACTGATTTGTATGCAAATGAGGAGGGCTGTTAAAATCGCATCTTCAGGAGGTTCTGACAACAGCCTCTTCCACCAACATGACATTAGTCTACTTTACATCAATGAACAGGATGTTCCAAGTCTTAAGCGCATAACAGCACGTACAATGGCAGAAACTGACTTCAGGTAGAGTACGTACTTACTCAGCATTGGCACTGTTGCCTGTCATTAACATATCTACAATTTTTTTTTTTTTTTAATGTTTTATATGTAAAAAGAACACAAAATGTTTCATGAGAATCTACTTTTTACAGCTTTTTGGACAATTGTTTCTGCAAGTCTCTCTACTGATGTAAGTCGATGTTTACAGATTGTTGCCGTTCTGTATGTGACACATATTGGGGGAAATAGCCCAGTCCCTGCTGATGATCAAATTGACCAAAGATCTAAAAATGAGTGAGTTAGTAGTAAGTAATGTTATGTACTGCTTGTACTTTTTATTTGCTCTATGTTTGGTGTGTTTAATATTTAACATAAGAAAAAGGATTCCAAAAGCACGCAACTAACCCAAAATCCACACAAACAAAAGATAAAAATGTAGGAAAAAGCATTCCTGAAGAAGAGCCCCCTGAGGCGACTCCCCTGCAATCCTCCGGCACCAATCCACTAAAGTAAAGACTGGATGCACCGCCTCCACAAACCTCCAGGCTCTACTGCTGCAGTTTGTATATAATTACCCCTCTTCCCGCACAATCAACCACATCTAACCCTCAAGTGCGTTCAACCAGAAAGAGCAAATATGTAAAGGGGGCATCATGAGCTGAGTCTCTAGCAAAATCTCTTGAATAAGACCCTTGAGAAAGTCCTCCATGTGCTTTCCCTCCTCGCCCCCCGGGCTCTCCATGAGTCTTGATTGTTTCGGTGGGTCTAGACTCAAAGTCCAGGACTCATATTCACCATTTAGTGAAGTGTTCCTTCTTTCAGCCCATCTCCTCCGGCACCAGAGCCTGCAGCCTGGAGACCTGCACCTGCCCAAACCACAATGCTGCTCTGTGATTGGGTCCAGTCCTGCCTGTGGGCCTTAAATGCAGTGTGATTGGCCCGTTACCACTGGTGCGGGCAGCAGTCTAACAAGAGTCTGTGAACTCCCAAAAATCATCTTGCTGGCAAGGTTAATGAAAGTGGAGATTTTATCTCAACATTAGCAGAAGAACTCAGCGATGCAACTGACTCCAACAGGGATATTCCACTTCACTCCTGAGGGCCAGATTTGTTGGGGAGGCTACTATAGGCTACTAATGAGGTCGGAACTAAGACTAACTCAGAATCAAACCAGGTCTAAACCAGACATAAATAAGGACTAAGCCAGAACCAAACTTGCACCAACCCAGAACTAAACCACAAAACAAGGAAAAAAACTGCTTTAATATTTGGGAGAGGGGCCGTGGCCGGATCAGATCAGTTGGCGTGCCTGATCTGGCCTAAATTGAATAGCCCTTGACTACACTTACAATGTACGTACATTTCAATACGCAGTAGAAGTTTTTTTTATTAGATTCAAAGCGGGTTGAAAAAACAGATGCTGTGGCACAGGGCGGGCGGTCAGGGAACATCCCGTACTGGTGACCTGGCCTAGTGACCAAGCTGCGTTTGTTTTTAGTGCACTTACCGGTAATAGCAAAGTTAGCTCTTTGTGTTAATGAAATGTTGATCGATACAGTATGGTTTTATTTAGTCTTGGTTAAACCGAGTCTTGTCCTAAGTCTGCTTTGATCTGCACGTGCTAAGTCAGGTTTCTGGTGAACACTAGGTTTGCCTTGCCTGGTTTTTAGTGCTTTAGTCCTATTTTCACGCCACTGTGAGTTGTTTGTGGATCTTATAGACATAAAACATTACATTGTGTCCAGGCCACAGCCCTTCAGAAAGTCCGGCCCCCTGGAAAATATAATTGGAGACCCCTGATCTAGTTGTCAAATCTGTATGTTTAAAAATATAGGATATACTGTTTCAGTCATAGTATTTAAAGTTGTTTTTATTCTTGTAAATGTTGTTTCTTCATCAAAAACACACTAGGAGTTGTGCTTTGTTTCATTCAGACATGTCAAACACACAAATCCTGTTGTATTTAGGCTGTGTTCCACCAGTGGATGGAGCCAAAAGGTCAGTTCTTTACATGAGAAAAGCCAGAGTGAAAGTTTTTTTGTTGTTATTTTTTGTTCTAAAACATGAGATGCATGTTTAAAGATCATTGTGTAAAGCAGTAAAGCAGTTCAAACCAGGCAAGAATCTGTCAGCCTTTTCTAGCTTTGGAGATGCAGACAGCCTAAAAATACAGAATTACCCAAATGTGTGAACAAAACAAACACACATCTGTCTATGTATTTGGTGAAGAACGGCTGTGTGTAATATTGGACCTTTAATAAAGCTGTTAGTTGCAGTACCTCTCTTCGGCTCCGGGGCGCCATGGTCCTGGGCAGCACAGGTCCGAGGAGGAGCGGGTTCTATGAAGATGTCCGACAAAGAGTCCTCGGACAGTGGAGACGGCCAGGACACATCTACAGGAGGACATGGGCAGGACAACACAAATTGCTCCAGAGTTTTAACACATGGAAGACCT
>NW_027315812.1:30954202-30959202 GCF_026437365.1 Eucyclogobius newberryi
ATGATGGTGGTACATTTGACCCAACTGAGTGATGGTGGTACATTTGACCCTGACCTGATTTGTGATGGAGTACATTTGACCCGTCTGAGTGATGGTGGTACATTTGACCCTGATTTGTGATGGAGTACATTTGACCCGTCTGAGTGATGGTGGTACATTTGACCCTGATTTGTGATGGAGTACATTTGACCCGTCTGAGTGATGGTGGTACATTTGACCCTGATTTGTGATGGAGTACATTTGACCCAACTGAGTGATGGAGTACATTTGACCCGTCTGAGTGATGGTGGTACATTTGACCCTGATTTATGATGGAGTACAGCTGACCTGACTGAGTGATGGTGTTACATTTGACCCTGATTTGTGATGGAGCACATCTGACCCGTCTGAGTGATGGAGTACATTTGACCCGGCTGAGTGATGGAGTGCATTTGACCCGGCTGAGTGATGGTGTTACATTTGACCCTGATTTGTGATGGAGCACATCTGACCCGTCTGAGTGATGGAGTATATTTGACCCGGCTGAGTGATGGAGTGCATTTAACCCGGCTGAGTGATGGTGGTACATGTGACCCTGATTTGTGAGGAGTACATTTGACCCAACTGAGTGATGGAGTACATTTGACCCGGCTGAGTGATGGAGTACATCTGACCCGTCTGAGTGATGTAGTACATTTGACCCTGATTTGTGATGGAGTAAATTTGACCCGACTGAGTGATGGTGGTACATTTGACCCTGATTTGTGATGGAGTACATTTGACCCAACTGAGTGATGGAGTACATTTGACCCAGCTGAGTGATGGAGTACATCTGACCCGACCGAGTGATGGTGTTACATTTGACCCAGATTTGTGACGGAGTACATTTGACCCAACTGAGTGATGGAGTACATTTGACCCGGCGTAGTGATGGAGTAAATCTGACCCGACCGAGTGATGGTGTTACATTTGACCCAGATTTGTGATGGAGTAAATTTGACCCGGCTGAGTGATGGTGGTACATTTGACCCAGATTTGTGATGGAGAACATTTGACCCGGCTGAGTGATGATGTTACCTTGATGATGTCCTCAGTGGTGCGCTCCACTTCCTTTAGCCTCTTCAGAATGGCCTCCTCATTGGCTGAAAGCTCCAGCTCCTGCGCCTCCAGCTCCTCCATCTCCTTCTCCATTCTGAACACCAACATCAGAAACACAATGTCACAAATGTGTCGTCCAATAACAGAAAACTATGAAGGCTTTTAGGTGCTTGATAATATATAATCAGCACAACATACAGTATACTACTACATAACTACATAGATACTTTCCCGTTGTTGTAGTCTAAACTTTATTCATAAATTGATTCAATTTGAACTTCAGCCAAAACGAAATCCCTAATATTAAAATATGAGTGAGTTCACTGTGGCAACAATCTGCAGCATCTTAACCAGCTCTTCCAGCGTGGATAAAACAAACTCACGTAATGTTTTATTTTTGTAAAGAACGCTTCAAACTGGATTAATAGTGATGTTTTGTGGACTGAGCGTCATTGAATTGGCATTATAATGACATGTCTAACAATGTCTGACGGGGGATTTGAGCTCATCCATCTTCTTCAGTTTATCTGGGGCCGGGAGTTGGGGGCAGCAGTCTAAGCATGGGCTCCCAGACTTCCCTCACGCCAGACACTTCCTCCAGCTCCTCCAGGGGATCTCGTGTTCGGGGGTGGCCCCCACAACAGGCACCTAAGACCTTGTAACTATAGTTCCAAGCAACTGCATTAACAATGGAGGCAGAGAAAATGGTCCACTCGGACTCAAAGTCCCCAGCCTCCCCCGGGATCTGGGAGAAGCTGGAGGTGAGAGTGGAAGACCCTGCCGACAGAGGGCTCCACAAGACGTTCCCAACAGACCCTCCCAATGTGCTTGGGTCTTCCAAGTCTGTTCGGCTTCCTCCTCCACCAACGGATCAAACTCACCACCACTTGGTGATTGGTTGACAGCTCTGCCCTTCTCTTCACTCGAGTGTCCAAACCACGCAGTTGAAGGTCAGATGACATGACAACAAAGTCGATCATTGACCCTCGGCCTATGATGTCCTGGTGCCACTCCAATCCAATCCACTTTATTTATATAGCACGATTTACACAACCAGAGGGTTCCAAAGTGCTTCACAGCAAGGTAAAAGACTACAGAGGCATAAATAGGATAAAAGTAATAATAATAAGATATAAAAACAAAATCAAATAGAAAATTAAATCAAACAAACACACTAAAATCAATGGAATAAAAATAAACAAAATAAAATAAATAAAAGGTGCTGCCCTCCCAACACATAAAAACATACAATCAACACACTACATGGTGTTAAAAGCCAGAGAAAACAGATGGTTTTAAGAAGAGATTTAAAAAGAGGCAGTGAGGAGGCTTTTCTTATGAGGAGTGGCACTTTGTTCCACAGTTTGTTCCACAGTTTTGCCACGTGCACTGATGGACACCACTCTGCTCGAACATGGTCCAATAACTGAACACCGCTCTGGTTCAGATCAGGGAGGCCGTTCTTCACAATCACCCCTCTCCAGGTGTCAATGCCGTTGGCTTGTGTTGAAATCCCCCTCCTCTGTCGGTGCGCTATCCAATACACCTCCTGAGACTCTAAGAAGACACTCTGCACCTGTGTTCCACTCGTAGGCCGACACAACAGTGAGAGACCTGTTCCCAACCTGAGGGCGTAGGACAGCAACACTGGGGTGAACTCCATATACATATACATATAAATTTACATATGCATTTACATATTATATATATATATATATATATATATATATATATATATATATATATATATATATATATATATATACATTTACATATACATATCAGTGGTGGGCCATCAGGACCAGCAAGGCCTTCTCTGCTAGCCTAAACATAATCAGAATATAATTTTAAAATATATATATATTCCCACAAATATTTATTAAATGATTCCCAGAGTAAGAGTTATACTCCTCATTTCATGGCTTTCCTCTTGTTGCACTGCTTCTGCCCCAGGTTGAGATTTGGAGGCTGGTCTTATGTTAGATCTTTTATCCAATCATATTCAGCCTCATGTGTTGCCAGGGGTCTAAAATCTGCCCTCAGACCTTCAGACTCAACAGAGCTGGTGCTTGTAGCTTAAAGTGAATGAAAATGATGTGACAACCAATCAGCTTTAGAGTTGGCTCTTGTACGTCTGCTACGTCCGCTTGCTCAGGAGCAGCAGGTGCAGCAGGTGCAGCAGGTGCAGCAGGTGCATCACGTGCACGTCTTTTGATTGGATCACCAATATTGAGAAGCAGGTCCTATGGGCGGGGCAATCCAGAACCTCAGAACCTCAGAAACTCTGAACGAAGAAACTGGATGTGACAGACACATGAATCCTGTACTACTAAGCTGTTTTTTCAACCCACAATGTGGAACGAGGACAATATATCGATTTGGTCGAGGATATAATTATAACGCCTTTCTCAAGACGAACTTTTCAAGAAAAGTTAGCCATTGTAAGAAGAAGTCGTCTGACGCCAACGCCTGTCACAGGCGGGTTTGTTCCCCACTTTCAAAGTTTGGACATCGCCGCGTTGAAAACGCGTTGACAACGCTTGGCGCGCGCGGCGCGGAGAATGCGCGAAGAACGTGCGAAGCAGGAGCGCAGACAAGGTAAAGCAACGTCTGTTTAAACTGCGTTTCTGTCTAAATGTATAGTGTATAGAGCCATGGCATCATAACAATGGTAATAAGAGGTGGATTCATTCGGGTGGGACTGTGTAGGACTTCACTGAAGGCCCAAGCCGCAGACCCACGGGCCGCCACTGATACATATACAGAACTTTTTGGTAAAAACTCAACTTTGTTTGGAGGAGAAAGAATGCTGAGTTGCATCCAAAGATCGCCATACCTACTCTGAAGCACGGGGGTGACAACATCATGCTTTGGGGCTGTTTCTCTGCAAAGGGACCAGGACGACTGGTCCGTGTGAAGGAAAGAATGAATGAGGCCATGTATCGTGAGATTTTGAGTGAAAACCTCCTTCCATCATCGAGGGCATTGAAGATGAAACGTGGCTGGGTCTTTCAGCTTGACAATGATCCCAAACACACCGTCTTACTTTGTAAGGAATGGAGTGGCCTAGCCAGTCTCAGTCCCATAGAAAAGTCTGAGTTGCCCAGTGACAGCCTCAAAACATCACTGCTCAAGAGGAATTATGTATGAATGTGCAAAACTGTGTGGATACTTACAGAACACTTTTGACCTCTGTCAAACAATGGTATTTCTGGGAAATATGTACATTTCTCATTCTGTTTACCTATGGTGGAAATGACAGGCCGCTCTTCTCTTTTTAAGTGGGAGAACCTGCACAATTGGTTTTGCCCCACTGTATTATATTTGTTTGTTTTTTCTCCCTCTGCCATTCGACCTATGGACACGTAACACCTGACTCTTTAACCATTATTTATACCAATAACCATTTATTGCACTGTTCATACAATCTGTAAATTTGGTAATACCTTAATGCTGAAGCAAGTTCCTAGTTTTTTAATTGTATTCACTGACAATAGCGACCCTTTTCTGATTCTATGAGCATGTTCACACCAGCCCACCTCCTCTTCCCGCCAGAGAACTGGAGCGTCCAGCCCCTCTTGAGGAGATGGGTTCCAGAGCCCAAAAAGTGTGAGTGCTGGGGGGCTCCAGAAACATCAACCCGGCGATGTAACTGGCATGGATTTTCTTCTCTTCATAAGGGGACAAAAGGGAAATAGAACCTAGAAGAAGTGGTGCCTCTATCCCTTATGTCTCAGAACTGTCGATAACAGTATTTTTCGACAACATGAAATCCCTGTTTATTTTAAACCAGGCAACACTTTAAGACAAAGAAGAGTAGTCAAAAGTCTCAACTGAAATTGTAAATACCCTTTATCAGAGAAGGATTGATATCTGAGTTCCCAGACTCGATCCGTAGATTGAGAATGACTCCTGGACAAATG
>NW_027315812.1:30964202-30984202 GCF_026437365.1 Eucyclogobius newberryi
GACAAGCTAGCTTTTCTCTTTGGTTGCAATCCGTCAACTTTGGCGGACTGGACACTGGTGTAGTCTTTCCTTCCATTGTTTTTTTTATTGCAACATCCCTTAATGAGTCATGTTTCGTGTTTGAAGTGTGAGTGGTCAAAATAGCAGCAGAGAGTCTTCTTTAGAGCCATCTTTAATCTCCAGGTCATATGTTTTATTTAATCTCATCAATTGTAACACCTTTGCTACAATTCATGCTGTTTGTGATTAGACGGGAGAAATTCATAGAATGAGTCTGGTGATGATTTATGGACTTAGCAGAGAAGATTCTCTGAGCCACGTCACAAAGGTTATCCAAGAGATCCAAAATCCATGTTTTTCTAACCAGGATTTGTCAAACTAGCGTGAATGAAGCTAAATGCGACTCCAGGTATGTTTTTGATGAAAAATGTTGAGTCAAAAGCTCAAAAGTAATAATGTAGGTAATTTCAGTTATGTATCAAGACATATGTCCTATGATATTGTGACGCAGTGAGCTGTGGGTGTGTGTGGACATAGCGGAGGGTTGCCAGATTTAGCGTGAGAATCCAACATGAGCTCTGTAAATGGGAACTCGTCCTGGACAGGGGGGGAGGAAGTGTACTTGCCTGGAGAGCCAAGAATGATATCTCTGTATTTTTTAAGTACAGATTGATGACAGTCTGGTCATCCGCATTTCTCTCCACAAGATCAGAAGGGTGTGATTGGTGCATAAGCCAATCAGGTACGTGCATGGTCTGTCCGTATCAAAACCAACATGGCTGCTTACAAGGACAAATATAATGGAAAATAACATCACAGGTACTGAAAAACAGATTTCTGCAGAATGAAACACAAATCGTTGTTAATCTGAGGTGAGAGAAGTTTGATTTTGTTATAAATGATGGATAAACAAGGGCATTTATCATGAACCACATTTCCACTGGACATACTGGACATAGCGGTCATGTAATGTACTGTGAAAACAAGATGTCGAGTATAGAGTATAATTTGGTGAGAAATTATTATTTTCTTTTTATACTCTTTGCCATCTTGTTTTCACAGTACATTACATACTGGACTGTCAGCTGTTCATATGGAAATGCGATCACATATGTTGAGCCTGCGTGCTTGGCAACAACAGCCGTTTCCTGTTTATCGATGTAAGGCATTCGTGTCAAGACCAAGAATACTATGATTCGAGTGCAACTAACATTATCTAACATTATCCAAACCTGCTGCAAGAGATGTTAAAACAGGCTCTTAAATACAGAACAAGCGTTGGATGAACCGGATGAACCTATTTATTCACGCTTTAGCCACATCTCACAGCGCCACAACCTTGGAATTCACTTTTTGTGAATTGTTAAGCTCTTCATCAGGATTACAACCTGTATATATATATTTTAATTCATTTATTTTCTACCTGTTCAGGGTCCTGGGAGACAGGAGCCTATCCCAGTGACTTTGGGCCTGAGACGGGGTTCACCCTAGACAGGGGTCGACTCGCCACAGGGTTAACACAGAGACAGAGACACACAGATGGACATTCATTCTCACATTCATTCACTGGGGGAAATTTACCCAGCACATGCATGTCTTTGGACAAGAACCCAAACAGAAGCCACGGTAACGCTGGAAGGACATGCAGACTCCACCCAGAGGGATCATGTGACGTTGGTCTGGCCTGGGAATCGGGCAGCAGTTTAAAAGAATATCAGGAAATCAGAGAGCTTTGTCTTAAATCGAACTCATTCATTGAGTAAACAAATGTAATCGTCAAAATATATGCAAAAAGTGCAAAGCAAATACAAGAAAATCGTCTTCATTGAAATTTGAGGGTTTAACCTTTCCCACTCAACAGTTTCTCCTCCTGTGGCTCCATGTGTCAGTATTCATTTCAGTCATGTGGGAGTCCTGATTTAAAACGTGTAAAGTCCTGCCTGAGTTGGACCTGGTTTAGTTCTGGTCCTGATGTGGTTCTGCTTCTCCTCTGCGCTCGGTAACAGCCTCCTGACATTCACAAAGGTAAAGAGTAATACGTGTCTCAGTTTTGCTTCTCTTTAAATGAAAACAGTGATGTCACGACCTAAACACAGTGACCTTTGGCACGCGTCACGCTGCAGATCCAGCGCTGTCCACACTTTACTGAAAGATTTCGGTCTGGTGACTTTTTAATTATTGTTATTATATTATTTATAGGGAAAAAAGTCAAAGAGAGAAACCCTCTTTTTGTGCCCAGTTAAATACAGAACATATAAAAAGATAGATAAAATGGCCATAAATTGATCAATAAGACAAAATAAAACAAATTTCTAAAAACACACACAATGTAGAATAAAATAATTGAAAACTTTAAAAGCAAGAGCACTGCGCATAGTCTGTGCATTGGATTCATGAAAAGGTATACAATAATTTAATTTAAAATATCTATGTGTTTTGTTCCATATACTTTATATTTTAATATATATTTAATATGTACATATCATGCCTTCAGTGTTTGTGTTGCACCGAAAAACCAGGACAAGTTCCTATTTCTTTGAATTGTGTTCATCGACAAATAGCAATAAACCCTATTCTGATTCTGATTCTGATTCTGAAACTGGGAGCAAATTTCCTGAAAGCCTTTTGCCCTATAGCTCCGTATTGATTCAGTGAGACTCGAAAATAAGAATATCCTGTGATCTTATTTGATGAATACCTGATCTGATGTTCATCAAATATGTTAAATAATCAAGTCCCAATTAGAGCCTCATAAATAAACTAAATGCAGTTCAGTCGTCTTCTCCAATCCAATGCTTGCCATTCTACTTTAGCGTATAACACAGTGTTGAGTTCTGTATCTTTCTACTATCATGAACCTTGACTTGCCAAAATTGACTTTTCAGAGCAATGAACCAGTGCTATTGGTCCCAAAGTGTTTTTTTTTTTGTTATCTTGCAGTCTTTAACTAGAGAACAGTCTCTATCCTTCTCCTCAGATGAGCAGACGAACGGGGGCTACATTGTGTGACTCACCCTGGGGGCCACCCCAGTTACGCGGCACGCTGTTTCAGGCCCTCCTCCAGGAAGCACTCGGTACCTGTAATTTTGCAAGATTGCCCTGTGATTCAGTGAAAGTATTGACGCAGTAAGATGCTTTGGCTTTACAAACAATAGAAACTTGTAATTATTGTTATTTACTGACTCTTTTAAACGGTTTGTAACTATGTGATTATTAGGTGTATTTTGAAAAAACCCTATTCTAAAGTTACCTACGGTGTAGGTGTGCCACAGGGTTCAGTACTCGGCCCAATTCAGTTTGCTCTTTATATGCTGCAGTTAGGGAGTGAGAAAAAGATTCAGTTGTAGTCATCTGGGTGTGTGTGGGTAGGTGTGTAGTTAGTGGACAGGCTCACCGTGATGGCTTGCAGTCTCTCCTTCAACAGGGTCTCCTCTTCCATTTTCACCTGCAAAACATCACAATGAAATTTGTTTAGTCATTTTTAGACAATTAGAAATTCCTGTTTATTATAGATCAGACAACCCTTTAAGACAGTATTCTATCCAATGCAGTGAGGAAAGTAAATAGTGAGACTAAACAGCCAAGAGGCTTTATCCGACATGCAAATTCAGGACCCCAGAGCGACGTGCATGTCTTCATCTTAAAGCCACAAACCACTCTTGTCTACAGTGATGTGCAGTGGACAACAAAAGAAAAGAAAGGGAAATTAAGAGACGGAGAGTTTCAAAGGCGTTGGGCATGGAACTCTGGGCACAAAACTAAAGATGCCGATTCCACCAGGAATCACTGCAACCAAAACATATATCTACGCTTCCCACACTAATGACCCTTTACACTTTAATGTTGACACAGAAGGAATGAATGAAGTCGCAGCCACTGCAACAACCGTGGACTACAGGGCTCTAAATCCAAATCTTCAATGTACCACAACAGGTGCACTATGACACTATGCATTTCATGTTTGCAAACTTAAAATAATGTGTTTAATATGAAGTATTTTTAAAGGCTTTTAGTAGTCAAGAGTTGTCAACATCAAGAATTGAGGTAGAGCTCTATCTACTGGCTGAAGAAGGAATTATACAGGGAAATAACAAGCCAAGCTTACCCTCGACATGCTAATTCAGGCCTAAGGTTGTAATGTACGTTGGTAACGGGGATCCCATAAAAAAAACGTGCAGTCCCTGTATACTATGCTATGAAGCCTCTATTACAAGTTGTAGGATGCATATGTCATACAACTTGTAATACATGAACTAAATGTTGTCCACAATGTAATGGTTAGTCCCAGAGAATAAGCATCACATCTTGGTGACCCCTGTGGAGGAGAGTGACAGACATACAGTACAGATGCTTCCTCATGTGTCTGTCAGATCCAGATCCCCTATTGGCGCCACCTTGAGGAGGAGACGAATATGCCTAAAGTCAATTTGTTAAATCTAAATGCAAATTTTGGAGTCTTCACACATTCATGAGGGCAGAAAAGCACAGAAGGAGTTGTTAAGAGATTTATGGGTTTGAAGATAGCTTAGAAGTATGTTTGTATGTGTCTTAACATAATGTATTGAAAACAACACACTTTCTATTACAATGATTGTAATTCACGAGTCTGTTATGACATAAAAACCGCACCTCTGGATCTTTACCTTTGACATCACAAATTGGGGAAATTTGAAGACATGTTTTATGAAGCTTTTTTCTTCCAACTGCAAATTAAGCTAAATATAACTCCAGCAATGTTAATGATGAAGGAACGTGGTACATTTTCCATAACGTGTGTCCATTCCTACAGCTAACATCCTTTTTTGTCCTTCACTGCTTTATATTGAGGATCATATCCAGAGCCCCTAAGGTAGACGCTCATCGTGGGTTTAGAGTAATGCGAATGAGAGCACTTTATAACTCGCCTTTGTAGAGTTTAATATGCACCTGGAACATTTTTGCCCACATTCTGTTCGAATGCGTCTCGATCTGGAATCGGACCATTGGGGGGCGTCAAAAAAAACTTTCCAGCATTAACCGGTCCAACCACCGCCGCTAACGTGTCTCTCAAATGCAGAAGAAATCTCTCAAATATTTTCGGGACATTCAGAACAAAATATATAACTTTATTTGCCTTGAGATTTACAGAGTTTAGTGCGTCGCTTGTTGACTCAGCAGAAGTCGGCAACGTTTCTCAGTCTGTGTTATTTTTATCCTTTCCTCGTAATCCTCCATGTTTGTTTGGACACGAATGGACAATGCGTTTGTCTGATTGGTTAATTCGCCTGTCAATCACTCCCTTTGGAAATTGGCGTGACTGGGTTGGATCCCAGACCCTCAGGTTTTGTAAAGTAGTCAAAATGTGTTGGGACTGGCTGCTCAGGCAAGGAACATTTCTGATATTGTCATGACGCTGTGTTACTGTATCTCAACTAGGAAGACCCGAAAGTCGCTGTCAGCCAATCAGCAAGTTACATGTCCATCCAAACCAATAACCTATAAATACACTCGTTCCTCTCTACTATTTCAGCAACAATCGTCCAGAGCTTTATCTCTATCGCCGCAGGATCAGGATTAGCCTCAATAAAACGTCAACAAAGACTTACTTTATAATGTACACATCGTCTATTCAAATGATTCAGGCTTGGTAACTACATAATTGGGGTTAGGGTATTAATAAAGTAGTTACTAGATTGAAGTCTAACAAACTATTTGTTCAATATGCATACAAGTATTTGTTCATGCTATAAATAATGTACGTAGTCAAAACCACACTTGACTATGATCATAAGGGTTGATGTTGGCACTCCATCTACTGGCAGTAAAAGGAACTAACCAACTAGCTTTCCTCCGGCATACTAATGTAGGACGCAGGAGACCTCTGGATCTCTGTCTTTGATGCTGCAAATCTGGTAAATGTCTTATTATTATTTTCTTCTTTGTGAGGCTCATAGAAGGGGCAGAGAAGACACACTTGTAAAATAGGATTAATGAAACAACCATGAATTAATCTAAATTCAGCTTTTTGATGAGGTAGCAGTGTTAGAACATGGCGAAAAGCTCATTGTTTTGTCATTTAAGCTTTATTATTATAAAGTATTACCACTACATAACACAGTATGCCGTGTATGAAATGCATTTGGATTCTCTTAAACTAAAAAACGGTTTGGTTCCCGTCATGTGATTGTCCACTGCTCCGGACAGGCTGTGGGTCTGAAGGACGGGTCAAATATAGAGGACACATTTCTCTGCAAATACAATGAAGTCGAGATTAGCCTGAGATTGGAAGATAATGCAGAAGCTAAAATGAAGATTGCTGCTCCGATTGCCCCAGTAACAGCAGATGCCTCCCAGTGACAGAGCAGCCAGTAGAGAGAGAGAGAGGAAGTGGAGCGCCCACACACTGATGAACCAGTCTACAACCACTCGCCCACAGAGAGAGAGAGAGAAGAGAGAGGGGAGAAAGAGACAAGGAGAAGAGAGTGAGGAAAAGGTGTGAGGGGAAGAGAGAGAAGAAAGAGAAATAGAAGAAAGAAAGGGTCAGACAAAATGACCGTGCTTAAGTCGTGGCTCGCAGACAGAGGTGGCAAAAGTACTACTCAAGTGGTAAAAGTCACAGTACAGGTGAGAGTCAAAGTACAGGTGAAACTCCTTTGCATGAGTAAAAGTACAAAAGTCCATCCCCGTAAAGTAAAAACATAAGATAAGAGATAAGACATGATTTATTTTTCTACATTTAAGTATGTTAATGAGCTTGAAGGTTAAATAAAAGGAAAACCTGACAACTGCACTCTGACTGATACGATACTTCCCCAAAGCTGTTATTTAGCTGCAGAGCTAAAGCCTGGTCTAGACTCCTGTCTGTTTATGAACACACGGCTGTTCTCGCACACATGAGCTCAGCAACACTGGTCAAACTGTGACTCGCTCACCCCCGCAGCTCTCAAAGCGTGATCAACGGCGAGAAAAAAAACAAATGCAAGCACTTAAACTAAAGCAACAAGTCTGTTTTGATAATGTAAGGAGTAGAAAGTACAGACACTTGTTTTATAATTATAAGTTTGTGGTAGAGTAAACAGGAAACTTCATCTGGTTCATCCTCAGCTTTTCTGTTTAATTTCTCTTCTCTGCGCCTCTACGCCGGCTCTTTATGTACTGCATTGGATTTGGATCATGTTAGAAATGTCTTGTGCTTTGTTTGTCACAGGAGCAAGTTAGCATTAGCTAATAAAATATTATTTTCAGTACTGTATCTGTCTTGTTTTCATCTAAGTCTGCATTCTCCCTTAAGCTTTCTGAGAGCCGGGTGCATGTCAGACCCTAACCCTTTGGAGGCCACACCTCACTTGACCCGCTTTGGATTGTCCCATTCCACTCCAATGTGAACCAATCAAAATTCACACGTTTAAAGACAAAATTGAGCCAGAAATAGCTTGCCTACCAATATGGAAGGAACACAGTATATTCTGCTAATTCTCTCATGCCCCTAGTCTCACTAACCCCAGAGTATTGTTTTTATAATTATAATAATCATTTTTGTTTTTGTTGATGTTAATACTATTGTGTTCTTTATTAATTGGAGGTTGTTGGGTTTCTCCTCTGAATAACCCAACACCCTCCAATTACTACTGGTGCCCCTCTACAGACAACAGTTGGTCACAAACTCCTTCTGAATTAATCTGTGAAGTTCCTCAGGGTTGTGTGAGTTCCCCATTGTTATTTACCATCTTCAGTCTACAACATTATCGACATTGACATCATCATGTACCCAGTCCTCCATGAAATGATCTAATGATCCATATTTAAGTGAAGTATAGACATGAAATCGTGGCTTGTAACTACGTGATCAAAAGTGACATGGAGCTGTTCATCTCATCTATTGCCATCTCTATATGCTCAAATAAATAGAACTAGTGGAGTTTTTGATAAATCACTAAGTTTTGGATGACATGGTCTTCTGTTTAGAACAGGTCCTCACGGGCACCAAAGGGCACTATGGCCCTCAGAGGCAACCGTTGTTGTGATTTTGGGCGTTACAAAAATAAATTGAATTGAATTGAATTGAACTAGATTGGTAAAACATTTCAATGCATGCATTGAAGAGTGAAAAACTAAGTTTAGTTTCAAACCTCGGTCTCCCACGTGAAGGGTGAACACCTCTCCTACTGAGCAACACTTCTATACCTGTAAACACTGCTGAATGGACACTTTACTGACACATTTATTACACAAAATTAACACTCAAAATACTTCTTGTATTTCTAACTATTGTCTAATCATTTGAAGCATAAACACAGCCTTAGCTACAAATAAAGACTTGTCTCTAAAAGTTTGCTTCTCCTCTGCACATGCTCAGTTAGAGCAGAACATGCAAACATCCTTGATTCCCACACAGGTTTATTCAGCCTGGTTTGAGCATAGATCATGGGTTTGAGGCTGTGTGGTCCTCAGAGCACATGTGCAGAGCTCTAACAGAAGCTGCTGTCCGCTCTGGTTCTAAAAGCTCATGTTAGAGAGCGGAGCATGAACGGGCCTCTGAACACAAAATGAAAAAGAGCCAGGAGATGACTCTGATGTAGACAAATACAATTTTGTACAGACATTCTTCTTACCATTCAAAAAAAAAATGTAAATGACAGCATACCTCTATCTAAAATGTTATCATGGAAACCTGACAAACACTGACGTAGACCTACATGTGTTTTGGTTTACAGGCATTTAGAATGGGATGTAGAAATTTACTCATAAACTGTTGAAATTTGGCACACTTATTCTCCACATCACACTGAACATAAAAGTCAATGGGAACATAACTCTATCTCAAACCATGTGGTAGTGAAAATGTTGAATGAAGTAGTATTAAGTTGGTACTGTTTGTGGGGGAGGGGTAATGTAGGTGGGGTGCTCTTTGCAGTGGCTCGTACCCCGCTCGTATTATTATTATTTATTCATTTAGACATTTCTACTCAAAACATAGAACAGAACCAGAGAGCAATAGGCCAGATAAACACATTGAGTGAAACTGTGATTTTGAAGGCACATTTTGGCAGTAGCGGAGCAAGTGTCTGACCATATTTTATAAAGTGTCAAACCAGTTTCAAATAGATGAGTTAATAAAAGGGATGCTCCGATACCTGCATCAATATCGGCCTGTATTCACATCATTGAGGAATATCGGTATTAGTCAAAAGCACTGATATCAGTCCACCGATATTACATTCCGGTAATGAAACTCTTCCAAACCTTCAGAAACTGGACGAAAACACGGATGAAAACACAGCTCCACGAGCAGAGGCTTTCTGCTGCTATGTTCTAACAGAACTGGCTGTAAACTTGAATCCAGTCTTTATTCTGAGTCAAAAGACCCAGAAATGACGAAGTGACAGACTTTAAAAATCGCTAGAAACGTTTTAGACATTATTTGACTAGTTTTTCAGCTAAACAATCGGTTTAGACATGTTTACTCCAGAAGTTTAGTGTGAGAGGTTTAAAGGAGAGAGGAACTCTCTGAACAGACACAGCAGATGAGCTGCAGACGATGACACAGACTGGAGAGGTTCAGAGAGATTTTAGTCCAAAAACTAATCTAATAATGATAAATAAAACAGGAAATTAACAGAAAGCTAATTTTACTCTAATAAGAATAATCCTACTATAGCCTATAGCTTACCTATATCTAAACATTGTGTTAAATACATTATAGCCCTATTAAACACTTTTCTCCCCACATTTGGGATATTATGTGTTCTCACTGGTTCTATATATATTAAAGTAGTTTTGATCCGTATAAGTGTTTGAATGAACCAAAACCCAACTTTTCCCCATAACATCGATATCAGTATCGGCCTAAAATGTCCATAATATCCATTATCGGTGAACCACTACTAAATAATAAGGAATATTAGGAGTCTTTACGATGGTCCGGCATCAAGACTTTAAATTAAACCCTAACCCTGCACACACTCTTTTCACACTTAAGTTCCTGCTGTAGCTCCTGGTCACAGGTCACTGCCACTTCTGTCAGGCCTCTTCAAATGATTTATAATAGAGCCATAAACATTCTGGATAAGAAACCTGTTAGGTCACACCACTGTGTTAGTTTGAATCATTTATATATATATATTAACCTCAAATTTGCACAGGTTGCGGCTGCATCAGCAGGTTCTTGGTGACTTGATTGTTCCTCTCAGAGGGGTCAGTCACCAGAGGAGCTCGGACTGGAAACTGTCCCAAAAGTCCCAAAAGTCCCAGGATGACAGACACTGAGAATGGCTAAAATGTTTTAATGTGTGACATGAGCTCATGAAACACACTTGTCCTTATCAAATAAACCTAAATAAATGAACGGTCTCTTGACAGATCCATTGACTGTTAAATTGGTCAAAATTATTACTGGGGAAAGCCGTTATTACTACTACTACTACTACTACTACTACTACTACTACTACTACTACTACTACTACTACTACTACTACTACTCCTACTACCTCCTACTACTACCTACTACTACACCTACTACCTACTACAGTCTGGATAACAAAGGTATACCTTTTGTTTTTTTTGTAAAAGAAGTTTTGATCTTTTGAAAAATGAGATACAAGATGTTTAGACGTAAGGAATTATTACAACTAAGAAATTAAACAATGCAACACTGACTATTATAACCCTCTAAGTGAAATGTGTACTACATCATAGCTGTGAACAAGAAGAACATCTTATTTTGGCAGATGAAGAATGGGAAAATAAATATACATCAGAATGGAGGGCACAAAATCACATATTTGGAAAGAGCTGTGTCTATGCACTGGTGTGACTGAAATGGGCTCTCTATGCTCTGGTGTCACTGACATGGGCTCTGTCTATGCTCTGGTGTCACTGACATGGGCTCTGTCTATGCTCTGGTGTTACTGACTCTGGGCTCTGTCTATGCTCTGGTATTACTGACCCTGGGCTAGGGCTATTGTCTGATCTCTGTGGGCACGGGTTATGATCTGATGACCGTGTTACTTGTCTGTCTGCTCCCTCGGCACAGTTAATCCCTGGATTTTGATGCTAATCTCGTTTGGGCCTGATTAGCCACTGACACTCCACCAGACCTCTGTCTGTTTGTTCAGTTTACACGCAATGTCTCACAATAATGATGAGTACTTCATTCTTCTTTGGGAGCTTCATGCTGAATCTCTGAGATAACTGCAGGTATTAACCTTTTATAACCAGATACCCATTGAGATCAAGACCTCTTTTTCTATGGTGACCTGGGGTATGAACATTGTGGTGCTGCAAAATGTGTTTTTGTTCTAGTCTGGAATTGAAAGTAAATAATTTTTTTTTAAATAGTTCATGGAGCTGAAGCCATTTGTTTAGGTTGGGCCTAAGAAGATGTGTTGGGAAGCAAGCTACAAGACCAAGCTAATTTTAGCAAGGCTTATGTGTGACCTCTGAAGATACAGAGACAGACACAACATAGGACTAATTTTAGCTGTACCTTTCAATCCTTCACAAATACATTCAATTTAACAAAGTACCTCATCCATTAAAATGTTTTATTTAGTCCAAAAAACAACATGTGGCTTTATAGTTTTCTTCCATGGCCAAGTCACTATTAGTGCACTATATGCTCAGAAATAGGGCTGGAAAAAGACACAAAATTCACGACACGAGCAAGCTAAGAATATATAAATATATACAGTATATATATATATATATATATATATATATATATATATATATATATATATATATATATATATATATATATATATATATATATATATATATATATATATATATATATATATATATATATATATATATATATATATATATATATATATATATATATATATATATATATATATATATATATATATATATATATATATATATAGTATGTAATGTATTTTTTTTATTTTTTTTTACTCAACTTTGCTTTTTTATTTCTTATTTTTTATGAATTGTTTTTAATAAAATACCTTGTTGCACCCAAATTACGATAGACACTTCAAATACCTCAAAAGTGCATCTGTGACCATCACAGGGACATGCAAAGATGTTGTTAAATGTTCTAAGTTCTATTTTAAATCTTTGTTCATGCTTTATTAATACTAATAAAGGTGTAGTTATTCAAGTGGAAACAAATAAAGAAAGAAGTAAAGATAGAAAAGTGCTCAAATCAACTTGACCAATCCTTTGTCACAATGAAAAAATCCTGAGTGAATGTGGGATTTAATTGGACGTGGAGTATATGTACTTTCTGTTGCCTCTTCAGAAATCCTTTCATACGAGGCGCTCAGGCGGGGGTCATGGGTGCCACAGCAGGATGAGTGGGTGGGTGCAATATCAGCTTGACAATATTCACAATATGGCTCCAGTATGAACCTGAGCCGCAGAGAATGATCTGAATCCAGCATGTGTGTGAGAAGGATCTGTCATTCTAACAGACTCAGGTCAAAGGACTGACTCTGGGTGCACGGACTCTTGATCACGATTAGATAATGGTTATTCCTAGATACAGGGATTGACAAATCTGGTTGACACAGTCATCCGTAAACTGCCTAAACTGTAATAAGTTCAGTTTTTGGACCAAACTAATTAATAACTAATTTCCTTGCCGAGTTGTCTTTTCAAAGACCACAAACTAAATGATGAAAGTCATGTACGCAACATTTTTGTACGTACACGCGCTAAATATTACTCCTGTGGCATCACCAGGGGCAGACACTCCCTTAGCCCAAAACAGCTTGAATGCATAATTAAAATGTGTGAAGATTAGAGTCAAACAAAACTTCCCCATCACAACGCTTTGGTTGATTGACCGATACAACAACCCAGGTGCACACACACAGTTCCTGCACATATAACACGCACCAACACTGTTACATTTCAGTCTCACTCACAGCTGATTTCTTAGGTGAGTCTTTTATTTCCGCACTTGTTGTTCGTGTCAGGCCATGATCCAGGTGTAAACAGTTCATCCTGTGCTTTCTCCCGTCAACGTCTCAGGTGTCAATAAATCCTTTGCTCTTTTAACTGTTTCAATGCAACTAATTTAGGTAACAATAATACCGTACACTCATTTTTGAATAACAATCCCATCATTTGTCCAAATAAAATGATCTTCTTTATTTTTCTTTCAAACTAGGCAAAAAAGTTAAACATCTAGCGAGCGTCAACAGACTTGGCAAAGTCACAATCTAATGCCAACTGGTGGCAGTGCCAGTCATTACACACAGGGCCGGGTCTAGCCATGGGCCTATTGCTGGGCCCAGAGCAAGCCCTGGGGCGGGACTTAGCCAGCTCTAGGCTTGTTTGAGCCTGTCACTCAACTGAAAAAGGAGAATCTGATTGGTCAGTGCTAATGCCAGTGCTATTAGCTAGAAATTAGAAATCCCTGTGCAAGAGACAATATTTCTGAACATGAAACCCCCAAAACAACAACAAATCTGAAGTTTAGCCGGCTTCTTCAGCTGAACACATGGCTGTCCAAAGAGTGTCCCCCGAGAGGACTACACTATATTGAGAACTTCTATCTATTCTGGAAACGAGAGGACCTGTTTAAGAGAAATGGCCCCCACCTATGCAGAGGTGGAGTGAGGGTGCTGACAGAGAACCTGCTCCACGCTCTGAGGCATTGGACTGGGCCTGGACAGGGTCCTGAGCAGATAGTTAGAGAAGAGAGGAATGAGAGAAGAATTCCTGCTCCATCAGCCAAAGACCGAGCCAATGTTTCAACATCAAAAGCACCACAACCTCAGCCTCCACCAAAGGATTCATCAGCAGCTGCTCCACCACCACCAGCAAAGGATTCAGCTCCAGCTGCTCCACATTCACCTCCACCGCCTCCAGCAAAGGAACAATCTTCAAAGGCCTTGGACCCATCTGTGACAAGCCCAACAACATCCCTGTCATCGCCCCTGCCTTCACACCAGCCCTGGGTTCCCCCTGCAACATCTACTCCCACTAAAGATTCATCATTCTCCTTCTCATCTCCACTCTCACCCATGGGCCTTCCCAGCCATTTTGAAAGTCTGATCAAATCAGGCATTAAGATGGCTCCACTCACGCCCAATATAGCAAGGGCTATGCCGACTACACCAACAAAAGCCCCACCACCCATCCCCCCTCGCCTCTCACCTGGTCCCAAACTCTCCTTGGCTACAAAAGCCCCACCACCCATCCAACCTCGCCTTTTACCTGGTATCTCCCATAGCTAGGATGCACTGGGTCTCAGCGTTGCCGGGACTTATTGTCACATTAAAAATCAAACCAACCCGGGGCCCTATGTAAAAAGAGCCCCCCCTAGTGCTATTTCTGTAGTCACATCATCACACAGATGGAAAAACAAAATGCGAGTCAGGCCCAATCTGAGAAATGTGATTCATATTCCCTGTGAAAAGATAAAGCCCAGTCCCACTGAAACTAGTCTGAAACTTGCTGTGCTAAATGTCAGATCCTTATGTAACAAATCTCTCTTAATTAATAATTTTATTTCTTCTTATAATCTTGATTTTATGTTTTTAACTGAAACATGGCTTGACAAAAACACAGGAAATGTAGTTCTGATAGAATCTGCTCCACCCAACTTTAAGTTTGAATCTGAAACACGAGAAAACAAAAAAGGGGTGGAGTCTGTGCTGTCTTTAGAGATGAAATAATTACCCGCAGGTTGTCTTTTGGGGTGTTTTCATCATTTGAGTATGTATCCTTTAAAATGGAGCTAAAACGGTCTCCATCCATTCTCTTCATTGTTTTATACAAGCCTCCCCAGCACTGCCAAAGTTTTATTGATGATTTTACTGAGATGCTTTCAGTCGTATGCACAGACTTTGATGGTTTGGTCATTACAGGTGATTTCAACGTGCATGTTGATAATATTTGTGACAGAAACGCTAAAGAGCTTGATGCTGTCCTTGAAACCTTCAGTCTTACTCAGCATGTGAGAGGCCCCACCCACAGCAAAGGACACACTCTAGATCTCATCATTACAAAGGGGGTAAATATTTCAAATGTTAATGTGATCGATGTTGCTCTGTCTGATCATTTCTGTGTCTTCTTTGACCTGTCTGTTTCTCCCCAACCTCCGGTTGGTCCTGCAGTTGTTCAGCGAAGACACATAAGTGATGGCACAGGTGCACTGTTTATGGAAATGATAAACTTTGAAAATGTCTCATGTTCTAATGTAAATGATTTGTTGAACTCTGTTACATCTAGTGTTTTGAATGTTCTGGACACCATCGCCCCTATAAAGGCTAAAATGGTTAAAAATAAGCAGAAGGCGCCGTGGAGAAATGATGATTCGGTCAGGGCACAGAAAAGGGAGTGCCGCAGGGCCGAACGGAAATGGCGCAAGTCAAAGCTCCAGGTTCAAAAAGAGATTTACAAAGAAAAGCTGAACATGTACAACCTAATCTTATGTAGAACTAGGGAAAGATATTTTTCTGAAATAATTGGAAGCTGCAGTAACAACTCGCGTGTCCTGTTTGCCACAGTAAACAGATTAACAAACCCTCCAGCTCAGCTGCCGTTAGAACTCATTTCCACATCCAAGTGTAATGAGTTTGCATTATTCTTTAATGACAAAGTTCAGGGCATTAAAAATGCTATAAATCCCACAATGCAAAAAATTACCCTAAAACCACCAAGACACTTAGAGCTAACTCACTTTGCACCAGTAACTGACAAAACTGTCCATGAGATCATCACCAGTCTGAGTTCATCTACATGCTGCCTTGATGTGTTACCCACCAGATTTCTAAGGTCTGTGCTGAACAGTTTGTTAGCACCATTCACTCACATAGTTAACATGTCGCTTCAATCTGGAACATTCCCAATGTCTTTGAAAACTGCGGTCATAAAGCCTCTCCTAAAGAAGAGCAGTCTTGATGCCGCAGTACTGAGTCATTACCGGCCCATCTCTAATCTGCCATTTTTGGGCAAAGTCCTTGAAAAGGTTGTTTACCAACAGCTCACAGATTTCCTCTTAATAAACAACTCATTTGATGTTTTTCAGTCAGGTTTTAGACCTCATCACAGCACTGAGACTGCTCTTGTCAAGGTGACAAATGACATCCGCCTGAACACTGACACGGGCAAAGCCTCAGTCTTAATTCTGTTAGATCTGAGTGCTGCTTTTGACACTGTCGATCATGGGATCCTCTTACAGAGACTAGAGGACTGGGTGGGCATCACTGGCACTGCCCTAAACTGGTTAAGGTCCTATCTGGAAGACAGGAAGTACTTTGTTGAAATTGGTAGCTGTGTCTCAGACCACATGACCCTGACCTGTGGAGTGCCCCAAGGGTCAGTCCTGGGTCCCCTTCTGTTCAACCTCTACATGCTGCCGTTGGGTCAGTTGATACGCAGTGAAAATGTGTCCTATCACAATTATGCAGACGACACTCAGATCTATGTTTCACTATCGGCAGGTGACTATGGACCAGTAGATTCACTCTGTCACTGCATCCAACAGATCAGTTTGTGGATGCAAAACAACTTTCTCCAGCTGAACTCAGACAAGACTGAAATAATCGTTTTTGGCCCACAGAAACAAAGAGAAAGTGTTAGCGGTCACCTCCAGAGTCTCGCTCTAAAACCTACAAACCAAATTAGAAATCTGGGGGTAATAATGGACTCAGACTTGAACTTTAATAGCCACGTCAAATCAATAACATCAGCAGCTTTTTACCATCTAAAAAACATTGCCAAAATCAAAAATATAGTGTCAAAACCAGATTTAGAGAGACTTATCCATGCGTTTGTCTCCAGTAGATTAGACTACTGTAACGGCCTGCTCACTGGTCTCTCCAAACGAGCTGTAAAACAGCTGCAGTACATCCAGAACGCTGCTGCTCGGGTCCTGACTAGAACCAGGAAGTATGATCACATTAGTCCTGTTCTCAGGTCTCTGCACTGGCTCCCTGTGGCTCAGAGAATAGACTTTAAAGCAGCTCTGCTTGTGTACAAGTCTCTCCATGGCCTAGCACCAAAGTACATCTTGGATATGTTAGTGCCATATGAACCATCTCGAACTCTGAGGACCTCAGGGACCGGCCTCTTGCTGGTGCCCAGAGTCAGGACAAAACATGGGGAATCTGCGTTTCAGTTTTATGCAGCTAAAATCTGGAACAGTCTTCCTGAAGATGTGAGACAGGCTTCTACTCTGACAATGTTCAAATCTAAGCTAAAAACTGTTTTGTTTAGCTGCGCATATGACTGAAAGGATTTTTTCTTTGCACTCTTCTCTTTTGTTTGTGATTTTATTAGTTTAGAAAATCAGTTGGATTGATAATTTTTAATTTAGTTAATTTTATTGTATTTCTGTTTCTGTAATTTCTTTGTGATTTGAATGCATTTTTCCTGCTGTGAAGCACTTTGAATTGCCTTGTGTATGAAATGTGCTCTACAAATAAACTTGCCTTGCCTTGCCATGGTTTAATCCTCACAGAACAATAACCCTTCAACCTACGTTATGATTGAAGAATTTAAGATATAAAAAATGAACAAATGTTACTGTTAAACTGTCAGGGCTAGCGAAGAATGCCCTGTTACTTGCTTGTCTCCATGGCGATAGATTTGTTTAATGCCACCAGAATGCCCCCCCCTCACCAGAAAAGTTACATAGTGCACCTTTAACTGTTCTTGACCTTAACCTTAACCCGTTTACTAACTCTAATGACTGAATAGCGGTTTCTAAATGTCATCACTTGGAATGACCAATCACAGCAGATCTATTGCTCCCTGAGACTCAGAGAATAGATGTCTGACCACTGTAGTATCCTCTGAGTCACTGCTGATGTCTCTGGCCCTCTACATTCCACTGCAGTCCTGCCTGACATGTTTATGAGGACAAGTGTGGCTTGTCACACGTTCATACCTTTAAGATGAAGTGTCTTGCCCAATTACAAATTATTCTCTGGCGGGTGGAATTCAACTCATTAAATTCATACTTTAAATAGCATACATATTTATATACGTATTATTTCAATATTGACATGAGTGTAATAAAAAGGTTGGGGTCACATGACATCACAACATTCTGACAGTCCATAACTTTCTCCTGGTTTAAGGTTAATATATTTGTCTACAAAAATGGCTATATAATATCAAAAAGTCCTACATTATTAGGGCCCAATACATGTTGATTTCAGGGGGCCAATATCAATATAAAGGAGTTTGCAGGTGCCAAATTAGTGTTCATCTTATCGACTAAATCATTTCATCTTTGTCACATTTTTGCTGACTAAAACTAAATTAAAAATAATTATAAAGACTAAAACTACATATGTATTTTAAATGTATTTTCAATGTAATTTAAATGACTTATATCTACTATAAGTCCCCCCAAACCAGAACATAAACAGACTCTACGGCCAAAGAACTCGTCTGAACATGACACATGAAGTACATTTCATTGAAGTTAAAATAGACAAATATATATATATATATTAGCATGACATTTTCATCGACTAAAACTTGACTAAGATAATGTTATGACTAAATCAAAAGACTAAACTAGATTACAAATGTCTGGTGCTGGTGCGTGGTCCTGGGGTCGCTGGGGTCGCTGGGGTCGGCCACGTGAGCATCTGATGTCACCCAAACATAACCAATGTTTTCTTTATAAACTCAATTGTACGCACATAATAACTTTTTCTCCCAATGCCGATCTCAGAAATTTACAAAAAGACATTTAGTAATTCAAGTTTGTGGCTCGGTGAGACTTTAAAGCTGCAGAAAACAAGGAACTTCTGTTTTATCTTCAGTGTTTTCTGTAACTGTTATTGTCAGAGAGCGACGACAGGAAGAAATAAAATACTCACTATAAGGTTCACTCAACCAGAGCTCATAACTGCAGTCATATAATGATACAAAAGTATGCAACTCTATTAAATATGTATTATGTATCTGGCATCTAAAATGAGCAACACAACTAAACGTTAGAAAAGCAGCTAAACACTTTTCGCCACTACTTTTTTCTCACGCTTTGAACCTTGCGGCCGATACAACGGTGCTGTTAATGTATAGAGTTTGACTGGATAACGGCCATCAGGGGCACTCTATCAGGAAGCGCAAGCATTTGACACACTGTAGAAGACGTCAGTGGACAGTAGAAACACTGTCCAGATACTGTCTGTATTTTATGCATCAAAACGCTGTGTGTTTTATTACATTTAAACTCATATTCACAGAGAAATGAGTCTAATTAGTCCTGCGGCGCAGCAGCAGACCGCGGGCGCGCCACAAGCCCCCGGTTCAAATGACAACTGGGATTTCTCTTCTGTAACATGCCCAAAGACCCCATTTGTCTAGAAATGGAATACTGTGGTCAGGAGGGACCAGTGGACTGACAGAAATCACTCCAGACTGAGGCTGAGCTGTTTGTTTGAGGTCGTTAGCAGCTAATGCTACTTTAAATATTATTGCATGGTATTGCTAATAAACGTTAGCTTACAAAGTCCGTGCTCTCGAAAGCTTTGAGGGCGTGTCCAGTGCAGAGCGTTGTGGACGATGAAGCTTAAACATAGTTGTTGCTGCTTTTACACTTTTGATTCGAATCAGGATTGGTTTGTGTTGTCAGAAATTTGAATCATAAACTGATCCGGACCAAAGAAGTGAAAGGTCGGTCTCGGTCCGGTTGAATGGAACTCTACCATGAGTGACCATGAAGTGCGCCACGCTGAGACACACGTGAGACTCAGGGTCAAATCAAACTCCTGTGCGAGATCGACAATGGGACAAATGACATGCAGAAAGAAGTCAAATCTGCTTTAATTATTTTATTGATGCAAACTCATGCAAAAACATATCACTGTTTCCAGTGAATAATTACACAAATAACTACCGCACTTTTTGGACTATAAGCTGCTACTTTTTTCTCACGCTTTGAACCCTGCAGCCCTTAAAACGGTGCGGTTAATGTAAAGATTTTTACTGGCACTCTAGCAGGAAGCGCAACCATTCGACACACAGTAGAAGAAGACGTCAGTGGTCACTTCATTTTAAGCTTCAAAATGTTGTGTGTT
>NW_027315812.1:30991702-31061702 GCF_026437365.1 Eucyclogobius newberryi
TTTAGAGACTCTTGGCACCACCAGAAGGCCGGCATTCTGAGAGCGAAGAGCTCTGTTTGGATGATATGGTTCTATAGCATCTTTGAGGTAGGATGGGGCCATGTCATTTATGGCTTTGTAGGTCAGGAGTAGAATTTTAAATTTGATTCTAAACTCGACGGGGAGCCAGCGAAGAGACTGTTGCGACGGGCGTTCTCGCAATCTCCATTTTATTGGAGTTCGGGCCGAGCCGATGGCATCTATGTCCCCATGTGGGACATTCATCAATGTTCAGGGGGTCAAAAATGCCAGAGTATGAACATGAATAATAGGAATAAGAATAATAAGAATAATAAGAAACCAGGGGATAACAACAGTCTCGAGCATTCCATGGAATACATTCTATTTCATGCTCGAGCCAATAATAGTCAACCATTTAATCATGAATATTTGGTTTTCCATCTGTCCATCTAACACTGTTTGTAGCTGGGTCAGGCAGCGACAGTAGGTCTATATTTAACGTCAAACCTAAGGTCATAGTGTCGTTCCAGAACATTCCTCTGTGTCTCCTTTGTTCAGCTGGAATATGACTACAGTATGTGGTGTGCTCTGTGGAACTCTAGACTGCATTCTAAAGACTGGAGCCCTTCTTTACATTAGCCCCAATTTATTATGCACAGAACGAGGAGCACGACCAGATCGTTAAATGTGGCACATCCAGTTCCACTCAGTCCAAAGTCTATTAAACATGTCTATTTTCAAATTAAATCTGAATTTGAATGTCATATTTTTTTATGTTTAATGTCTTTACTATGTCAGTCTTTGATTGGCGGCTCAGTTTGTGGCATCCAGTTTCTTTCCTGTTCCAAAGATATCCATTTACTGTGTTACATATACAGATACATAGTTCTGAAGTCCAGTGGGACACAAGCTCTGGTCGTCTCAGAGGTCAGGAAGCCCACACTCACTGGTCCACGGCCTCCTCCCTTAAGGAACACTGCAGCGGAATTAACATAAATCATTAGAATAAAATAAATCGTAAAACAAACGTTATGCTAAATTATAACATACAAAACATGCAGCTGCCCACAGTTTGAAAAGCACCACAAATCCCTTTTAAACACGTGAACTTTCAAAAATGGGGCTAGAAGTTTGATCTTGCCTCGTATTACTCGCAAATGTAATGAACACACTGTATAAACGACGTCTATCCTGTTTACAGACATCAAAATTCATGTTTTTATTTTGCAGCCTCATTAAGATAAGATAAGATATTCCTTTATTTTATTTTATCTTATCTTAATGAGGCTGCAAAATGAATGGAAGAGATTGTTTAAGTATGAAGCCATGCAGCTGTTCTAAACATGTCACTCCTGAAGGGTCCATGCGGAATTTGATGATGTCATAATCTCAGATGGGGGGCAAGGCCTTCGTAACTCAAAGGGGATTTATCAGCTTGATTATGAAAATCTGAGTCTTAATTTTTTTTCAACTGACAATAATCATCCCTTTGGCGTCACATAATGGCACCACATTCTAAAGCTATTGTGAAAAATGATTCCTCTTTTCTTTATTCCCGCTGACAGACAAGAAATGGAACTTTGTGCAGATAGAATCTGTAGATATATGACAGATATGTGAACAATATATACAGGTCAACAGATGCAATCTGACATTGAAACTAATACTAGAACAGGGGCCCCCACCTGGTGCCCCCCTTAGGCCTCTCTTAGGCCTCTCTTAGGCCTCTCTTAGGCCTCTCTTAGGCCTCTCTTAGGCCTCCCTTAGGCCTCCCTTAGGCCTCTCTTAGGCCTCTCTTAGGCCTCCCTTAGGCCTCCCTTAGGCCTCTCTTAGGCCTCTCTTAGAGCCTCTCTTAGGCCTCTCTTAGGCCTCTCTTAGGCCTCCCTTAGGCCTCTCTTAGGCCTCTCTTAGGCCTCTCTTAGGCCTCTCTTAGGCCTCCCTTAGGCCTCCCTTAGGCCTCTCTTAGGCCTCCCTTAGGCCTCTCTTAGGCCTCTCTGGACCTGTTCGAAATGTAGAACACTTCATCCAAAGCTCAGTGTTTCACCAAAAGCTCAGCTAAATCTTTTCATTTAAGAGCTGGACAAGTAGAGATGGCAACAGACGAGATAACCAGCTTTTTTCAAATACACCCACTAATCACATAGTTATAGTGAGTTGCCCAACCAAAAGTGACGCATTTTAGGATTACACGAACAGTCCTAAAGGTCCAACAGCACTGTTATCATTTAAAGAGAAGCAAAACTTAGACACGTAATACTCTTTACCTTTGTGAATGTCAGGAGGCTGTTACCGAGCGCAGAGGAGAAGCAGAACCACATCAGGACCAGAACTAAACCAGGTCCAACTCAGGCAGGACTTTACACGTTTTAAATCAGGACTCCCACATGACTGAAATGAATACTGACACATGGAGCCACAGGAGGAGAAACTGTTGAGTGGGAAAGGTTAAACCCTCAAATTTCAATGAAGACGATTTTCTTGTATTTGCTTTGCACTTTTTGCATATATTTTGACGATTACATTCGTTTACTCAATGAATGAGTTTGATTTAAGACAAAGCTCTCTGATTTCCTGATATTCTTTTAAACTGCTGTTTTGTTCTTAAAACTCACTGGTTAAAATGTGAGTTAAGGTTTTCAAGTATGTCGGTGTAATCCCTCATTGGTCCAGGCGTGTTCCATTGTAGAAAAAGCTTCAGTTGTATAGACGTTTCAACTCTCATCATTGAGAGTTGAAACGTCTATTGTCAATGTCATTGACAATGACTCTTCACAATGTCTATTTTTTCTAACTGAGTCCAGATGATACAACTGAAGCTTTTTCAACTTAAGGTTTTCAAATTAAAACATGCGTGATAAATACACACACATTCTCCACACAGACACATTTATCATCTTAAATAATTTAGTTACGATTAATGTCATTGGAGCCTCATATAGGTGGCCCTGGACCAACGTCAACACAACGTCACATTATAAATAGACTAAAGAGGACTTATACTACCAGCGGGACAGTACCACATATTGAGAAACACTACAGTCTTATCTGATTTTCACCACAAAAGCTCGTTCAGCATCGTAATTCCAGTGGTGCCGTTTGCAGAGCAGAGGCCACACGTCGGGCACTTCCTGGTGCTGCTCCTGCACATGCTCAGAAGCGCTCCTGCACATGCTCAGAAGCGCTCCTGCACATGCTCAGAAGCGCTCCGGTCACGCTCATTCATACTGTTAGCTTTGCATCAGTGTTTTTACAGAGAGGCGGATTCACAGCTCCTGCAGCTAAAAGAGGCAGTTACCATAGCAACAGTCCTCACTCCAGATCTGTTGCAGAGATCAGGAGAACATGGGCATTCTCTCATCAAGATGTGTGTGTCAGGATGAAAGACTGCACATTTTATTGTTTCATCACAAAGCACGATGTCTGGTTTACAGAGCGGGTCTGTGGGGACGGCCCACATCAGCACCAGTGTTGACTTAACACGATAATCTATCATTATTATTATTACAGTGTATTCATATAGCACTTTTCCACCTTCAAGTCACTCAAAGTGTTTTACTGGGCAATGTGGGTGAGGTGTCTTGCCCAAGGACACAACATTATTTCCTCTAGCACCCCCCTGTGGCACCTGATGTTCCAGCAGTCTGACATCCAAGTCCTGACCAGGCCCAGTCCTGCTTAGCTTCTGAGAGCTGGGCGGGGCCATAAGGTGCGCGGCGGGCATCGCGGAGCCGAGCAGTCCTCACCGGGGCCTGGACAGGTCGCTGGCTCAAGGCGGTGCCTCAGTTTGGCCTGAAAGCCATAGTAACCAAGGCGGTGACAGCTTCGCTCCCTCAGCCCCTTCCCCCCTCCACTCTCATGCACCATGTCAGACACAGGGGCGGGGCTTTCAGGGGCGGGGCTCACAGGGGGTCAGTCGTGATGTAGTGACCAAGCTTATGATTCAGCAGAGGCCGCAGGTCCAACTGTGAAATTCAAATATTTAACTAATGCAGGACCTTTTTATATATATATAACTCATGAGGACCTTGGCTCGGTCGTTCTCCACCACCGAGCCAAGGTCCTCTGGGACTTCTTGTTTCTCATGTTCCTTTTTCCGGATGTTTCTATTCCATGTCACTGCAATGTCCAGGACCACGGCTTTCCTCTGACCCTTGATACCAGCACTATGTCCGGTTGGTTCCATTACCATTCTGTCTGTCTGTATTAGGCCATGAACCAAAATTTCCCCATGGTACCACCTCAGGGGACCACAAGTTTTTGCTATTTTCAACTTGCTATACATCTCTAGTTTACATTTTGGTATGATAGACCTTCCTAACTGGAGCTTAAGGGCAGTTATCATTCAATGAATAGCACTACCCTCCAAATCAAAATACCATCAATATTTTTGTCTCTTTCCCCCCACCGTATTACAAGCTTTTCAAGATGGCCGCCAGCATACCTTATGAATTATGCTTACATCATTTAATGACTCCCAGGATTCATAGAGGCATGATTTTAGGGTCTAAACCTATGTTTTGGGGCAGGAGGTCACTAAAATGTGCTAGGCCTAGTTTTCATATTGAAATTTAAAAATGGCCACTCACAATCATGTCTGAATTATGCAATATGTACTACAACATAGATATATTTATGTTCTTAGTGTCTAAAGTTATATTTATTGGTATGAGGAATTCACTGGTGTTCACATAGACTTACTTTAAGCAAAGGGGAAGCATGGAATGATAGAATTGAAAAACTAAGCCCTTCAATTGGCAATATGCTTGATATTGACCTTTAATGAAAATTTGAGATATCACAAACTCCATGTAATCAACCAAGAAACAATACCTACACGCAGATGTTCTAATGATTGCAATCCTTTTTTGATTTTGGTATAAAAACTTGGTAGACCAATATCTTTTAAGAGATGTTATTAATATCAGCACAATTAAGATAAGATAATATATTACTTTATTGTCCACACATGGGGAAATTTCACTGTTGCAACGCAGGTAGATACAGAGGAAAAGGACAAATAACTTATAGGAAGTTTAAAAACACTCTTAGTAGAAGAACTCTTATAAACAAAAACTCCTATAGACAGAACCTCTCATTTCCTAATAAGGAATGGAGGGAGAAAATAAAGATAAAATAAAAACATCTAGCGTAACAAGATAATACTAATAATAATGGTAAAATAAACACTCTATTTTCTTCAGTTATATGCACATGAATGTGACATTATTGCATGTTAATTAAAGACTAAACATCAATATTTGACATTAATGTGATCAAAACTTTAGATTGAGGATCATCTTTATAAGACAATCACATACATTGGTATAGTAAATGTTACAAAATGAAAAAATAAGGATTTTTACCATATTTGGTTTTAGGAAAACCAATTAGATACCCAGTAAAGGTATCCAAGAGAGAACTAGTCATGACACAGAAGTGAGATGACTTTTGAAGATAAATGTCTCTGTTTCTAAATAACAGAATATCTATCAATGACTATAAAAAGTTCCATGCAGGCTTCATGCCTACTTTCTCATCAATGTACAACTGAATATAATCATTTTCATCCTGATCCACTGGCTGTTGGTGATTTCAACCTTTCCTCAGCAAAGGATTCATAGGCTTCTGTTCCTACTTTATGGGCTTCTAGGAGATCCCTCTTGACATTTTCAGGTGCAGCAACTGCAGTTGACAAACTGACAAGATCCTTGTTTTCAGGATTCAATGGGTTCAATCAGCTTGTTTCCATCATTTGCATGAGATGATTGCACATCTGCTTCATCTTTTCTGATTCGCGGCAGCTGAAGATCTGCATGACTGAATTCAGGTTCATTCTGGCCAATCATATCTCTTAGCTGTCTCAGATATTTACTCCTGTATTCCGATGTGAGGTAACATCTTGTGACAGCACCACTTTTCAGACTGAATCCCTTGGTGCCACCTGCAGTCTGTGTGTCCCGGTTGACCGTTTCTTCGGCGGCCTGGTTAACAGGAATGCGTCCAAATGGATTGTGATCACCAATCTGAACGGCTAAGCCTCCTTCCATGACATGTCCATACACATTTGGATGGTCAGAGGAAAGTTGAGTCATTCTTGCAAAGTAGTAGGGGAGAAACCTTGCATAATCGATTTTATCATATGCAAAGGTCGAGGGAATCATCTCCCTGATAACAGCAAGATGCAGAATCCAGTTTCCCTCTCTGGAAGCACCAATCAAGTTCAACAAGATGTCAACCATATCAAGGTAGAAGAGCCAGAAAGCAGAAAGACTGCTTGAATCTCTGAGGAACTCTAGATACTGTTGAAAGAGGGCCAGTGTTTGTTTCACAGACTCTTCTTCAAGTAAGTTCTGAAAAGATTTCTGGGAAAGCGTCAGCTTTACTTGAAAGTTGGCAACGATTGTCATGGTTTCTTTGTGACGTGCAGTGACTTGGTGTTCTTCAACCCACGGTAGAAAGCCTTTCCAGGCCAATCTCAGGAGCGCCTCATACATGAGCTTGTGCAATCTGATGACCCTGTTGTATTTTCTTCCATCCATCACGCCAGCCAAATTGACAATATTTTGTCAATTTTAACAAATAAAATAAAATTTTAAACTTTAAAATTATACTGCAAGAATTACTTAACTAACTTAAACCATAACTTATATAGTATAATATATATATATATATATATATATATATATATATATATATATATATATATATATATATATATATATATATATATATATATATATATATATATATATATATATATATATATAATATATGGATATCCCGATAAATAACTTTTTAAATGAGCATGCTAGATATTGTGTGCACCACGATTGAAATATGCAAATATTTATTTATTTAAATTCTTAAATATATTCATATAAACATACAAGTATTTTGTGAAGGTAGTAATATATATATCAACATCTATATCAACATTTACTAACATTTCACTGGTTAGGAGATTATATATATATATATATATATATATATATATATATATATATATATATATATATATATATATATATATATATATATATATATATATATATATATATATATATATATATATATATATATATATATATATATATATAATCTCCTAACCAGTGAAAAACAAACTTCTGCATGGGTTTTACAATAGATATGGCAGTCATATTGGATTTCCAAAATGGCCACATTTAACTGTTACCATGATATCTGTCATCCCAAAAACATTGTTTTAGACACCAAGATCATCATTCTGTTGGCCCTAGAACTCGAGTAGTTCTGGCCACTTTGTCGGTTAAAATGGCCACCAAATTAGGTTAAGCTACCTTCTGCTGATGTCTATCATAGTTAAATGTATTTATATTGACACAAAGGACACACTGAGGCCAAAAACGTTTGGTCCCCTCAGGTGGTACCAATAAGTGCCCTGGCTCATGGCCTATATCTGGAAGTCCCAGAGGACCTTGGCTTAGTCGTTCTCCACCACCTTTGGAGGTGTTTCCACTTTGTCCTTGGGGTCTCCAGCCCGTGCTCTGCACAGATGTTTCTGTAAACTATGCCAGCCTC
Organism: Eucyclogobius newberryi; assembly: GCF_026437365.1. NCBI lineage: Eukaryota > Metazoa > Chordata > Actinopteri > Gobiiformes > Gobiidae > Eucyclogobius > Eucyclogobius newberryi. The sequence continues at coordinate 30,999,260 of NW_027315812.1, forward strand.
CTGGGCAACCAGAGCACCTTGATGACAAATGGGCTACTGAAAAAAGTAGTATTTATATATATATGCTGCTGACTCATTAACCACTCCACCACCGGGCAGTTTTAGTTAAGACCTGTGGCCAGAGCTCCTGTCTCCAACGTGAGGAGCAGGAACACGAGTGGGAAGAATAATATATATATATTTTAGATGCTTCGTCTACGCTAAGAAAACCATTCTGAATCGAAGCAGACAATAATGTCAATAAAATGAATTTTCTGTTTGATTGAAGTCCTGTCCCTCACTCTGTCCTGCACCTGCACCTCTCTCTCAGACCAGTGGCACAAAGTCACCAACGGGAATAGTTTCACTAACTAAACTCTACATACATGTCTAAACTCTACATACATGTCTAAACTCTACATACATGTCTAAACTCTACATACATGTCTAAACTCTACATACATGTCTAACCTCTACATACATGTCTAAGCTCTACATACATGTCTAACCTCTACATACATGTCTAAACTCTACATACATGTCTAAACTCTACATACATGTCTAACCTATACATACATGTCTAAACTCTACATACATGTCTAACCTCTACATACATGTCTAACCTCTACATACATGTCTAAACTCTACATACATGTCTAACCTCTACATACATGTCTAACCTCTACATACATGTCTAAACTCTACATACATGTCTAAACTCTACATACATGTCTAACCTCTATATACATGTCTAACCTCTACATACATGTCTAACCTCTACATACATGTCTAAACTCTACATACATGTCTAAACTCTACATACATGTCTAACCTCTACATACATGTCTAAACTCTACATACATGTCTAACCTCTACATACATGTCTAACCTCTACATACATGTCTAAACTCTACATACATGTCTAAACTCTACATACATGTCTAACCTCTACATACATGTCTAACCTCTACATACATGTCTAACCTCTACATACATGTCTAAACTCTACATACATGTCTAACCTCTACATACATGTCTAACCTTTACATACATGTCTAACCTCTACATACATGTCTAAACTCTACATACATGTCTAAACTCTACATACATGTCTAACCTCTACATACATGTCTAAACTCTACATACATGTCTAACCTCTACATACATGTCTAAACTCTACATACATGTCTAACCTCTATATACATGTCTAAACTCTACATACATGTCTAACCTCTACATACATGTCTAAACTCTACATACATGTCTAAACTCTACATACATGTCTAACCTCTACATACATGTCTAACCTCTATATACATGTCTAAACTCTACATACATGTCTAAACTCTACATACATGTCTAAACTCTATATACATGTCTAAACTCTACATACATGTCTAACCTCTACATACATGTCTAAACTCTACATACATGTCTAAACTCTACATACATGTCTAAACTCTACATACATGTCTAACCTCTACATACATGTCTAAACTCTACATACATGTCTAAACTCTACATACATGTCTAACCTCTACATACATGTCTAACCTTTACATACATGTCTAAACTCTATATACATGTCTAAACTCTACATACATGTCTAAACTCTACATACATGTCTAACCTCTACATACATGTCTAAACTCTACATACATGTATAACCTCTACATACATGTCTAAACTCTACATACATGTCTAACCTCTATATACATGTCTAAACTCTACATACATGTCTAAACTCTACATACATGTCTAACCTCTACATACATGTCTAAACTCTACATACATGTCTAACCTCTACATACATGTCTAAACTCTACATACATGTCTAAACTCTACATACATGTCTAACCTCTATATACATGTCTAAACTCTACATACATGTCTAACCTCTACATACATGTCTAACCTCTACATACATGTCTAAACTCTACATACATGTCTAACCTCTACATACATGTCTAAACTCTACATACATGTCTAACCTCTATATACATGTCTAAACTCTACATACATGTCTAACCTCTACATACATGTCTAACCTCTACATACATGTCTAAACTCTACATACATGTCTAAACTCTACATACATGTCTAAACTCTACATATATTTTAGATTATTAAACAAGTGAGCGCAGTTTGTATTTGGACACAGGAGTTTGGGCAGACTTTATGTGCAGAGGTGCATATGTACATATGTGTGCGCTCACCTGTGACTGGCGGTCAGGACAATCAAGAAAAGCAGTGATTGACCAATAAAATCTAAAATTAGATTCATATTTAAATAGTTTCTAAATATATCCAAATAAGCCTGTTTTTCATCACTTCTACTGCTGAAGCTTGGCTGAAGTCACAGTGTCTTTTAGTGGCCACTAGAGGGCACTTAGTAGAACTGCAGGAAGCTTGCCTTCTCAAATTGCACCCATGGGCGCACTCCTGGGCCTCCATCCTGGTACTTTTTGTTTATTTATTTATTTGACAGGGACAATGCTTCATACATAGTTACAAACAAAGCTTGCAGCTGATGTGATGCACACAAAGTTTATAGCCAGTGCTAATTTTCAACTTCTGTCCCTGGTTGGGCTTTTCTAAATCCCCCACAGATATAAAAGGCATTAAAACACGTTTCCATTATTGTAAATAAATCAGTGATAAATGTACACATCGACACAACTCATTCTTCTTCTACACATTCATAACACTTACAGGTTGATACACTTTTGATTTTTTTTCAGCTGCACTTCAGTCTGGAGGTGAACATTTGCTTTCGAGATGCACTTTATTTCAGGGGGTAATGAATTCCAGAGTTTACCGCTCTTAAAAGAGAAGGATGATTGTCCAAATGACGTCCTGCACTGTGGGATTAGGTTTGAGTACTGTGTGTACTCTGAGCAGCTCCAGGGCCTCCATCCTGATACTGTGTGCACTCTGAGCAGCTCCAGGACCTCCATCCTGATACTGTGTGCACTCTGAGCAGCTCCAGGACCTCCATCCTGATACTGTGTGCACTCTGAGCAGCTCCAGGGCCTCCATCCTGGTACTGCGTGTACTCTGAGCAGCTCCAGGGCCTCCATCCTGGTACTGTGTGTACTCCAGGTACTCTGAGCAGCTCCAGGACCTCCATCCTGGTACTGTGTGTACTCCAGGTACTCTGAGCAGCTCCAGGGCCTCCATCCTGATACTGTGTGCACTCTGAGCAGCTCCAGGGCCTCCATCCTGATACTGTGTGCACTCTGAGCAGCTCCAGGACCTCCATCCTGATACTGTGTGCACTCTGAGCAGCTCCAGGGCCTCCATCCTGATACTGTGTACACTCTGAGCAGCTCCAGGGCCTCCATCCTGATACTGTGTGCACTCTGAGCAGCTCCAGGGCCTCCATCCTGGTACTGCGTGTACTCTGAGCAGCTCCAGGGCCTCCATCCTGGTACTGTGTGTACTCCAGGTACTCTGAGCAGCTCCAGGACCTCCATCCTGGTACTGTGTGTACTCCAGGTACTCTGAGCAGCTCCAGGGCCTCCATCCTGGTACTGTGTGTACTCCAGGTACTCTGAGCAGCTCCAGGGCCTCCATCCTGATACTGTGTGCACTCTGAGCAGCTCCAGGGCCTCCATCCTGATACTGTGTGCACTCTGAGCAGCTCCAGGGCCTCCATCCTGGTACTGCGTGTACTCTGAGCAGCTCCAGGGCCTCCATCCTGATACTGTGTGCACTCTGAGCAGCTCCAGGACCTCCATCCTGATACTGTGTGCACTCTGAGCAGCTCCAGGGCCTCCATCCTAATACTTTGTGCACTCTGAGCAGCTCCAGGGCCTCCATCCTGGTACTGCGTGTACTCTGAGCAGCTCCAGGGCCTCCATCCTGGTACTGTGTGTACTCCAGGTACTCTGAGCAGCTCCAGGACCTCCATCCTGGTACTGTGTGTACTCCAGGTACTCTGAGCAGCTCCAGGGCCTCCATCCTGGTACTGTGTGTACTCCAGGTACTCTGAGCAGCTCCAGGGCCTCCATCCTGATACTGTGTGCACTCTGAGCAGCTCCAGGGCCTCCATCCTGATACTGTGTGCACTCTGAGCAGCTCCAGGGCCTCCATCCTGGTACTGCGTGTACTCTGAGCAGCTCCAGGGCCTCCATCCTGATACTGTGTGCACTCTGAGCAGCTCCAGGGCCTCCATCCTGATACTGTGTGCACTCTGAGCAGCTCCCGGGCCTCCATCCTGGTACTGCGTGTACTCTGAGCAGCTCCAGGGCCTCCATCCTGGTACTGCGTGTACTCTGAGCAGCTCCAGGGCCTCCATCCTGATACTGTGTGCACTCTGAGCAGCTCCAGGGCCTCCATCCTGATACTGTGTGCACTCTGAGCAGCTCCCGGGCCTCCATCCTGGTACTGCGTGTACTCTGAGCAGCTCCAGGGCCTCCATCCTGGTACTGCGTGTACTCTGAGCAGCTCTCAGTAGAAAGTGACTGTATGCAGATCTACACGGGCCGCTCTGTTGGGATAAAATTTGGCTGATTCTCCTGGTGCCGGGCTCATCATCACACAATTATGAGGCTGCGCTGTGGTTTCCATGGCAACAGCTCCAGAGCCAAACAGGGGCGCTCCGGATAAACATAGAACTACATGCACTTTGTCTCAATCTGACGACTCCAGCAGCTCACTGCAGTATGGTCACTACACTATTGTGCCCCCCACAGCGGCACTCTTTGGTTTGGTTAGGGTTGGTTTGGTTAGGTTAAGTCTTTATTCGAAGGGACAGTGGACAGAGACATTAAGGTCAGGAGATGTTTGGCCCCACACGGAGCTAAAGAGCTGCAGTCCCTGAGCAAACAACCTGATAAGTTTCTAGATTGTCTGAAAAAATGAGCATGCTAGATATTGTGTGCACCACGATTGAAATATGCAAATATTTATTTATTTAAATTCTTAAATATATTCATATAAACATACAAGTATTTTGTGAAGGTAGTAATATATATATCAACATCTATATCAACATTTATATACTATATATATATATATATATATATATATATATATATATATATATATATATATATATATATATATATATATATATATATATATATATATATATATATATATATATATAGGCCGTGGCTGCAGAGCCGCGGTGCGGCCAAATAGCCTCATGGCTAACCCTAATCCTGACCCTAACCCTAACCCTAACCCTGACCCTGACAAATAGCCCAGCAGTTTCAGGAGACGCTCCCTTATATATACATGCCAGAAGGATCCAGATCCTCTCGTTCTGGACCGTTTGTTTACCGCGCTGAGGCAGACGAGGTCCGCTGATGGTGGAGCGAGCTGGTGATGAAGGCTCCATGTCTCTTCTCCAGCAGATGTCGAGCAGAATGATTCCACTGAAGAGTAGCTAACATGTACGCTCGGTACCAGTCTTTTCAATAAAAATCTTGTTAAAGAATCAACAAAAAGTAAGAATAGCTAAAGTAAGAATAGCTAAGAAAAGTTGGATCCTTGAGGAGCCAAATCTAAACACACTTGAAACGTCCCGCACTGGTGACGGTCAGTAAAGTCACACAAGAGGCCTGACCCAGGCCGTGGTCCAACACATGTGTCCGAGCAGTTTAACGCTGCTTTCTGGACTTTTGTCTCCAGCATATCAGGGGGCGTGTTCTGATAAGAGAGGACTATTTCCCTTGATTGAAGTTTGGTTGTGTTTTAATGTTCACTTAAACCTCAGTAAAGACATTTTAATCAACATTACAGCAGAGCTTCATCCAGAAAGGAGCAAGCAAACCTTTGTTCATTATTTCAGTCTGCTGACTCGTGATGTGCCATGCTGCCCACAGGGGGCACTCAAAAGACACAGGAATGGAGTTGCTGACCAGTCTTAATTCAGTGGTCTCTGCTCGGACCATCTCTTCAGATGAGTGTTGAGTCCTTCTTCATACATATTTTACATATTTTATCCATCCCACCAATTCCCATGACCCATGACCTGTCTCACTTTTGAGACTTTTTGAGGTGGTCACACTAAATGCAAGTTGTCCTTAAACATGAGCAACATGACCTAAGTGTAATAGCAGTGTGACTAAGTGTAATAACAGTGTGACCTAAGTGTAATAGCAGTGTGACTAAGTGTAATAACAGTGTGACCTAAGTAACAGTGTGACCTAAGTGTAATAACAGTGTGACCTTAGTGTAATAACAGTGTGACCTAAGTGTAATAGCAGTGTGACTAAGTGTAATAACAGTGTGACCTAAGTAACAGTGTGACCTAAGTGTAATAACAGTGTGACCTTAGTGTAATAACAGTGTGACCTAAGTGTAATAGCAGTGTGACTAAGTGTAATAACAGTGTGACCTAAGTGTAATAGCAGTGTGACTAAGTGTAATAACAGTGTGACCTAAGTAACAGTGTGACCTAAGTGTAATAACAGTGTGACCTTAGTGTAATAACAGTGTGACCTAAGTGTAATAGCAGTGTGACTAAGTGTAATAACAGTGTGACCTAAGTAACAGTGTGACCTAAGTGTAATAACAGTGTGACCTTAGTGTAATAACAGTGTGACCTAAGTGTAATAGCAGTGTGACTAAGTGTAATAACAGTGTGACCTAAGTAACAGTGTGACCTAAGTGTAATAACAGTGTGACCTAAGTGTAATAGCAGTGTGACCTAAGTGTAATAGCAGTGTGACTAAGTGTAATAACAGTGTGACCTAAGTAACAGTGTGACCTAAGTGTAATAACAGTGTGACCTTAGTGTAATAACAGTGTGACCTTAGTGTAATAACAGTGTGACCTAAGTGTAATAGCAGTGTGACTAAGTGTAATAACAGTGTGACCTAAGTAACAGTGTGACCTAAGTGTAATAACAGTGTGACCTAAGTGTAATAGCAGTGTGACCTAAGTGTAATAACAGTGTGACCTAAGTAACAGTGTGACCTAAGTGTAATAACAGTGTGACCTTAGTGTAATAACAGTGTGACCTAAGTGTAATAACAGTGTGACCTAAGCGCAATAACAGTGTGACCTAAGTGTAATAAAAGTGTGACATAAGTGTAATAAAAGTGTGACCTAAGTGTAATAGCAGTGTGACTAAGTGTAATAACAGTGTGACCTAAGTAACAGCGTGACCTAAGTGTAATAACAGTGTGACCTAAGTGTAATAGCAGTGTGACTAAGTGTAATAACAGTGTGACCTAAGTAATAGTGTGACCTAAGTGTAATAACAGTGTGACCTAAGTGTAATAACAGTGTGACCTAAGTGTAATAACAGTGTGACCTTAGTGTAATAACAGTGTGACCTAAGTGTAATAGCGGTGTGACTAAGTGTAATAACAGTGTGACCTAAGTAACAGTGTGACCTAAGTGTAATAACAGTGTGACCTAAGTGTAATAGCAGTGTGACCTAAGTGTAATAACAGTGTGACCTAAGTGTAATAGCAGTGTGACTAAGTGTAATAACAGTGTGACCTAAGTAACAGTGTGACCTAAGTGTAATAACAGTGTGACCTCATTGTAATAACAGTGTGACCTAAGTGCAATAACAGTGTGACCTAAGTGTAATAAAAGTGTGACATAAGTGTAATAGAAGTGTGACCTAAGTGTGATATGCATTATAATAGTCTTTTTGCAGTGGTAAACTAAGATCAGCCGAATGAGAAATACAAAACAAACTGATGTGTATTCTACAGTTGTGTTCAGTTAACGGTGCTTGTTCTTCCTGTGGTTGTATTGATCAGCTGATGTTGTGATGAGAAGGTGGAGATGAGCGGAGCGTTTTGCTCTAATCTGTCGCATAATGCGTTTAGATTGTCAGTGTAGTTAGACTTCTGTGTGAGAGTGTGGAGTGGACATTAGTGGTACAACATGTTTTTATACTATGAGATTAAAATATACAAAACCTTTTTCCCATATGACGTATTGGTTTACGTTTTGATTAAATGATTAATTAATGAATTAAATTCAACACAAATGCTGTACACGTTAGTACAGCAGTAGTACGTGCAAAAACAAATATTCAGCCTGTGGTTGTGGCACCACCTAGTGGAAGCTTTCAGATCATGTTGATTACAAAACAGATTAAAAATACTCTACACAAGTCAAAATCTAATACAGGTATTAGAGGTATACACCTCAAATATACTTTGAGTAAATATTCAAGTGATCATGGACAATATTATCATCAAACGACTGTGAGGAGAAAACACATACTACATTCAAGCAGATGCATTTTAACGCAGTTCTAAAAGAAAAGAAAAAAGGATAAACCTTGTTTATTATTAGACAAATAGATGTTTCTCCTGTTCTGTATTTTATACTTGTGTTTTAAGACTTTTGATTAGAAAATGACTTGTCTCGTCTGTTAAAGGAGACAGTGTGTGTGTGTGTGTGTGTGTGTGTGCGTGTGCGCGTGCGTGTGTGTGCGCGTGCGTGTGCACCTGTGTGTGGCTTTTTGGGTGCTGCCGGCAAAATTAGACCTGCAGGAGAAGGCCTGTTCACCTTTGATCCAGACACTTCAACAGACAATTCACTAACTGAAGAGAAACTAAATGTGCTTTAAATGTATCATAGCGATTACAATGTCAAGTTAACGACACACAAAGAATTCTTGTGCAAAAATGATTCATCTTTGTCAAACATTAACAAAGCTCATCAGAGGAACTCCGCCGTCAACAGGACACGAAAACGCCGCTAGCATGTCGCGCTAGCATGTCGCGCTAGCCTCCGAAAACCGCTAAAACTCTGATGACTGATGACACCACACCGAGCGTCACACAGACAAACAAAGGCGTGCAGTGGACACCCGGCTTATAGTGTATCAGGAAAAGGTGCTTGGAGTCGTTGTCGAAGAAGTACAGTTGAGAAACAAGTGGTAAGAAATACATTTGGTCAAAAAAACAGCACTTTATTATTTAAGACGCCTTTAACACTCATTAGTGTTACAAAAGCAGCGACATGTTCTCCAATGTGAGCAGCAGTGACACTTGTTTACATCCGCACGCTTTGAATACGTCGTCATGCATCGTTGCTGTGATTGGTTAAGCACTAATTACGACGAGCGGGCACTAAACGACGCTTCGTCCAATCAACTTGATTTATTTCACTCAATATCCCACTTCTTCCTCACGGCGCAAGACTTTCCAGACTGATTCATGTGCAGATGTCAAGAATGCCTCACAGGGACACGGGGAGAACATGCAAACTCCACACAGAAAGGCCCCACGTCGCCAAACAAACCCTGGGCCCTCTTGCAGTGAGGCGAGAGCGCTAATCGATGTGCACAGACTTTGCGTGTACAGAAAAACTACGGAATTACAGTTCAAGTTCAGTGTTTTTTATGACAAATATCATCTAAATATCTAAATATACCACCAAAAGTCTGCCTGCTCATCCATACAAGTAACTGCTCTGGGAAAAGATCATCACAAATAAATCTGAACTAACAATCGAGGACTTTACTGACTTTATCATTGAAGACGTTACATTCAGACTAAATTTGAAAATGGACTAATTTAATATGTGCCAGAATACATGTTTAGGACTTTGTAAAACACATGAAACATTTGAAACAAGACTTTTGAATGGTCATGTGACTGAAACCAGGTATGTCTCAGTTAAACATCAGCAGCTTCAGCAAGAGAATGATTAGCTTCTTTAGCATTAGCAACTTTAAACTGTTGTTTCAGGAGTTTTGAAGTCACATGACCACAATCTGCAGTGTTAGGTTCTAATATGCTGAGAATAACAAGACAAGATTCGGTCGTTAAAATTAAAGTATTTATTCCCTACGATTACAAAACTAACAGATTAAAAACGCATGTCCTGTCCCTCACAAGTTCCCATCAGACATCTGCTCCTCATCTGGGGGCCTCTCACATACAGGACAAAGAATATGAATATTCATAAGAAGGTGGATCTTCTCTGGCACCAGCCGTACCAGGCTGTACCTTCCAGGACATCCTAATATGGTCGTGAGATGTGACCCTTGACCCAGACCGAGAAGTTGGGGGAGCAGAGACAGACACAAGCAGACAGAACAAGAATGTGCAGTGTGTGTGTGTCCAGAATGCAATAACAATGAAAGGTATATTAATGCATTACAATATTAAATGGTTATTAATTACAACAGCAGAGATATTACACATTACATAAAAACACATTCAGTCTTCGCATTAGTACTTTGAAACGGCCAGAGCCACGTGTGAGCAGAGTGTGCACACTGCCCTCCCCTGGATGGAAGCTGAAAGTGCATGTGACAGCTCAGACACAATTCACTTAATCGTTGTTAAAATCAGGTTTATTTTGTTCTTAAGTTGATTGTAATGCTGTGTTGGGCATGAACTGTTTCTCTGCAGCTGTATTATAAACAAGCCAAAGATTATTATCTGATTACTAAATATACTTGAAATAAAAGACGCTCAATGATGTGCATGTGCTGCTGGTGCTCTTACTTTTTATTTTTCGGTTTTCTCATGTAGAAAACCAAAGAGAAATGTCTAATTGAGTGATTTGGAGGAGATATTTAATGTTAACCTAAAGTTAATTCAGTAAAACCAACAGTAAAATATGCTTTAAGATCTTTGCACGGTTCAGAAGCCTCTTATGATGACAACTATAACAAGGCTGTTTACGTCGCCCAGATCGGCGTCACCGGGGCCCCACTCTGGCTTGCAGGTCTCCTGAGGTCATCGACGGGTATTGGCAGGCCAAGCGAGCCGCGGCTCGTGCTGTCGCAGAGGCAAAAACCCAGGCCTGGGAGGAGTTCGGGGAGGCCATGGAGGAGGACTCTCTGTCGGCCCCAAAGAAATTCTGGCAAACCGTCCGGCGCCTCAGGAGGGGGAAGCAGTGCCTCACCAACACCATTTACGATGCGGGTGGAGGCCTGCTGACCTCGACTGGGTCGTCGGACGGTGGAAAGAATGCTTTGAGGACCTCCTTAATCCCTCAGTCACGTGCTCCGGGAGTACGGGGTCCGGGGCCCTTTGCTCAGGGCTGTCCGGTCCCTGTATGACTGGAGTAGGAGCTGTGTTCGCATCGCCGGCAGTAAGTCAGACCTGTTCCCAGGGCATGTTGGACTCCGCCAGGGCTGCCCTTTGTCACCGGTTCTGTTCATAGTTTTTATGGACAGAATTTCTAGGCGCAGTCAAGGTTCGGAGGGTGTCCGGTTTGGAGACCACAGGATCTCAGCTCTGCTGTTGGCAGACAATGTTGTCCTGATGGCTCCATCAAACCCGGACCTGCAACATGCACTGGGACGGTTTGCAGCCGAGTGTGAAGCGGCTGGGATGAGAATCAGCACCTCCAAATCCGAGGCCATGGTTCTCGACCGGAAAAAGGTGGCTTGCCCTCTTCAGGTGGGTGGGGAGTCCTTGCCCTAAGTGGAGGAGTTCAAGTATCTCGGGGTCTTGTTCAGTGAGGGAAGGATGGAGCGTGAGATCGACAGGCGGATCGGTGCAGCGGCTGCAGTGATGCAGTCGCTGCATCGGACCGTTGTGGTGAAGAGGGAGCTGAGCCGAAAGGCAAAGACCCTCAGAGTCACAGACCCTCAGTGTCAAAGACCCTCCCTCAGTGTCACAGACCCTCCCTCAGTGTCGCAGACCCTCAGAGTCACAGACCCTCCCTCACAGTCACACACCCTCCCTCAGTGTCACAGACCCTCCCTCAGAGTCACAAACCCTCCCTCAGTCTCACAGACCCTCCCTCAGTGTCACAGACCTTCCCTCAGTGTCACAGACCCTCCCTCAGAGTCACAAACCCTCCCTCAGTCTCACAGACCCTCCCTCAGTGTGACAGACCTTCCCTCAGTGTCACAGACCCTCCCTCAGAGTCACAAACCCTCCCTCAGTGTCACAGACCCTCCCTCAGTGTCACAAACCCTCCCTCAGTGTCACAGACCCTCCCTCAGACCCTCCCTCAGTGTCACAGACCCTCCCTCAGTGTCGCAGACCCTCAGAGTCACAGACCCTCCCTCACAGTCACACACCCTCCCTCAGTGTCACAGACCCTCCCTCAGAGTCACAAACCCTCCCTCAGTCTCACAGACCCTCCCTCAGTGTCACAGACCTTCCCTCAGTGTCACAGACCCTCCCTCAGAGTCACAAACCCTCCCTCAGTCTCACAGACCCTCCCTCAGTGTGACAGACCTTCCCTCAGTGTCACAGACCCTCCCTCAGAGTCACAAACCCTCCCTCAGTGTCACAGACCCTCCCTCAGTGTCACAAACCCTCCCTCAGTGTCACAGACGCTCCCTCGGAGTCACAGACCCTCCCTCAGAGTCACAAACCCTCCCTCAGTCTCACAGACCCTCCCTCAGTGTCACAGACCCTCCCTCAGTGTCACAGACCTTCCCTCAGTGTCACAGACCTTCCCTCAGTGTCACAGACCTTCCCCCAGTGTCACAGACCCTCCCTTAGAGTCACAAACCCTCCCTCAGTCTCACAGACCCTCCCTCAGTGTCACAGACCCTCCCTCAGTGTCACAGACCCTCCCTCAGTGTCACAGACCCTCCCTCATTGTCACAGACCCTCCCTCAGTGTCACAAACCCTCCCTCAGTGTCACAGACCCTCCCTCAGGGTCACAGACCCTCCCTCAGTGTCACAGACCCTCCCTCAGAGTCACAGACCCTCAGTGTCACAGACCCTCAGTGTCACAGACCCTCAAAGTAACAGACCCTCCCTCAGTGTCACAGACCCTCAGTGTCACAGACCCTCCCTCAGTGTCACAGACCCTCCCTCAGTGTCACAGACCCTCTCTCAGTGTCACAAACCCTCTCTCAGTGTCACACACCCTCTCTCAGTGTCACAGACCCTCCCTCAGTGTCACAGACCCTCAGAGTCACAGACCCTCCCTCAGTGTCACAGACCCTCAGAGTCACAGACCCTCCCTCAGTGTCACACACCCTCTCTGTGTCACAGACCCTCTCTCAGTGTCACAGACCCTCAGTGTCACAGACCCTCCCTCAGTGTCACAGACCCTCCCTCATTGTCACAGACCCTCCCTCAGTGTCACAAACCCTCCCTCAGTGTCACAGACCCTCCCTCAGGGTCACAGACCCTCCCTCAGTGTCACAGACCCTCCCTCAGAGTCACAGACCCTCAGTGTCACAGACCCTCAGTGTCACAGACCCTCAAAGTAACAGACCCTCCCTCAGTGTCACAGACCCTCAGTGTCACAGACCCTCCCTCAGTGTCACAGACCCTCCCTCAGTGTCACAGACCCTCTCTCAGTGTCACAAACCCTCTCTCAGTGTCACACACCCTCTCTCAGTGTCACAGACCCTCCCTCAGTGTCACAGACCCTCAGAGTCACAGACCCTCCCTCAGTGTCACAGACCCTCAGAGTCACAGACCCTCCCTCAGTGTCACACACCCTCTCTGTGTCACAGACCCTCTCTCAGTGTCACAGACCCTCAGTGTCACAGACCCTCCCTCAGTGTCACAAACCCTCCCTCGGTGTCACACACCCTCTCTCAGTGTCACAGACCCTCAGAGTCACAGACCCTCTCTCAGTGTCACAGACCCTCCCTCAGTGTCACAGACCCTCAGTGTCACAAACCCTCCCTCGGTGTCACAGACCCTCAGAGTCACAGACCCTCCCTCAGTGTCACAGACCCTCAGTGTCATAGACCCTTTTCGTTTCGTTTGAGTCTGTGAACTTATGAATATTCTAAATGTGTTAATTTGGTGGTTTCCATATATTACAGTATACTAGGGTAAGATCAGGGCAGAAACTTGTGAGGAATTGTTTTTTATAAAGCGCCTTTTTTTTTGCTGATATTAAATGTTGTCCTTTCCGGTACGCACTCTTTCAAGTACAATTTGACACAAATGAGGCCCAGTTTACTGTTCAGAGGAGGAACAAGGCTCTTGAAATCTGACATTCTGCATTAAAGGCCACAAGCTGAGATACTGTGAGTTGATGAGCTGCTCCTTTCTCTGGCACGGCGAATGATCGATGATCTGTCTCAGTCGAGTACTGCATCCCTCATAGTTCTTGAGCGTTTGGAGAATTTGCTTTTCAAGTGAAACCAAATACTCCCTTAATCAGGAGGTCACGCCCAGAGGGCAGGGCTTTCTCAGAGTAGGATAAATATCTGAGTTCCCGGACTCGATTCTTAGATTGAGACTCTTGGATGGGAGTCGAAACGTTTTGTTTTTTCCAAAAACAGAGGTCAGATGATACAACTGAATCTTCCTTCTACCTAGTTACATCACCATTACAGCACATCAGGACTTCATTTAAGAAAGGAACATGTTTAAAAAACACACCAAAATGTTAGAAACCACATGTAACAAAACCTGCATTTGTGAATACACTGCAGACACTGAAAATGCAGCATTAATACAAATACAGTAATAACAGTAGGTACATGGTATTCCACACTATACTTTCAGAGATAAGTCCAGTTTAGTGATGAGATCATAATGTCACAAACGTTTATTGGGGACTTCCTGTGTAGATCTGTTTCATCTTCAATATCATTATTTTGTCCTGAGGAATGTTTGCTGCGGTCTATGAGACATGGGGTCTGATTAGATCATCTCTCAGGTCAAAGGTGTTCAGATGACACACTTCTCCTACACTCATATAAGCATTCTCATGGAAGCAAAAACTCTGCTGAATCTGCATCGAAAGTTGTTTTATAATTAATTTCATTCCACCTACATCCACAGAGGACAGCCCTGGAAGTAGCACCTACACCAAACTTCACAGTCTTGGATTTAACAAGAGTTTGATGTTTGTACAGAAGGATTTGTCCGATATGACTGGATAAACTGTACAACAACTGTAGAGTTTGAATCACATCTGTGGCAGAGAGCGAGCAACAAACCCTCTCAGCACCTACAGCACCCTCAGCACCTACAGCACCCACTGCACCTACAGCACCCTCAGCACCTACAGCACCCACTGCACCTACAGCACCCACTGTACTCTCAGCACTTACAGCACCCTCAGCACCCACTGCACTCCCAGTACCCCTTCACCCCCTTCACCCCCTGCACACCCTTCACTCCCTGCACCCCCTTCATCCCCTGCACACCCTTCACTCCCAGCACCCCTTCACCCCCTGCACCCCCTTCATCCCCTGCACACCCTTCACTCCCAGCACCCCTTCACCCCCTGCACCCCCTTCACCCCCTGCACACCCTTCACTCCCTGCATCCCCTGCACGCCCTGCATCCCCTTCACCCCCTGCACCCCCTTCACTCCCTGCACCCCCTGCATCCCCTTCACCCCCTGCACACCCTTCACTCCCTGCATCCCCTTCACCCCCTTCATCCCCTGCATCCCCTGCACGCCCTGCAACCCCTTCACCCCCTGCACCCCCTTCATCCCCTGCCCCCCCTTCATCCCCTGCACACCCTTCACTCCTTGCACCCCCTGCATCCCCTTCACCCCCTTCACCCCCTGCAAAAGGAAAGAAAGGTCAGCTGCACTAACAAAATTAATATGAAAACATAACGAACCAAGCTCAACATTTGCCCATTTTCTGTTTGGAGATTTGCTCTGTCGCATCGGCACATTTAAGATTTGGACATAATCAAATCCAGAATGTGAACTCTATTATTCAGAAGGTCACTGTGCTCTAAAGGCCACAGGCCCTTTGCACACCACTTCATCGATATGCAGACCCCTGACTGACCACGGACTGACCCCTGACTGACCACGGACTGACCACGGACGAGGATCAGCACCAACCATCTGTGCTGGACAGACCTCCGCTTCACTGTGGTTCTCTCTGAGGTTTCTACTTTTCCCCAAAGGGTTTTGTAGTTTTTCCTTGCAGAGAAGGAGGGTGCCGTTTTATCAACTCAAACTGCACCAACAATCAGGAACTGGACCAACATTATAACTAATATACAGAATATGGAGAGGATTACATGGACTTAATTTGTGGTGCAGGTGACGGCGTCGACGGTCTTGACGGAGACAGAAGTGGCGGCGGTGGCAGCGGGGGCGGGGACGGCGGTAACGGTGATGGAGGTGATGGAGGTGACGGTAACATGGTGACGGTAACATGGTGACTGTGGTAGCTACTTCTCCCAGCATGTGATGGTGACGACTTGTACTTGGTTTGTGAAGCTTGTGCGTCTTGAGCCCCTCGTGACCTGAGACAGTGGACAGTCTCCGTCCACTGAGCCTGTCCACAAGAGACGTGCTAGCATCCGCAGGCTAATAGCGGCCCCTTGCTGGGCTCTCAGCTCAGCCATCAGCTCGGAGGTTCCTCTGCTAACCCTCATCTTATGTTCGCTGGTGTTTTAATCAGCTGCACAGATGTGTCATGTCAAAGGCGCTATCAATAATTGAAAGTCTTCCATCCATAATTCATAAACATACGGATGGAATGTGCTGATATGGCAAATTATTTAAAGCAACATTGTGCCTTGGCCTATTTTCTTTCAGTCAGCACTCATGTTTGTTAAAGAGAAAATTACACAAATACGTTTTTTCCCAGTAATTATCAGAAATCTTTTTGGAAACTTTGTTTAGTTTGGTTATTTAATCCAAACATGTATCTGAGCATGGGCTTAGGTGGTCCAATCATCTGGAACATTCCTCCTCAGTTCACAGTCTTCAGGCAGCTCACTTTTAGAAACAAATATATTGATTGAATTCATCTTGTTTTTGGCCACACTACAGGCCTGTTCATACTGTACAAGATAAAAAAGACTGTTTATTTCAATATAGAAACTCATACATAAGCGTGAAAACAACTTTTGTGATGACCAGAAGTATATTAACAACACTTGAATCAAATCATTAACAATATTTATGAATCCTGAATTTCCTGATTTCTATCATTTAGTTGTGAATTAAAGACTTGAAACTATAAAAACAAAAGGTGTTTTCCATGTAGATGTAAAGAAAACAAAATAATAAGTCACAGCCCACAGTTTGATCAATGAATATAAAGTTTATTGGACTTGATCAGACGGTGCAGAGTCACCTGCAAAAGCTCTGGTGGAGTTTGGAGCTGTGGGTGGTGGTAGTGGTGGTGGTGGGTGGTGGAACTCCTCATCACAACATCTCAGACAGTTAGCTACAAACACCACATGCAGAAGAGTTCCAGTCCAGTGGAACCAGGAGAACCAGACCAAAGGACATGTCATGTGATCCAAGAGTTCAAGATCCAGGACCAAGAATGTGAAGGGATAAGACAGAAGCACAAATCACACACAAAGAATAAATACATTTGTGTTTCTAAATGTTCACTACAGAATGTATGATTCTGAATGTGACATTTATGTGTAAAAGTTGATTTGTGTGAATATGTGTGTGTCTTTTTGATTGTTAAACTTTTGATCAGAACATCCTTTGTCTGATACGCTTTGTTTGGCACAACAAAACCATTATATATAAGATTTTTAACTAAACTGATTGGCATAATTTTTGGCAGTGAATAATTTGACTCCATGTGGCCAAAAGAGTGCCCTCATCAAATCCTTTCTTATCTTATTAATTTGACATCAACAAATAATCAAATGATTGTTACTGTAAGGATAGGCTGACGCAGAAAATATCCATATATCAAAGTGCATTACAAAATATTTTATTTTTAAATTGAACCATGTACAATTAATGACATTTGCTGAAATTGCTGGTCAGGATATTGTAGTTCTCACAAAATGCAATATTACGTTTTAATAAAATATATCTGGTTTTATCCTTTATGCGATGTACAGTCTGAGAGGGCGATCGCACTGGGACGACTGTGATCATCATTAATCCATAACGTGTAAGAAATATATACTGTATGTCATAATCTGATGCATACATACTTTTACACGTAATCATAAAGAGCTGATTGAAATGTGGCATCACTTCCTCTACATCAGGGGCCCCCACACGTTTAGTCCCCTAAAAGAACCTCAGAACCCTGCTGAGGATGCTCATTTCATGCTGCAAACGAATTGATATGGTTTGATATTTTAGTTTCAAAGGTACACAGGGATTGCACAAGGTTATTTTTAATAAGATGATTTTAAAGTCATCTCAATCTCATACTATATATTCTGTAATGTAGTATAATTATCTCCACTGTTTTGTGAAATAACCTTATGACCCTGCGCTTTACAATACAACATATATCTTTTTCCATTAAGGGTCAAGTAGGGAAAGGATAATAAAGTACAGTAATGGGATATTTCTGAAGGGAATAAAATATACTGTTTCCATGACAAACGTTTAATGCCCGGACAACGGTGAATAATATTAAAGAGTTGAGCCGGAGGAGGCGTGGGATGGACTCTAGTGACATGCAACTGTTACAAAGAATTATGTCCAACAGAACAGACTGTACAAGTTTAACACAGGACGTCTCAGATTCTGTCATCCACTCTCTACTTTGGATGTTTTTTTTTCTCTTTTGATTGAAAAACAGCAAAAACAAGTTCATAAATATAAATAGGTGCTGGCCCATCACATCAGCAGTACAATAATAAAAATAATTATTCTCTACACTGTAAACCACCAAACACTGATTTAGGAAAATATGACTTGTGACCAACAATTTGTCTTTTACAAAGATCTGTTTTCATGAAAGCTTTTCCTATAAACATGAGGTGCAAAAACCTTCTGGCACTCGCACATGACCCAGATCTGTGCCTGTCTCCACCACACACTTGTTTGTAGAAACTGTACATCATCTAAATGAAACGTGGGCCCAGGCTGAGGTGTGAATGCTCCCGTGCACCGTGGGCCGGGAAAAAGAACCAGTCTCAGTCTGGACTATGGTTTGGTCCTGGTTTGGACTTTGGACCAAATCCAAAAAGTGCCAGACGGTAGACCACGAAGAGGCGAGCGAACGTGAGGAAGACGGAGCTCAAACGTGAAGAGGAAGGACAGCTTTAGCACCGCGGAGAGCTACACAGAGCTCTCACTTTCATCACGTGACAAGTTAGCCAAGTTAGGCTACTAGACCAAGGGTTCTCAAACTGTGGTACTACTGGGGTTACGTCAGGGGGTACGTGGATTCCTCAGCAGTTCGAATGTTTGCAGAAGAAAGTAAAGTACATTTAATCCACTACTTTGTCAAGTAAAGCAATTGTGAAGTCCTATTTTAGACCTATTTTAGCCAATGTTTAAATCTAGAATAATCCTGTTTTAGACCTGGTTTACATTTGGTGGAACTCGGAGGGCCATATATTTTCTTAGGTGTTACTTGGTTTGAAACGTTTGAGAACCACAGTACTAGACAACATAATTACAAACCAATCTGCCAAACTACAGCCTGCTCCTTGTTCGAGTAAAAGATGAGCCTTATTTGACCTTCAAATCACTAAATGCACAGCCAACAATCAGAATCATTTTTAGACTATTCTCCTTCGTTCAGTGTAAGATCACGTCTTCACACACCCGACAAACCAAAACAAGCCTCGTACTAACACAAGCTAATACCAGAACATATAACACATACACACTAAATAAAGTAGAGAATGAAGCACTGAATAAACTCCACACACACGTGGCACTTCCATAAATGTCGTCTGCCAAATAATAATGTTCATCCATAAAATACACTAATATTGGCACATTCGCACATGTTTCAGACGGATGAAAACAATGCTGTGTCAAATCTAAACCAATGAAATGGTAGGTATCACTCCCGTTGTCATGACGACAGTAGAGTAAGCACCCTTTAGGAGCCGGTGTGAGAGCTAAAGTCTGGGGTCCAAACTAAAATATTCAAAGTTGTAAATCTGAACCTTGGTCTGGACCTTGGTGTGGACGTTCAGGTGTGGACGTTCAGGTGGACGTTCAGGTGGGCGTTCAGGTGGGCGTTCAGGTGTGGACGCTCAGGTGTGGGCATTCAGGTGGACGTTCAGGTGGACGTTGAGGGGTGACTTCAGGTGTGGACGCTCAGGCGGACGTGCAGGTGTGGACGCTCAGGCGTGGACGCTCAGGCGTGGACGCTCAGGCGTGGACTCTCAGGCGTGGACGTGGACGCTCAGGTGTGACTCAGCCCAAAGGTACAATGTGGGGCTTTGGGGCAGGTCTAAGTCCGTTCGGAGCTCGCAGGTGAAGCTGCTCAGCGTGTCAAAGATCCAGTCCGACCTGAGCGTGTTCACACTCTGCCTGAACGCTATGTGTGTTTGACTGGCAGGAGAAGTACAGCCTGAGCACATCCAGCTCTGACTCAGGCTCATGTTTACTCCTACATAAGAACTGTAAAGGGTGGTACATTTTCAGAAAATCTTAACCCTGAACTTTAGCTCCGAAATTAAGGGAACAAAAATGTAAAAAGGCTTGGCTAACCCTAACCTTGTCAGGTCTCAGTTACTGCAGACTTAGCCATCCTTAGGGTCACTGCTTCTATATTAGGTTTGAAAAGTCACAAACTGTCATTTGTTTTGTGTGTGATCCCAAAGAAATGATCTTGTGCTCAAACAGAAATTAGATGAATCAAGTCCATCCCCACAAAAGTTGTTGGCCTGTACGCCTAAAAGGACTTCCTCATCAAGCGCCAGTGGTCACATCTGGCAATGACCGCTTTCTTGATGACTATAATTGTTAAGTAAGTATGTTTGCATAAGTTCATGTTTTTATGACTCCTTGTTGAGAAGTGAACGTTCAGAAGTAGTAGTTCCCTGTCAATTCCTATACATTTTCCATGGAAAGGTTCCAATTTTTTATATTCCTGACATTTTGCAACCCTACTCATACACACCAGAAACATGTTCACCATGAATTTTTGAATAACCTCCTGAAGATACTCCAACATTAGCCTCAAACCGTCACTCATGAACATCGTGAAACATGTTCTTCAGCTACAGTTCAACCTTTGTCTGAATAATGGAAGCGCTCCAATATTAATACACAGCATTACAAAGCATGGCTACAAACGGCATTGTGCTACACTAAAATGCTCTTTTAGATCTAGAACTAAAAACATCATAAGATTCATATTCACTTAGACCTGTGTGTTTTGGGCATAATGTTAGCCTTAGCCTTACAAATGCTAATGCTAGGGTCAAGTGCAAGTAGACAGGCTTTCAAATCAAACGATATTGTGCATAAAGACTGAATGATTGTTTTGGCTGGGCATTCAGTGATCCCAAACTATGTCTTCTGCAAAACAAAGGACTTGGCCACGCACCGGAGTGTTAGCGTTTGGCAGTGTCATTGAGCACAAGCAGAATCTGAATTGTCAGCTACATTTAGTACAAAACATTTTTGGCAATGTGTTTCAGTAAAAATCGGTTACTACTTGTGTGGTCGAAGGGTTTGTCCATGACAGTATATAGACAGGTTCACGCAGCTCAGTACAGTCACAGCATTTTGGACTTCATCGCTACAGGAGGAGGCTAAGCACACTTATGGTTCCAACAGTATCTCCAATGTGCACTATTACATAACAACTGTACAAAACATATTCCACATGGTCTGCAGAAGCACCTTTTATCTTTTCAAATGTGTTTGAAGGTCAAGAGCATGGTCATAACGCAAACTAACCTAACCTGCTACTATGTCTACTGCTGCCAGACTGTTTTTTTTTATCTCTCCTGGTCAGAGATCGAGCCGGTGCTCAGGAGGAGCTAACACAGTGATTGTTCAGACGACACGTGGAGGTTGTGCTTTAGTGTAAACACGTACAAAATCATGCTCATCACAAATATGTACACGAACAGCTCTGTTTGGCTACAGTAGGGCTAACATTTTTCCACTAGAAAAATGGGCTCAGTATGGGTACAAATGAACTACAAGCTGAACACTTTTGTTCAGCTGTAGTCATGTGTGAGTCTTCTATTTAGCTGCACAGTTACTGTAACTACCAGATTCTTAGTGCAACAGCTACCACCTGAAATGTGTCCATTTACTCTTGCCTTGCGATAGCAGAATAGCTAAATCCGGTCCATAATCCAAGATGAGTGAGAGTGTTGCTAATTTAGTCCTTAAAAGCAGGAGATATGGACGTGCCCTTGTAGAAGATATTCCGGGTACTGTCCGGACTGTTGGCCCTCTCGGGGATGAGGATGACGTTGGCCTTCCTCCGGAGAGTGGACTCTCGGCTGGATGTGACCGAGAGAGTTTCAGAGGCACTCTCGCCCCCTGGCCCGACCGAAGAGCCCCCGTCCCCAGGAGTAACGCGTATGGTGGAGAGGCTCGCGGGATGGGGCCTCTGCTCAGCCTGGCCCAGGGCGCTCTGCGTGTGCACTGTCACCACAGGAGGAGTGCAGGCCGCAGCAGAGGTAGTGATGATGTGATTGGGCCGTTTCCTGTCCATAGAGCCAGACTCGCAGCTCTCCGAGTCGCGGTTCAGATCGTTCATCTCAAAAGACTGCTTCAGACATCCGGGGCCTTCTCCAGGGTCCAGGGTTGCCCCAGTCCGAGGGCATGTGCCATGGTCCAGAGAGCGCCACCTCCAGGACCCGCTCCCGTCTTTGGAAGGAGGCTGGATCACTGGTTTATTGTTTTCTGGATGGGCTTCTATCCGGACGATGGCCCCGATGCTTCCTGACATACTGGGGCTGTCTTGGTCGGTTAGGGCTCTGTATCGTGGGGGGCCCTGACAACTTGGAATGGTTGTTCCTATACTGCCCTCATCTAAACTTTTGGAGTGGGTCTGGAGCAGACCTTGCTGTTTGGACATGGCGATGACCTGCATGATTCTGGGTGGGGCCTCAGTAGTCCGGCAGGTCTTTTCAGCTGCCTTCTGCCAGTTGGCCTGTCCTGTGATGCTGTTGCTGGCTGCTCCTGAGGGCACTGACCGTGGGGAGGAGTTGTAATTCTCATGAGCCTCTTCTGGGATGTGAACAAGCTGAGAAGATCCTGGTCGTGACTGCATGGCAATCCTGGCGCCTCCAGTGATTCCACTACAGTTGCTGGGTAAGGTTGTGCTAGTGCCTGCTGCTAGTTTGGACATGTAAGAATGACAGTCAAAGCCTCCGTTTAGGCCCATAGCGGGCGGCTCTAAGCCAGGGTGGAGGTGGTCCATGCTGCCGTGGTGTGGGGGATGCTGGGAGGACTGGCCCGATGACGAGTCTAGAGAAGAGGATAAAGAATCGGGAATCTGCAGGGAGCACTTGTGGTTCTTACTCTTCCACTGAGAAAGCAACTGTTTGGAGCGGCTTGAGTCCATGGAGGTGTGGTGCAGGGTGGCAGCGTGGCGCCGGGCAGCCTCCTCGTATGCAGCTATGGCCTGGGGCGTGTGCACTCGGGGCAGGGTGTGGCTGAAGGCCATGTAAGCCTCTTTACTCTGAGGACTGCGGGGGGAGAGAGTGTCCCCCTCAGGGTGACCTTTGAGTCCATCTTCAGGCCTTTGCTGGGGAAGGCCTCGATGTAGAAGACCATCGGAATGTGACGTGGGCAGCAGAGCTTCTCCAGCCATGGCCTTCATCTGCATGTGGTGCATGACGGCCTCTTGGCTGATGTGGGGCAGGGAACAGGTGGGCCGGTGCGGCTGCAGAGGAGCAGGAGGGCTGCTGTCCTCACTGGGCTGGAAGTTTCCTACAGCAAACAAGCCCTGCCGACAGAGCACACATCTGATCAGGGACATTATCTTATCATATATGACATACAAACAAACATATCAAGAACCAAGATATCTTTGACACTCAATTCATTGATATGGGGACAGATGCAATGTAAGGAATAAATGATCAGGTTCAACTTCTCTCTCACTTTTGGACATTCCATTTGAAAATACCATAATGTGTACCTGAAACACTGGCTCCTGCCCATGCGACAAAACATTATCTGGACTTTACCCTGGGATATTTTATAGTATTAGACAGAAGTAAACATATAACAGTACCAGGTAAACAGCAATGGCCCCTCCCAGCAGGAAGCCCAGGTAGACATCCACAGCATGGTTCTTGTACTGTATGATCCTAGTCAGGCCACAGATGATGGCGCTGATGATGAAGGAGAAGACCAGCAGCGGCTTGAGCAGTTTGGACGAGTCGGTCAGGGTGCTGTTAAAGTACATCTGCCATGAAACACAAAACTGGTGAGCAGAGGGAGCGTGTCTGGGAGCCATTTCAACCATCTGTCCGGTAATTGTTCAAGAATGATTTGTTTTTTCTGATCCATTGACCTCCTTGGGACGCTGGCTGTGATGCCCTGGCAGCAGGACACAGAGGAAACTTTAGTCCCAAGGGCTATTATTCTCCTCAAACGGCCCTGACACACATTCATCTGATTCTATCTGACAAATCCACCCAACCTTTGACTGAGCCAGGAAAATCTTTGTGCTGCTGAACTTCCATTTCTATGTCTCTAATCTGGCATATCTCCCTCTCCTGAGGTAATTTCTGGAAACTCTGAGAAAATTTCAATTAGTAACTAATCCGACAGCCGTCTGTGGAATCCCTCAGTTGTCCAGGTAGGTTCCATAACAAAGGAAAATGGAATTATTTCAACTAGACAAAAGTTTTAAGAGTGAATATGTTCTGACAATCATTTAAGTAGCTTCTTCAGTTCCTCTGATGAGGAGCTGGTAAGTCACTGTTGTAGCTGTCTGAAGGGAGGAGCTAACCACACTAAGAAAGAGCCAAACAGAACAATAGAGAATAAGAGACAAAGAGAAAAGATGTAACAATTCCTTACACTTCTGGTGTTTCTGAAACACCTCAAAGGATTTTTAGACAACATGACATCGAGGTCTATGTCAAACCCTCCACCACTATGAGACAAAAACTGGTACATCCAAAGGACAAACAAAGGCTCAGGACTCTAGTCTGCAGTGCATCTCCATCGCAAACCACTAACCACACATTTGAGGACAGTGATCAGCTCCTGGCAAAGGAGAAGAGGTGGTTTGAGAGGAGTCAAAGCGGCTACATTTATCTGGAAACACAATCCATCTCTGAACAGAAATGGGGTCTGTGGGGTCTAAGGCAAAACCTGCCATTTACAACTCCATCCTCAGGCCTAAACCTAAACAAAGAAAACAATCAAAGTATGCTGAAAATCACCCGTTAGCAGCTTGAAAGATTAGGCCAAATATAGTTCAGGAGACTTTTCACACCTAGAGTAGTTCAGTAAACTTAACTGTAGACACCTAGCTGGTGTTAGCTTCAGTGTCGTTAGCTTCAGACAAATACAAGGCTCACCAGTCCTTTGTCAGAGGAAATGAAGAAGCTATTTGGATGAGTGGCGAAATGCAGTCACTCTTAAAACTTTAGTCCAGTTGACAGAATTACATTGATTATCGGGTAATTCTGTCAACTGGACACATCTTCTTGTGTCATTTCCCCTTTTGTTTCTCTGTACTTTCCACTCGCTGTGTGTGAACTGCTCCAGCCTCTGCAGTTAGAAACGCTCTTTTACGCTGTGTTATGATAATGTTATTAACATCTTCTAAACGCACAATGTTAATTTATAACTTTTAAATCTAACAACACTTGAATAAATACACATCCTGACTTTTTGACTTCATAGACTTGTTGGTGTAAATATACTGTAATCGTGGTGCCCAGTCTGGCCGGCTGATGAAAACTTGACGAGGTTTGAGCTCGTTACAAACTGCTCGCTCAGCTCATTCCCATGTGACTGATTCTTACCGAAACATAGACAGCTGCGAACGATGCCAGAGTGGCGTGTTGAGAGGGGAAGGACTTCCTGTAATGAGAAAACAAGTGGAGGTGAAGACATTCATAACCCAGAGAGATGTCTAAACAGCTGCAGAGGGGATTATGCGGGGAAGGGGAGACAGACTTTTGTCATGAATAACTTGATTGATTAGCATAAGTAGCAAATTCACATGAACAGTAACGATCTGATAACACAATAATTAGATGTGCGTTTACATGCTCAACAGTAATCTGATCATCAAAAACAGAGTGACATATGTGAGTTTTTTATTATTATTTATTTTTTGAGTAAATGTTACATTTGGAAGACTAAGTACAATTTTATTTTATTTTTGGTAAATCTTTAAAAAAAGTTACTCAGAGCAGATGGAACTGGAATGTCAAAATGATTTGGTTAATAATGATCTTGATTATCTACATCAAAATATAACCAAGAAACAATGAGCAATAATTGTGACCATTTTAGAAGCAAAAATAAGTTATTTCAGTTCAACTTGAACTTAAATAGTAAACCTGAATGTAAAAATAAGCTTCATTAATATAAGTGTATCATTAACATATACGTTGACCTCATCATTCAGAACGTTTAATTCATGAAGCTGGTCACATACTGTACATACAGTTAAGTATTTTACTGCTGTTTGGTTGGTGTCATTAATCATTGTTAATTGTTAAATCGTAATGTTTCAACCATAAATCAGATCAGATTTTTGTTGTACATGTGAACATAGCGAGTGACAGAAGGGACAAACAGAAGAAATCAAGTCGACGCCAACGGACAGAACAAAAGAGACCAAAACGGGCAGAAGAGAGAGTAGATCCTGCTGCGACCATCTCACATCTGACCACTACAGCCTTCACCGTGTCCAGGCCCCTTTTAGCCCAGCGTGTGAAAAGGAGCTCTGCCGCAGCCTCCTGGAGCTCGTCTTCTCGGAGCTCCATGACCTACTTCTTTGGCTCTGCTCCCCCACTCCCTCCTGACTGCAGCCTCCCAGCATCAGCGCTTCACACAAACCACTGCCAGCTCCAGAAAAGCAAAGTATAAAGGATTTGCATGTACAGAGTGGTGGAGCTAAACTGTTTAACTGTTTTGATGTGCAAATTCTGTGCAGTAGTTGGATAGCAGCATCTGAGGATTTGACATGTGAACGTGTATTATGAAAAGAACATAAATACAGACATGTTCTGCTGCCCACGACACACCTTTTCAGTCAATTCAATATAAAGTTATTTGCAATGAAAACATGATCATTTGATTTATTTTCTCTCAAACTCAAGACTTTTTAGGTGTGCTGGCTCTCAGGTTGCTCAATGTGTGAGTATAATAAATTCAATTGGATAATTGTATTGTGTTATTGTAATAAGTATTAGGAGTGACAGTGGCTCAGTGGTTAGAGCATTTCTGGTTAGAGTTCTATGGTTGTGTCCTTAGGCAAGACACTTCACCCTCCGTGCCGAGTATGAATGTGGTGAGACAGTGATTGGTGGAGCTCGATGGTGCAGAATGTCGCGCCCATCACAGATCTTCCCTCTGTTCAGTACTGAACATTATAATAGTTCCATAACTAAGTCTGACTTTGCATAAATAATGCATTTGTGTTGAACTAGAAACACTGTCTTCCAGAGCCAACAGAGCAGAGCTGTGCCAAAAGCAAGAAGCTAATTTTAGTCTGCTGCCAAATCAGGCACTGAACTCACTACTGCCCCCAGTGTCATATTTAGTTTGTCTTTGCTCCTCGTACACAAAGAATAAAGTGTTGTGTTGTTCCAATGGTAACATTTAAAATATTCTATAACTAGGGTGAGCAAAATAATAGGTCTGTTTGCCATAACCCGACCGACCCGGTATAAAACTACCGGGAATTTGGCGTTCTTTGTTAAAAGAACGCCAAATTCTTTTATTGTTCAATTATTTTGCCGAAATAATATGTAATATATATAATAAAACATTAAACATTTTTATAGCGCTGGTAAATCCATTTTTCATCTTAAAGGACTAATACTGCACTGCGCAACGCAGGTGCGTCTTCATTTTCGGTCCTCCATGTGCATCTGTATGGCACGGACCATGCAGGAGGGAACATACATTGCCTAATACAGGTTGGTTTGCCTTGTTGTTGTTGTTGTTGTTGTTTTATGGCGGTTGGCATCCGAGTGTTGCATTACCGCCAGACTTTATTCCTCAGACGTTTCGTAGTCCTCAGACTCTGTCGTAGTCCGTAAAAGTACTCCTCCCATTGCTTTGGTGTTACAAAGCCCATGAGGTCATGATATGTCTTTGTGACTAGAATAGTTGTTGTGTTGTTGTTGTTGTTTTATGGCGGTTGGCATCCAAGTGTTGCATTACCGCCAGACTTTATTCCTCAGACTTTGTCGTAGTCCTCAGACTCTGTCGTAGTCCGTAAAAAAATAGTTTATTCCAGGGAGACTCTTCTTCATCTTCCTCTCCCTCTTTGACGTTCGGTGCTTTGGAAGTACAAAGTTGTTGTTACTATAGTTGTTGTTGTTGTTGTTTTATGGCGGTTGGCATCCAAGTGTTGCATTACCGCCAGTTTTACAAAGCCCATGAGGTCAAGGGACGTCTTTGTCGTTTTATCCTTTAGAAGTCCTTCTTCCAT
Source organism: Eucyclogobius newberryi (assembly GCF_026437365.1). Classification (NCBI taxonomy): domain Eukaryota; kingdom Metazoa; phylum Chordata; class Actinopteri; order Gobiiformes; family Gobiidae; genus Eucyclogobius; species Eucyclogobius newberryi. The sequence continues at coordinate 31,027,384 of NW_027315812.1, forward strand.
CACTTTGGTGTTTCTAGGCCCATGAAGTCAAAGCGCGTTAGAACATCTTCTTGCTCCTCATCCTCGGCTCAGTCTCCAACACCCCCCACCTCTATAAACGTTTACCCAGCCCTGTGCTACATAAGTAAGCAACCACAGCCTGACACAAACCCTGTGACTGAATCGCCAGAACGTTCCGCAGATTGAACTCCCGCCCATTATTCCGAAACCACAAGGCCAAGCCGGCCCTTTCTCTATCATAAGCCTCACAGCAAATCAGCACATGCTCGACAGTCTCTGGCACCCGACAGTGACCACACAGACCGGTCGGGTGTTTGCCTATCCTGTCATATGTGCAATTGCTGTTGGAATTCATGTGCAATTCATGTGCTGTCGTGACACATATTCATGTGCAATTACTGTCGGGATCACATGCAATGGTATTTATTTATTTGTCTATGGTAGTTTTTATTTATTTATAGGAGATCTTCTACTGAAAGTGTTTTTCAGACTTCCTATAAGTGATCTGTTCTTGTGGATCTACCTCTGTATCTTCCTGCGTTGCACCAATGAAATTTCCCCATGTGGGACAATAAAGGAAAATCTTATCTTATCTTATCTTACTCAGTGACCAATTGAGTCCAGTATGGCCAATCCTCATGCGGGCGAAGGCCCTTTCCTCCCACACGTTCCTGCCCATAGACCCGCAAGGACCCACACTACCCTGTACGTGTTAGAGATGCCGTCCAGTAACACAGTGGCTCCAAAATTCCTGCCAAAGGTCGACCACATGACTCTTGATAACGGGCTTGATTTCAGATTTGCTTAACTCAACCGCCACATCAATTGATGGCCGCCTAAGGGAACGTTTAGCCAGTGTATCAGCCATTTCGTTACCATCCACCCCCACATGCGCAGGGACCCAAAAGAAGGAAACCCTCACATCCTTCCTGGACAGGGAGAGCATCAGACAGAAGATGCCATTCAACACATCCTGTCTGCAATCCGATTTCCCAGATTTAATGCTTTGCAACGCAGAAAGGCTGTCAGAGGCCACCACAATGCCGCAACACTGCAAAGCAGATTCCGCCCATTCCAATGCCAACCGTATCGCTATGAGTTCCGACGTGAAAACAGAAAGGCGATCTGTCAACCTCTTCTTGACCGCCAGCCCCAGGTCAGGCACAAAATAAGCGGCGTCAGTACGCCCACTCTCAGGATCCCTAGACCCGTTGGTATAAATAAACACATCACCTGAGTGCTTATCGATGAGCGCTTGAACGGCAAACTGCGGTGCCCTCCCAGCGACTCCTCTAAGCTTGCCATGCAAGCTAACATCAACAGGAGCCGGGACAAACTTCCACGGAGCTATAGCAGACAAAGCCATCGACGGGCTCACACGCAGATCACCAACCCCCGCAAGCCGCGCCTTCGCATTTCCTACCTGGCTAAAAACCATACCGCCAGCCTCACTCTGCCCCCCATCAACCCTGAGAAAGTCCCTCACCGGGTGAGAGCTCGTATGACCTTGCACATTCACCCAGTAAGCCAACAGAAGTTCTAGCCTCCGGAGCCGTAATGGCAATTCCCCCAACTCAACCTGCAGCGCCGAGACAGGGGAGGTCCTAAAAGCCCTACAGCAGATGCGCAAGGCCTGGGCTTGCTCCACATCAAGCTTCTTTAAGTTAGTCTCAGCCGCCCTCATGACGGCCCGATAAATACCCAGGAGCGACCTTCTGCTGGCCCCCCAGTCCTGGCCGGATAGACAACAAAGCAAGTTATTCACCCTTTTGCATTTACCACTGACCTCATCAATGTGCTGACGCCAACTAAGCCTCTCGTCAAAGGTGACCCCCAAGAACCTCACCTCCCTGACCTGTTCGAGCACCTGCCCATGCAGTCGAAGGGAGACGTCCCTATGCCCATTGAAGAAACAGATCACTTGAGACTTCCGTACGGACAGTTTAAACCCCCACTTCAGGGTCCACTGCTCCACCTGCTGTATTGCCCTTTGCAGTTTCGCCTCGTAAAACCGGAGATTCCTCCCTCTCACCCATAGAGCGCCATCGTCAGCATAAAGGCTCCTCCCAACAGACCCATCCACGTCGTCAAAGATGTCCTTAATCATAACATTGAACAAGATAGGGCTACACACACTCCCCTGCGGGATCCCATTCTCCACCCCATAGACCCCAGAGTAAGCAGCGCCCACTCTGGTTTGGATACGCCGGCCAGACAGAAAGCTCCGGACCCAGTTAAACAGTTTACCCTTCACACCACACTTCCGCAGCTTAATGAGGAGCCCATCCTTCCAAACCATATCGTACGCCTTCTCCACATCGAAGAGCACCGCAATAACCTTTTCTTTCTGAGCCCTGGCCAGCTGGATATCAGATTCCAAACACAACACGGAATCCATGGTGTTCCTGCCCCTACGGAAACCACTCTGGTGCGCGGGAAGCAAACCCTGACTCTCCAAGAAGTAATCCAACCGCTCGGTAACCATGCGCTCCATCGTTTTCCCGAGCTGCGACGTCAAGGCAATCGGCCTATAACTTGAAGGGTCAGACGCTGGCCTACCCGGCTTCAGAACCGGCACCACCGTAGACTGTTTCCACGCAGATGGAACACAACCTGAATCCCAAACACGGTTGAAAAGACCCAGGACTAGCCCAAGCGTGTCATCAGTCAAATGAGAGAGCATGTCATAGCACACCTCATCTTTACCCGGGGCTGTCTGTTTCGCCTTAGAAAGTGCTCTCCTTAGCTCAAACAAACTAAACGGAAGGTCAAGGTCATCTTGAGTCGAAGGCTGGTGCCCAATCAGCTCAGAATTCTGGGCCAGAGTACTCTCCCTGTAGTGCCTTTCCGCAGGTGAGAGATTGTCAGAGCTGTGCACCGACACAAAGGTGCTGGCCAACAGTTCAGCTTTGTCAACGTCGCTGACTGCTTCAACACCATTCAGTATTAGGACCAGGGTCCCATGACGGCGCTCAACCCCATGCATCCGCTTAATCATCCCCCAAACATCCCCGAGACGCGTTTCTCTCCCAATTTTGGAACAATACCGCCTCCAATAGGCACTCTTGACCGTTCTTACAGTTTTCCGCACAACAGCGCGGGCCCTCTTGTAGTCAATGAGGGCACCCTCAGTGTGGGTAACCCTTAGCCGGCGAAACGCCGCATTTCTCGCCCTAACAGCATGACCACATGCTTCATTCCACCACGGCACCCGCTTCCTATGTCCACTACCACCACTCTTAGGAATCGTGCCTACCGCTGACTGCGTGATGAGCGAGACAATTGCACTATTGAGATCATCCACCTGAGTCAATCCTCCTTCCTGCAGAACCCTAGAACCATCATCAGCTTTCCTCAGGAAAGCCCCCCAGTTCGCCCTTGCCAACTGCCACCTCTGGATCCTCGTCCCCCTGACCACACAGCTCCCAAAGCCAATCTCGGTGCGGACTAGATAGTGATCGCTACGAAAAGAAAGATTACCAAGAACCTCCCAACTACAAACACCAGCTAACTCCTTGGACACAAGCGTAAGATCTATTGCACTTTCCGTACCGGTCCCCATATCATAGCGGGTCCCACTCCCATCATTCAGACAAACCAACTCCCTTTGATTGATAAAACCCTCTACCACCTGCCCATACCTATCGGTACCACTACCACCCCACAAAGCGCTATGCGCATTAAAATCCCCACACCACACGGCCTTTCCCCGAACATCCTTACCGACACTATGTAAGGACTCTAACGTTAACTCACCACACGGATTATAAAGGTTAACCACAGTAACAGCTTCACCACCCAGCCAGACCCTCACCGCCAGAGCCTCCGACGCTTTACTCACACTGACAACAACGTAATTTAGGTAATCTCGGACAAACACAGCCACACCTCCGCCTCTACCCTGCTCCCTATCATTCCTAACACACACATACCCTTGTATCCCAAAACCCCACCTAGGTCGTAACCAAGTCTCCTGCACGCACATAACGTGAGGCTTGTTCAACAAGGTAGAGACAAAATGCTTAAATTCCTGGCCATTAGCACGAAGACTACGCGCATTCCATTGCAAGACAACCACCGCCATTATGAGCCCCCGGAACCTGACGGCGCATCGGGAGCCCCCCCACTCCCACTGCCAGAATGGGGCAGGGTGCCTTCCCGCAGCGCATCCTCTATCTCCGTCCACTCGGGACCCCCAGCTCCAAAGTACTTCCCTGCAGCCTTAGCGATGATCTTAGTCTTTTCGGATCTCTTCTTGGTTTGACCAGTACAGTTAATCACTTCCACCATAAAGAGGAAGAAATCTTTCCTCTTCACAACCAGTACATCCTCCGCACCCACAGGGCCTCTGCCCGTGGAAGCCACACTCACAGGCATCCCAGTGGGGACCTCCCCCTGGCCACGGGCAACGCTGCCCCCTCCCCTGTCGCCTAGGACACCAGCAGCACTTGCAGCCCCCACTGCATCCACCTTCACCTGACTACCAGACACCTTCTTGACCGCATCCGCGTAGGATATGCCTTGAGAGGCTCTAACTTTTTGCACCTCAGCAGCCCTCTTGCTGAACACGCATCCCCCGTAGGCAGAGCTATGCTCTCCCCCACAGTTACAGCACTTGAGTTTTGCTCCGTCGTCACACTTCCCATACTCGTGGTCTCCTGCACATTTACCACACTTCTGCTTCCCTCTACAGACCGCTGCAATATGCCCAAAGCGCTGGCACTTGAAGCAACGCAGGGGCGGCAGAACATATGGGCGTACGCCATAGCGCATGTACCCAACGCACACCACACGAGGCAGGATCCCACCTTCAAATCTAATCATTATCGACAGGCTGTCACACCTTACCCCATCCCGGGTCATCTTCAACCGCCTAGCATCCACCACCTTAGCTCCAGTCAAATTCTCCTTTATGTCATCCACAGATGTCGTCGTAGGGACGCCTACTATAACTCCCCTAACCGTGCCTCTTACAGCATCAGACACAAGAATGTCCTTCCCCCCCAGAGACTTAGCTTCAATCGCCTTCCTTTGCTGAGCCACGTCCTTGCACACGACCAGCAGCGAGCCATCCCTAAGGACACTCGCATGCTTGACCACTCCCACAGCTACAGTCAGGCTCCTTGTCAACGCCATCGGATCCCACCCCTTAAAGGACGCATTATCCTGCGCGAGCTTTATGAACACCTTACACTCTGAACTCACATCCCCGATATCTGGAACCCCCCCGCCCTGCTCCTCACTGAGAGAGCCCTCCATAGACGAGCAAGAAGACGCCCTACGCTGCACAGGATCAGTGGCTCCAGGGGAGTCCTCCCCGCTGATCATATCGTGTCAGCCCCACTGAACTGGCCATCGCTCATGCCGTTCTCGATCATGGTGTGGCGTGATTTAAATTTTTCTCGCGCAATGCATTCTGGGATTGAAACACGCCCAGCAGCGTCATCACACCAAACATGGCGGTGCCCGTGTCTCCCGCATGTTCCCCCCGCTCGCCTTCGCTACCAAAATAAAGGATAGCGGTGTACAGAAGGTCGATTAAAATATCTTAAGATCTGGAGATTTAGTCTCCTGATTGGGTTGATCGAGAAGCCTGTTGAAGCCTGACCCCTGGACTGTTGAAGCCTGACCCCTGGACTGTTGAAGCCTGACCCCGGGACTGTTGAAGCCTGACCCCGGGACTGTTGAAGCCTGACCCCTGGACTGTTGAAGCCTGACCCCGGGACTGTTGAAGCCTGACCCCGGGACTGTTGAAGCCTGTAGAATGTTGGGTCGGGTTACAGCAAACAGACAATTTATTTGGGGCAGCCCTAATACAATATCATTTTAAAGACAAAGTATCAGTTAATGGTAGTTTCTGTAATAGTATCATGTGGTCTTATACAAGATTATTCAAAAACAGTCACGTAAAGGTTCAACATTAATTCATTGCCTATTGATACTAACTAGTATTGATACCAACTTTAGTGTTGCTGGGACTCTGGGTACTCATTTTGAATGTGTAACCCCTGCACCGTCCACCTCTCACACAACATCGAGAAGGTCCTGAGTAACAAGTGCTTCTGCAGCTCCACGTTTCAACTGGCCCTAAACCCCCAGTTCACTTTAGAGCACTTTGGAACATTTATTCTAAAGGCGGAGAACAGTTAGATGTCTCGTTATATAATAATGCAGCGGGTTTAGTTGGTGTTGGATGTGTTCTGCACTGGGAATATTCTGTTTATGTTGCTTAACATTCATTTCCTAATTACCTTTCAGTTTATTCTTAAAGATCATCCAGTCCCACAAAATAAAGTTATAATGAAAAGGACAATATCTGAAAAATCTATCTCAAAATTCAAAGAAATAATAGAGCCAATATTCAGTGACATGTCATGTGATCCTGCTGAGAACAGCTTTAGTCCCAGTTTAAGTGATCAATGTGTCGACTTGACCATGAATTCTCTGAAGTCTGCTCTTGACGTTGTCGCGCCGTTAAAACAGAAGGTCATTAGGCCAAAGCGCGCCTCCCCATGGTACAACCAAGAACTGCGTTCACATAAACAAAAAGTTAGAAAGTTAGAGGGATTATTTCGTCGCTCTCACACCGAAGAATCCCTAAAAGCATGGAAAAGTTGCCTGCTGTCCTATAAGCAGGCTCTGCGTAAGGCCCAAACCAGATATTATTCAAATCTAATAGAAGTCAACAAAAGTAACACTAAATTCCTTTTCAGCACTGTAGCTAGGTTAACAAACTGTCACAGTGCAGTAGAGCCCTCAATCCCAGCTACACTTAGCTCTGATGATTTCCTCCTATTTTTTAATAATAAAATAAAAACAATCAGAGATAAATTAGATGAAATTACCCCCGCTATTAGCCCTGAACTAGCCCAAGCTGTAAATCTAACGTCCCATATAAATCCACCTGTAAACCTAGAAAGGTTCACAGCTGCTGATCAAGCAGAGATAACTTCAGCCATTATGTCCTCTAAAAGCTCAACTTGTGTCCTAGACCCCATTCCAAGCAGACTCCTCAAAGACATTCTCCCCTAATTATAGACCCTATTCTTAATATAATAAATACTTCACTCGAAAGTGGCTATGTTCCACAGTCCTTCAAACATGCAGTCATTAAACCTCTTCTGAAAAAGCCTAATCTAGATCCCGACCTATTGGTAAACTACAGACCTATTTCAAATCTTCCCTTCGTCTCTAAAATCCTTGAAAAAGTTGTAGTAATACAGCTTTGTCGCCACCTGCAGGACAATAACTTATTTGAAGTTTTCCAGTCAGGGTTCAGAGCCCACCACAGCACTGAAACTGCACTAGTTAAAGTCACAAATGATTTGTTATTAGCCGCTGACGATGGACTGGTCTCAATCCTGGTTCTGTTGGACCTCAGCGCAGCGTTTGACACCATCGACCACAACATTCTACTGCAGAGGTTAGAATGTGATGTAGGTGTTGGAGGAACAGCCCTCAGCTGGTTTAAATCCTATCTATCTGATAGGTTCCAATTTGTTAATGTAAACCAGAGCTCCTCACCAAGCTCTAAAGTAATTTACGGTGTGCCACAGGGTTCGGTACTCGGTCCAATTCTGTTTACTCTTTATATGCTACCATTAGGCAACATTATCAGAAAGCATGGCATTAACTTCCACTGCTATGCAGATGACACTCAGCTGTATTTATCAATGAAACCTGATCAGAGCGATCAAGTAGACAGACTTAGTACTTGTGTGAAGGAGATAAAAACCTGGATGACACTAAACTACCTGCTTCTTAACCCTGAAAAAACCGAGGTCATTGTGCTTGGCCCTAAGCATCTACGAGACGCTCTATCTGAGCAGATAGTCACACTGGACAATGTCAGTGTAGCCTCCAGTTCTACTGTAAGAAACCTTGGAGTCTTATTTGACCAGGAGCTCTCATTTAAAGCTCATATAAATCAAGCTTGTAAAACAGCCTATTTCCATTTGCGCAACATCGCCAAAATCAGAAGAATCCTGCCTAAAAGTGATGCCGAAAAACTTATCCATGCATTTGTAACGACTAGATTAGACTACTGTAACTCCCTGCTTGCAGCGTGTCCTAAAAGCTCCATAAAAAGCTTTCAACTGGTTCAAAATGCAGCAGCAAGATTACTAACAGGAACAAAAAGAAGAGAGCACATTACGCCGGTGCTGGAGTCTCTTCACTGGCTCCCGTCGAGTCTAGAATCAAATTCAAAATTCTACTCTTGACCTACAAAGCCATAAATGACATGGCCCCATCCTACCTCAAAGATGCTATAGAACCATATCATCCAAACAGAGCTCTTCGCTCTCAGAATGCTGGCCTTCTGGTGGTGCCAAGAGTCTCTAAAAGTACTGTAGGAGGTAGAGCGTTTAGCTACCAAGCTCCTGTGTTATGGAATCAGCTCCCGACCCATGTTAAATATGCTGACACAGTCTCTTCATTTAAGTCCAGGCTTAAAACGTTCCTCTTCGAAATCGCTTATGGTCAGAGTAGTTAGGAACAGAAAGATAAACCCACAGCTTCAGCTACGCTGCCCTAGGAGTAACTATGCTGGGGGAAGTATGTCAGCTTGAGCACTATCCTCTTCTTCTTCTGACTACTTATGCTATCAAACAATATTTATTTTTTGATTCCACTTGCAAACTGTTCACCGCCTTCTTTTCTTTCTCTCACTCCTGAGGACCTGTGGACCCAGATGCCCCTCCCCTGGTGAAGTGGTCCCTGCCCCGTGTGGACGGTCCCTCATCTGCCTGAAGAGTGGCTCCAGTTCGCCTCAGTCGGTCCCTCATCTGCCTGAAGAGTGGGTCCAGCTCGCCTCCGACGGTCCCTCTTCTGCCTGAAGAGTGGGTCCAGCTCGACTCAGACGGTCCCTCTTCTGCTCGAAGAGTGGGTCCAGCTCGACTCAGACGGTCCCTCTTCTGCCTGATGAGTGGGTCCAGCTCGACTCAGACGGTCCCTCATCTGCCTGAAGAGTGGGTCCAGCTCGACTCAGACGGTCCCTCTTCTGCCTGAAGAGTGGGTCCAGCTCCAGTCTCCTCGTGTCCATCTGTCCGTCTGTGAGAGTTGGATCTCTCCTTCACTGGAACTCCTCCAGGTTTCTACGCTTTTTTTCCCAAAGAGGTTTTTTTGTAGTTTTTCCTGGCCGAGATGGAGAGTCTAAGGACAGAGGACCCTGGGACATCGTCCCTCGCCACCACAGACATTGTCTGACTTCATCGCCACCACAGACATTGTTGATTCATTTCTCCCTGTGGCCCTCAGAGGCAACTGTTGTTGTGATTTTGGGCCTTACAAAAATAAATTGATTTGATTTGATTTGATTTAACAGGAAACTACTGATGCAGTAGTTACTATCATGCTATCATACTATCAGAGTAGAAAGGATGTTTTCTATTTGTATTGTTTTTGTCATCTTGTTTTCACCTGAGTCAGCGTTCTCTCTTATCCAATGACCTCGCTCTAAAGCGATCCGGGAGCCAAATGCGAGCCAGACAATTTGGAATCTAGTACTTCTCACTCACAAACAGAAAGGTCTTGGTGGAGGTTGTTGAGCCTGACCTGCCCTGTGTGATGGCAGCCGGGTCGGGCCCAGAGCAGATGTCCTCCATGATGTACGGGTTTTTCTCACAGCTCACGTTCAGGCTGCTGTAGTTAGGTTTGCACACGGTCAGGAAGTAAGGGGCGGGATATCCAGTCATCAGCTGCAGAATGTCTGTGATCAGGGCGGTAGCACACAGGCCGAACGCGTGCACGCCTGGAGAGAGAGAGGGGGGGAGAGGGGGAGGGAGAGAGGGGAAGGGGGGGAGAGAGGGTGAGGGAGAGAGAGAGAGAGAGAGGGGGGAGAGAAAAACAGAGCGGGGGTTTCAGCATCCTGTTTCATGCCTCATGTATAGGACAGCGTCCTCATATCCACACTGTTCTACAGAGGGCACAGTTTAGGGGTCACATCGTGTTTGTAGAGCACAATTCATACAAAAGGCAATTCAAAGTGCTTTACAGAAAAGCAAAAACATGCAAAGACATGACAGAAATCACACCAGTGAAAGACATGGAAGCAAGTCCAATCCTTTCAGTCAAACACAGCGAAACAAAACTGTTTTCAGCTTAGATTTGAAAATTGTCAGAGTAGAACCTGTCTCACATCTGAAGGAAGACGAGGTTTTAGCTGCATAAAATTGAAATGCAGATTCCCCATGTTTAGTCCTGACTCAGCACCAGCAGGAGGCCGGTCCATGTTTAGTCCTGACTCTGGCACCAGCAGGAGGCCGGTCCATGTTTAGTCCTGACTCTGGCACCAGCAGGAGGCCGGTCCATGTTTAGTCCTGACTCTGGCACCAGCAGGAGGCCGGACCATGTTTAGTCCTGACTCTGGCACCAGCAGGAGGCCGGTCCATGTTTAGTCCTGACTCTGGCACCAGCAGGAGGCCGGTCCATGTTTAGTCCTGACTCTGGGCACCAGCAGGAGGCTGGTCCATGTTTAGTCCTGACTCTGACACCAGCAGGAGGCCGGTCCATGTTCAGTCCTGACTCTGGCACCAGCAGGAGGCTGGTCCATGTTTAGTCCTAACTCTGGGCACCAGCAGGAGGCCGGTCCATGTTTAGTCCTGACTCTGGGCACCAGCAGGAGGCCGGTCCATGTTTAGTCCTGACTCTGGCACCAGCAGGAGGCTGGTCCATGTTTAGTCCTAACTCTGGGCACCAGCAGGAGGCCGGTCCATATTTTGCCGATACAATTCTGACTAATCAGTTCAGTTTAAACTACAGTTTTATTAACAGTGGCTTTACTGCACATAACGCAGATGCACTGGCCACACCCCAGGTTGGTATAAACATTGACCTGGTGGTTTCCCTCTACATCAGGGGTGGTCAAACTACGGCCCGCGGGCCACATCCGGCCCGCCAGGCCTTTCAATCTGGCCCGCCAAGCATGTCCAAGTAATATTTAAAAAAATATGTATATATATATATTTTTTTCCCTTTTTTGCCCTCAGGCATCCGTCTACACTTGTATCCTTAATAAATATGACATGAAATGAATTCAATAATAGATTCAATAGCCTATATTTGACAGAAAAGTGATATTTTATTTGATATACATTTTTTGGGATTTTTTTTTTTTTCACACCAATAATCGCGGGCCGGCCCTCCGCTACTTGCCTAGATTCGAATATGGCCCTCGGAGGAAAATAATTGCCCACCCCTGCTCTATATCTGTTTGCATGGTTTATGTCACAAAAGAGGGGCGGGGCCTGCTGCTGCCAGGAGGACGAGTCAAAACATACTTGGAGAAGCATTCAGCTGAATTCAAGCTACAATTCAGGTTAGAAAGTCCTCTAAATAAACAGTGTACAATCAGTCAGTCCATAAAACTGAGTTAGAGATAAACATTATTTCTGTTTTAGTTTCAGCAAACTTTTCATCCCAGTTGTAAGTATGAAATAGTGTAGTTTAGATTAAAAAAAAACAAGACAAATAACGTCACTCGCATTTAGTGATGATTAATTTGTTAATTGATTAACCACAAACACCTCAGCCATAAGGCAGTTACTGACCCCCAACACTCTTCTGTGACACATCACTAGAGCAAGTGAGCAGGCAGAGACGGCCCAGGGGCCAAGTTTACCAGGTGTGGAGAGGCAGAGAAGTCCCCGGGGCCAAGTTTACCAGGTGTGGAGGGGCAGAGAAGTCCCCGGGGCCAAGTTTACCAGGTGTGGAAGGGCATCTGGCACAGCTTTTCTTTTGCAGTGTGTAATAAATCTATTGATCATATTATATACATGACAAAACATACATCTTGTTAAGATTTTTGGGGATAGTTTTCTTTGGAGATAGTTAAAGTTGAATTCTTATGACTCTTAAGACAATAAATTGAGAGATTATTACTGTTTGTAAAAAGAACATTGTTTTGTGGATGGATCAAAAGTTAATTTAGAGACACGACCGCTCATAAAGACAAATTCCACAGGAAAACTGCAGACCTGGCAACACTGCAGTGAGGGTGGACCTTCGGACACAGCCCTTTTCCCATTCAAAGGATATAATATTAGGCCGTGGCCGCGGTCAAATAACCCAGCAGTTTCAGGAGCCGCGGCACGGCCATATAGCCTCATGGCTAACCCTAACCCTAACCCTAACCTTAACCCTAACCCTAACCCTGACCCTGACCCTGACCTTAACCCTAACCCTAACCTTAACCTTAACCTTAACCCTAACCTTAACCCTGACCCTGACCTTAACCCTAACCCTAACCCTAACCCTAACCTTAACCTTAACCCTAACCCTAACACTAACCTTAACCTTAACCTTAACCTTAACCCTAACCTTAACCCTAACCCTAACCCTAACCCTGACCCTGACCCTGACCTTAACCCTAACCCTAACCCTAACCCTAACCTTAACCTTAACCTTAACCCTAACCCTAACCCTAACCCTGACCCTGACCTTAACCCTAACCCTAACCCTAACCCTAACCCTAACCTTAACCTTAACCTTAACCTTAACCCTAACCCTAACCCTAACCTTAACCTTAACCCTAACCTTAACCCTAACCCTGACCCTGACCTTAACCCTGACCCTAACCCTGACCCTGACCCTGACCCTAACCTTAACCCTAACCCTAACCTGGCGCGGTCAAATAGCCCAGCAGTTTCAGGAGCCGCGGCACAAAAAACCCACGCCGTTTCGGTCGCGTGCCACGGCTCTGTAGACACTCCCATAATATTAATGACTTTGACTGATCATAAATGCAACATTACCGACGAAACGCACGGCCCTGCGGATGAAGGAATTGAAGTTACATCCGGCTGCGTTGATGTTGGCCTCCGTCACAGCTTGCCCTGCTCCACCTCTCCTCCGGGACACGCAGCAGAACAAGATCGCCTCCCCAATCATGATCTGCCACACACGGACAAGCCCCAGGTTTGATTCATCAGCAAATATACATTTATAACACATTTCACCATGGGGAGAATCAAAGGCGCTGTAGTTGTACCGATTAAAGGAGGCTAGCAATGTTTCTGTGTTTGCAAAAGTTACACAATCAATGGAAAATTGGGAGATATGATCCTGTGTGCTTGAGTTTACTGTTGGTCACATGTTTGACCAAGATTGATCCTAGACACAGTGAGACGGTTTCCTGGGGCACGATCTGGTGGAGACGATGCGGTCATCAAAAAAGAAAGAAGTCCTTGGGACGCAGGCGAGGGCTGCACAGAGAGCGCGAGAGTAAGTAGGCTTCAAGTAGCCTACTTATCAGACATCTGACCTCACAGACCCTATGGCTCCGTGAAGTCCCGACTCTCCATTTTACTTCTACAGTGAATGGATAACAACAGCGTACAAGGAACATGTTTTAAAGGAGTTTTAAATTATTTAGCAAAGTGTTCGCTTGAAGAAAAAGGATTGTCTGAGCTGGAGTGAGCACATCTGGCCGCTCACACTCGCATACATCATTATTTCTTTTGCCTAAACCTCCAGACTTAGCTGACCCAATTGGATATGGACTAGAACCAGTTTCAGCTCTACATATTCTGAACTAAATTACTAATGTGTCTTTATTTTATGAAAAACTCAAAACCTCAGATTTGTGGAGAAATTCAATTAAATGTAATAAAATTCAATTTGCAGTGACAAAGAAAGCAATGCAATTCAACATTTAGCCAATTCAAAGGATGTCAACATATGTTATTTAAAATGACTATCCCTGTCTCTAGAGCAGGGGTGGGCAAACTACGGCCCGCGGGCCACATGTGGCAATGGCAATAGGTCTAAATATTTTTAATCATGCTGAGATCTATTGTACTATTTTATTTGTTACATTGTTACATTGTGTTAGTGCTTTTATTTGTACATGTTTTACATAGGTCGTAATCAAATGATGATCAAACAGAGCGCATCATATGTAAGTGACTGAAGGAAGGACAACATTTGTGACCAAAATGTCAGTGCATTAGTTATTGGTATTAGAGTCTGTGACTGATGTGCAGACACATCCATAGGACTATGGTATATAAAGACTATATAGTGCACTGAGCCACTGAGTCAGAATTCAGTCCAGAGATCCTTTTCTTATGCCCATACACATACTAAAGTAATGAGAAAATAATCCAACAAAAGGCTAAGTTTTATTACGCATGGGGGCAGGGGGCGCCATTTGGAACCTTGCCCAGGGCCCTGGTTTGTATGTTTGTATTAGCTCCTTCCAGATACTAAGCACAGCTTCTCCCCGAGGATTCTCTATCCTGTCCATGTGACCCAACCTTTCTGCCAGTAAAGCCTATACAGGAACCTCTGGCACCGCATTACACTCAATATGTTTCCATTGCGCTTCATATTTTTGGTCACACTAATACAACAGTACTCTAATTTGAGCTGAGATAAAGTAATTTTTAAGACAAGGTAAACCTCAACCTCCCATCTTTCGATAGCTGCAGGGTCCTGATACGGATCGGGTCCGGATACAGATTAATGAGATTATTTTGTCCTGAAATGCATTATATAACCACTTTTTAAAAACTTAAAAAGTGGGAATGTTGGTTGTATTGATGACTGATACTTATTTGAGCTTGTGGCAAATAAGGCAACAGGCGTTAATGGGTCAAGGGAGTGTTTTAGCAGTGCCTGGTTGTGGTGCTTACGGTGATGGCAGGTCCAGCGAAGGCCAGGCTGAGCAGCATGAGCAGGGGGATGACCTCATGAGTGGGCTCGATGTACGGCAGGCTCAGGCTCCTGTCGTGGCAGGTGAACCCAGACTTGGTCGGTTTGAAGACATCAGTCCACTCCAGGAAGTACAGGCTGACCACGAACGATACCAGGATGGGCAACTGGGACACACAGAAACAACAGCAACATCAGACAAATGGCAGAGTGGTTAGCATTCTCCTCTCACTACTGGAAGCTCTGGAATATGGTAATCACGTGGTTCTGTGTACAGTTTATTATCTCTGGTTTCCTTTGAATACAGTGCTTTTCTCAAAAATGTAAAAGTAGTAGAATTTAGCATTAGAATGTAGTATTCCTCATTCAGTATATTATTCAAGGTATAATTTATGAACTGGTTATATTTATAGTTACACATATAGAATATTATGACACAATTGATTCTACCCTGTTCTGCAGCATTGTGGTTGTAAATATAAATACATTCATGGCAATTATATTTTATTTTAAAAAAGCCCTGCTGTATTAAAGGGTAAGTTAATTGATATTAATGAATAATTAACACATTTTCTTCTCACAGGAATACTTGCAAGTTAAAACATAAAAAATACTAAATCAACGTTTCGTTACTTGTTGCTGATAATAATGATTAATTGTAAAATCGCAATATTTCGACTCACAATAATCGTGACTCTATAATTTGATTAGTGATTGACAAAGAACCTTCAGCTCAAGTAGAACTAAATGACTATTGTTATTATTTTATGTTTATTAGACGTGACAAGAGACTTGGAATCTATTAAAAAGTTTCTTACTGGCCCAATAAAACTGTGAAACAAACAAGGTTGAGCTTATGTTATGTTTGGAAATGCAGTTCGATGTGTCTGGCTTGAGGTTGGCTATATGTCCACTGGTTTAAAGCAAATGAAAATAATGCATCTAACATTATCTAGACCCCATGCAGCCCTCTGCGAGTCAGGAGGAGAGGGTCAGAGGATGGAGAGGAGGGTTGAGAGGACTTGCTGTGGGCGATAATGAAAAGAGCAGCGGAGGAGGACCAGGAGCAGTTCAGATTGTCATAAATACATAAAGATGCAGGACAGCTCTAAGTGTCCCTGGTATGTGTGGTCCAGTGAGCAGACTAATGCGCTCAGAGAGGGAATGGTGATGCTGACCTGACGATGGGGCTGGACTGATAGAATATGTCACAGGGAATTCATTCACCCCATAAATAAATTAATTGCTCACACATGCAGTGAAATGGTCAGACAGAAAACATAGACAACATAGGGCTGAAATGTCCAACTGATTTAATTAATAATGAATTGGGTTTGAAATGACATTCTGTAGATCTACCTCAACTCAACAGTATTATACTGTACATCACTGGTCCTCACTGTGGTACGTGTTCCTTCAAGTTGTTCAAATAAATCTAATTTAATCCACATTTTTTGGTTCTTTAGATTTCCCCTACTTTAAAGCTTGGAGAGCAATTAGGTAGTCTTATTTTACATCTAGCCCTCGTTTAGACCTGGAATAGTCGTGTATCTGACCTGGTTCAGATCTAAAATGGTAAATGGTCACATTTACAGTGAGGAAAGTATGTATTTGAACACCCTGCGATTCTGCACGTTCTCCCACTTATAAATGATGGAG
This sequence comes from Eucyclogobius newberryi, assembly GCF_026437365.1. NCBI lineage: Eukaryota > Metazoa > Chordata > Actinopteri > Gobiiformes > Gobiidae > Eucyclogobius > Eucyclogobius newberryi. Next base: position 31,043,695 of record NW_027315812.1, read on the forward strand.
CGGTCTGAAATTTTCATCGCAGGTGCATTTCCACTATGAGAGACAGAATCTTAAAAAAATAAAATGTTGTATTGTATGATTTTTAAATAATTTATTTGTATGTTATTGCTGCAAATAAGTATTTGAACACCTGCCAATCAGCAAGAATTCTGTCTCTCAAAGACCTGTTAGTCTGCCTTTAAAAAGTCCACCTCTCCTCCACTTTTTGATCTAAATTAGTAGTCCCTGTTTGAGCTCGTTAGCTGTATAAAGACACCAGTCCACCCCACAATCAGCCAGACTCCAACTACTACCATGGGCAAGGCCAAAGAGCTGTCAAAAGACACCAAAGACTAAAGTGTAGACATCCACAAGGCTGGAAAGGGCTACGGGGAAATTGACAAGCAGCTTGGTGAAAAAAGATGTTAAAATGTTAAAATTCTGCATCGCACAGAAGGTTCCTTTGCTTAAGTCAGCACATGCCCAGGCCCGTCTGAGGTTTGCCATTGACCATCTGGATGATCCAGATAAGTCGTAGGTGGTGAAACTTATGTGTGTCAGATGAGACCAAAATAGAACCTTTTGGCATAAACTCCACTCGCTGTGTTTGGAGGAAGAAGAAGGATGAGTACCATCCCAAGAACACCATCCCTATAGTGAAGCATGGGGGAGGAAAAATCATGCTTTAGGGGTGCTTTTCTGCATATGGGTCTTCCAACATGACAATGACCTGAAGCACACAGGCAGGAGAACCAAGGAGTGGCTCCGTAAGAAGCACATCAAGGTTCTGGAGTGGTCAAGCCAGTCTCCAGACCTAAATCCAAAAGAAAATCTTTGGAGGGAGATGAAACTCTGTGTTGCTCTGCGACCAAAACCTGACAGATCTAGAGAAGATCTGTGTAGAGGAGTGGGCCAAAATCCCTGCAGCAGTGTGTGCAAACCTGGTCAAGATCTACAGGAAACGTTTGACCTATAAAATTGTAAACAAAGGCTTCTGTACAAAATATTAATACTGATTTTCTCAGGTGTTCAAATACTTATTTAATAACAGTGAGTTATTACTTAAGTAATTACATACAAATTAATCATTTAAAAATAATACAATGCGATTTAAGTCTCTCAGAGTGGAAATGCACCAATGATGAATATTTCTGACCTCTCCATAATTTCTAAGTGGGAGAACTTGCAAAATCGCAGGGTGTTCAAATACTTACTTTCCTCACTATATATAGCTCTTTTCTATCTTCAAGGCACTCAAAGCTTTACATCAAAGACCACTCACTCACACACCAGAGTAGACACAGGAGGTGAGGCCGGTTACGTGTCTTAAGGACACAAATGTAAGATGTGTTCATCTGTGGTAGCTGGAATTGCACCGCCAACCGAAGATGTTGTCGGGACTGGGCCGGAATGATGAAGCAGTGGCTCTGGGGATGTGACCCAGGTTCAACGTTTTTGCAGTTTCCTTTAGGTTTTTTTAATGAAAATATGATGTAATCAGTGCTGCCCGGTGGTGAAGTTGTTAAGGCACAGCACACGTATGCTGGGCTCCAGCCGGGCCTTTCGCAGTGTCGTGAGTTTGATTCCTACAACTATTTACTGCATGTCCTCCCTTCTCTCTCATCCCCCATTTCACACTACTTTCCTGTCAATAAAGCCTACGGGCGCAAAATCAAAAAAAAAATAATAATACAGAACATACCATGTAATCAATATATCCACCTGGCAATACGTACGGAATATATTTTCAACCACAAGAAAAACATATCTCAATATTGTCTCAATTGTTTTGTTATTCATACAGACAAGTAATACTAGAAAAATGTAGTACAGTGTTGAACCACCCTAACCCTTTTGAAATGAATTCTATTCTGAGCTGTGTGAAGAGTCTGCATCTTTCCAAAGTCAGAGCAATGAGAGGAAGGGCTGTAGGTGATTCCACAGGACAAACTCAGCTGAATAATACATGTTAGAAAATAGAGAAATTGCTCCAGTGGGGTTCTGCGGCTATTTTTGGTAGAGCAGAGCCAAAACAGATCAAGACGAGTAAAACAAGAGTGTCTGCAGCAACCACTTTTTCCTGAAAATCCAGACATCTTTCTCTCAAAGTCTTTTGATAGCTAAACTTGTAGACAGCGCACAAATATTGTTAGCATGCAGAGTAAAGATAACCTGGCTCAAACCAGATTGGTTCATCTTGCATGGAAGGGCAAGATAAACAGCAAATGATAGCTTCTTGCAGCTTAGTGGCAAATGTATCACTCTCGGCAAGACGTTTCTGGGTTAAATATCAATGCTTGGGGCCATTCTCGTGGAGCATCCACTGACCCCTGTGTCTGGGTGAGTTTCCTTTGAAAGCCCATGTTTCCCCACTTAAAAAATGCACACTAGGGCAGGTGCAAAAGGACACAGTGCAACCTAAAAAGACATGGGGGTCAGACTACAGTGATTGTAGGTCTTTACCTCTTGTGTTGTAAAGGCAATAGAGAGAATTACAAATGAGTTCTGACTAAAAGTAAAGCACCAGTTGGATCCATCAATTTGTGTATTCAAAGAATGAGAGCGAATGATTGCCTTAGCTCACAAACAAGAATCAGTATGAAGATTTGGGACGACACTAAGTCTGCTCACAGGCCCTCTGACATCAGGGGCCACACATCTGGAGTCGACCACTTCATGAAATGGTGTGACAATCATTATTTACAAGTCATGTGACTAAACAGAAGGGGTTGTGGCGGACCCCAGGTGAGCCCATGATAAAGTATACTTACGAGCAATTTAGTTGAGCATGTAACTTTAAGAAGATTAAGGATTAAGAATGCTGACCATCTATAGAGCTAGTATTGTAAGTAACTAAGGCTGAGCAAAATAATATGGCTGTTTGCCGTAACCCGACCGACCCGGTATGAAACTAGCCGACTGAAAAAAAAATCTTTTATTTTTCAATTATTTTGCCGACTCACCGACCGGTCTTTCCTAAACCGCCTTGCTGAATATTTTTATCGTGCTGGAAAACCTATCTTACATCCCAAAGGACTGATAACGCACTGCACAACGAATAAGCGTCTTCATTTTCGGTCCTACACATGCTTCTGTAACCAAACAGAACGCACAAAACGGAATCTATATTGCCTTTTACAAGTTGGTTTGCCTCTGTCGGCGCCATTGACGTGGCCATAGTACATGTCACTCTCTATCACGGTGTAACTTGATTTAGATTTGACTCACGCATTGCATTCTGGGATTGAAACACGCCCAGCAGCGTCATCACAATGAACATTGAAGGAAGAGCACAAATACTGAATTCCTATAAACCAGAGATCATGATCTTTAAAACTGTTTAAGTCAATATAATAATGTTTCTTAGATACAAAATAAATACTGTTTACAGCATTTGACACAAGGAGATCTTGTGGAATATATAAAATCACAGCCTACAAAAGAAACTACAAACATATATATATTGCCCCGATGCTAACAACTCCAAAAGGCGGGGGGCCCTTGGATACTTCCACATTGACACAGCTTTTGTTGCAAACACCTTTAAAAAGACTGAATTGTGGACTGAGTAGAGATTGACGCCCGCCAACCTAGATATCACTTTTGGGGCAAAATTAGACCGGGCATTTCCGGGTACACCTGAACGCGACCGAACGCAGCGGCCAATCAGATGCCCGCTTTCATCGAAATTAGATCACGGACACTGCTCGGCCATTGAGAAGCGTGAATACTGCGAAGTGGCATGTCTGTCAAAACGAAACTTAAGCGATGAAAAGGCCCCAAATATGGCCAAATTACTAGTTAAATCTTGATTTTTTCGAAGAATTTCGATACAGGGGCACGGCGGGGCCCCCTCCTAATTCAAACCCGGGGCCCGCCGGCGATTTGAGGGCTTACGGGCCCCGGGCCCCATCTATTTCGCAGCCTGATTTGTATAGCACCTTTCACAGACATAAGTCACAAAGTGCTTCACAAAAACACAAAATAAAATTATAAAATTGCATCCGACCTAACAAATGGAATAGTCAGCTTGTTTGGAAACCTGACTGTAAAATGTAATCACAGATCCTTGGATTGGTCAAACTGGCAGGTAGGTCCACTCTGACCGCTCCACAGACCGTCTGTGAGCAGTCAGTTCATTACATAGCTCTTGTGTGCTCAACAATCAGTAAAAGCTCATGCAGTCTGGAAGGAGACAGAACATTCTCCTACGTAACATGTATGAAATCCTGTTCATTCCTCAGTCAATTAAACTAATTAACCACAACATGGACTGACTGTACAGTGTGTCAAACCTGAGTGTACATTGTGTATGTGAAATAGGTTTTAAATGTATTTTTGTTTGTATTGTGTCATGTCTGTTTACAGTATGTTGATGGTTCTGACCTCTACTCCAACCCAATTCTCTCCATATGAAGAAATACAAATAATAAAGAAACCTGAAACTGAACCTCACGAGTCTAAAATCTAAGTTTTGTCATTTAAATTTATTTCAGTTTAAAACACAAAACATTGAATATTAAGAATCTGACATTCTTTCTTACTGGCATTGTCATTAAACGGAAAAAAAAGTATTCTAACATTTTTGTGTGTTGTTCCAAGTTTAGATTTCATAAACGATGACGTGTGGATTACATCTTCAGAGCAACTAAACACGTTCACTTTCAGTTTAAAAGAAAGCGTGGCAAACTTAAGCTGCTCATTGGCTGTGAGGGTAAAGCATCATTAACAATGTCCAATGTAATTGGATGACTCAAAGTCTGAGTGTGATCGGTGGCACTCATTGGCTATCCATTCCAGACCCTCCCAATTTCCATCCAACTGGTTATTTAATGAGTGGGATAAAACTATGTCAAGATTTATATGGCAGGACAGGGAACCTCATATGCGATTCAAAACTCTATAACTATCTACAACTAGACTCACTCCTCCATCACCACCTCAGCACTCTGAACTCACTCCTCCATCACCCGCTTAGCACCCCAAACTCACTCCTCCATCACCACCTCAGCACCCTAAACTCACTCCTCCATCACCACCTCAGCACCCTGAACTCACTACTCCATCACCACCTTAGCACCCCAAACTCACTCCTCCATCACCACCTCAGCACCCTGAACTCACTCCTCCATCACCACCTCAGCACCCTAAACTCACTCCTCCATCACCACCTCAGTACCCTAAACTCATTCCTCCATCACCACTTCAGCACCCTGAACTCACTCCTCCATCACCACCTCAGCACCCTAAACTCACTCCTCCATCACCACCTCAGCACCCTAAACTCATTCCTCCATCACCACTTCAGCACCCTGAACTCACTCCTCCATCACCACCTCAGCACCCTGAACTCACTCCTCCATCACCACCTCAGCACCCTGAACTCACTCCTCCATCACCACCTCAGCACCCTGAACTCACTCCTCTATCACCACCTTAGCACCCTAAACTCACTCCTCCTTTTTAGTCAAACATCTCCACAAACACAACTCCAGAAGAACATCTTTCAAACAGATTTTCACAATAAGTGACACCGGAGCAGTCACCACGGGGGCTCCCATGAGGGGCTCCCATGAGGGGCTCCCATGAGCAGCCAGTGCACCATGCAGGTACCATGGGTCCCCGCAGGTACGGCTTCAAATCCTTGATCCAAACGTCACCCAATCACTTCTCTTCACTATGCCCCATCACCCAAAACTCACCCGATCCCCCTTTCCCGCACCTTAACTACACCCGGACCCCCTGACCTCATCGTGCCCCATCACCACCTCTGACCTCATCGTGCCCCATCACCACCTCTGACCTCAACGTCCCCCATCACCACCTCTGACCTCAACGTCCCCCATCACCACCTCTGACCTCACGTGCCCCATCACCACCTCTGACCTCAACGTGCCCCATCACCACCTCTGCCCTCACGTGCCCCATCACCACCTCTGACCTCAACGTCCCCCATCACCACCTCTGACCTCACGTGCCCCATCACCACCTCTGCCCTCAACGTGCCCCATCACCACCTCTGACCTCACGTGCCCCATCACCACCTCTGCCCTCAACGTGCTCCATCACCACCTCTGCCCTCAACGTGCCCCATCACCACCTCCAACCTCAACTTGCCCCATCACCACCTCTGACCTCAACGTGCCCCATCACAACCTCTGACCTCACGTGCCCCATCACCACCTCTGCCCTCAACGTGCCCCATCACCACCTCTGACCTCACGTGCCCCATCACCACCTCTGACCTCAACGTGCCCCATCACCACCTCTGACCTCAACGTGCCCCATCACCACCTCTGACCTCGCGTGCCCCATCACCACCTCTGACCTCACGTGCCCCATCACCACCTCAACGTGCCCCATCACCACCTCTGACCTCACGTGCCCCATCACCACCTCTGACCTCAACGTGCCCCATCACCACCTCTGACCTCAACGTGCCCCATCACCACCTCTGACCTCGCGTGCCCCATCACCACCTCTGACCTCACGTGCCCCATCACCACCTCAACGTGCCCCATCACCACCTCTGACCTCACGTGCCCCATCACAACCTCTGACCTCACGTGCCCCATCACCACCTCTGACCGCAACGTGCCCCATCACCACCTCTGACCTCAACGTGCCCCATCACCACCTCTGACCTCAACGTGCCCCATCACCACCTCTGACCTCAACTTGCCCCATCACCACCTCTGACCTCAACGTGCCCCATCACCCCCTCTGCCCTCAACGTGCCCCATCACCACCTCTGCCCTCAACGTGCCCCATCACCACCTCTGACCTCAACTTGCCCCATCACCACCTCTGACCTCAACGTGCCCCATCACCCCCTCTGCCCTCAACGTGCCCCATCGCCACCTCTGACCTCACGTGCCCCATCACCACCTCTGACCTCAACGTGCCCCATCATCACCTCTGCCCTCAACGTGCCCCATCACCACCTCTGACCTCAACGTGCCCCATTACCACCTCTGACCTCAACGTGCCCCATCACTACCTCTGACCTCACGTGCCCCATCACCACCTCTGACCTCAACGTGCCCCATCACCACCTCTGCCCTCAACGTGCCGCATCACCACCTCTGACCTCACGTGCCCCATCACCACCTCAGACCTCACGTGCCCCATCACCACCTCTGCCCTCAACGTGCCCCATCACCCCCTCTGCCCTCAACGTGCCCCATCACCACCTCTGACCTCACGTGCCCCATCACCACCTCAACGTGCCCCATCACCACCTCTGACCACACGTGCCCCATCACCACCTCTGCCCTCAACGTGCCCCATCACCACCTCTGACCTCACGTGCTCCATCACCACCTCTGACCTCAGCGTGTCCCGTCACCACCTCTGACCTCAACGTGTCCCATCACCACCTCTGCCCTCAACGTGCCCCATCACCACCTCTGACCTCAAGTGCCCCATCACCACCTCTGACCTCAAGTGCCCCATCACCACCTCTGACCTCAACGTGCCCCATCACCACCTCTGCCCTCAACGTGCCCCATCACCACCTCTGACCTCAACGTGCCCCATCACCACCTCTGACCTCACGTGCCCCATCACCCCCTCTGCCCTCAACGTGCCCCATCGCCACCTCTGACCTCACGTGCCCCATCACCACCTCTGACCTCACGTGCCCCATCACCACCTCTGCCCTCAACGTGCCCCATCACCACCTCTGACCTCACGTGCCCCATCACCACCTCTGCCCTCAACGTGCTCCATCACCACCTCTGCCCTCAACGTGCCCCATCACCACCTCCAACCTCAACTTGCCCCATCACCACCTCTGACCTCAACGTGCCCCATCACAACCTCTGCCCTCAACGTGGCCCATCACCACCTCTGACCTCACGTGCCCCATCACCACCTCTGCCCTCAACGTGCCCCATCACCACCTCTGACCTCACGTGCCCCATCACCACCTCTGACCTCAACGTGCCCCATCACCACCTCTGACCTCAACGTGCCCCATCACCACCTCTGACCTCGCGTGCCCCATCACCACCTCTGACCTCACGTGCCCCATCACCACCTCAACGTGCCCCATCACCACCTCTGACCTCACGTGCCCCATCACAACCTCTGACCTCACGTGCCCCATCACCAACTCTGACCGCAACGTGCCCCATCACCACCTCTGACCGCAACGTGCCCCATCACCACCTCTGACCTCAACGTGCCCCATCACCACCTCTGACCTCAACTTGCCCCATCACCACCTCTGACCTCAACGTGCCCCATCACCCCCTCTGCCCTCAACGTGCCCCATCACCACCTCTGCCCTCAACGTGCCCCATCACCACCTCTGACCTCAACTTGCCCCATCACCACCTCTGACCTCAACGTGCCCCTTCACCCCCTCTGCCCTCAACGTGCCCCATCGCCACCTCTGACCTCACGTGCCCCATCACCACCTCTGACCTCAACGTGCCCCATCACCACCTCTGCCCTCAACGTGCCCCATCACCACCTCTGACCTCAACGTGCCCCATTACTACCTCTGACCTCAACGTGCCCCATCACTACCTCTGACCTCACGTGCCCCATCACCACCTCTGACCTCAACGTGCCCCATCACCACCTCTGCCCTCAACGTGCCGCATCACCACCTCTGACCTCACGTGCCCCATCACCACCTCTGACCTCAACGTGCCCCATCACCACTTCAGACCTCACGTGCCCCATCACCACCTCTGCCCTCAACGTGCCCCATCACCCCCTCTGCCCTCAACGTGCCCCATCACCACCTCTGACCTCACGTGCCCCATCACCACCTCAACGTGCCCCATCACCACCTCTGACCACACGTGCCCCATCACCACCTCTGACCTCAACGTGCCCCATCACCACCTCTGCCCTCAACGTGCCCCATCACCACCTCTGACCTCACGTGCTCCATCACCACCTCTGACCTCAGCGTGTCCCGTCACCACCTCTGACCTCAACGTGTCCCATCACCACCTCTGACCTCAACGTGCCCCATCACCACCTCTGCCCTCAACGTGCCCCATCACCACCTCTGCCCTCAACGTGCCCCATCACCACCTCTGACCTCGCGTGCCCCATCACCACCTCTGACCTCAACGTGCCCCATCACCACCTCTGCCCTCAATGTGCCCCATCACCACCTCTGACCTCACGTGCCCCATCACCACCTCTGACCTCACGTGCCCCATCACCACCTCTGACCTCAACGTGCCCCATCACAACCTCTGACCTCACGTGCCCCATCACCACCTCTGACCTCAACGTGCCCCATCACCACCTCTGACTTCAACGTGCCCCATCACCACCTCTGCCCTCAACGTGCCCCATCACCACTTCTGACCTCACGTGCCCAATCACCACCTCTGACCTCACGTGCCCCATCACCACCTCTGACCTCAACGTGCCCCATCACCACCTCTGACCTCAACGTGCCCCATCACCACCTCTGACCTCACGTGCCCCATCACCACCTCTGACCTCAACGTGCCCCATCACCACCTCTGACCTCAACGTGCCCCATCACCACCTCTGACCTCAACGTGCCCCATCACCACCTCTGCCCTCAACGTGCCCCATCACCACCTCTGACCTCACGTGCCCCATCACCACCTCTGACCTCACGTGCCCCATCACCACCTCTGACCTCAACGTGCCCCATCACCACCTCTGCCCTCAACGTGCCGCATCACCACCTCTGACCTCACGTGCCCCATCACCACCTCTGACCTCAACGTGCCCCATCACCACCTCTGACATCACGTGCCCCATCACCACCTCTGACCTCAACGTGCCCCATCACCACCTCTGACCTCACGTGCCCCATCACCACCTCTGACATCACGTGCCCCATCACCACATTTGACCTCAACGTGCCCCATCACCACCTCTGACCTCACGTGCCCCATCACCACCTCTGACCTCAACGTGCTCCATCACCACCTCTGACTTCAATGTGCCCCATCACCACCTCTGCCCTCAACGTGCCCCATCACCACCTCTGATCTCACGTGCCCCATCACCACCTCTGACCTCACGTGCCCCATCACCACCTCTGACCTCAACGTGCCCCATCACCACCTCTAACCTCAACGTGCCCCATCACCACCTCTGACCTCACGTGCCCCATCACCACCTCTGACCTCAACGTGCCCCATCACCACCTCTGACCTCAACGTGCCCCATCACCACCTCTGCCCTCAACGTGCCCCATCACCACCTCTGCCCTCAACGTGCCCCATCACCACCTCTGACCTCACGTGCCCCATCACCACCTCTGACCTCAACGTGCCCCATCACCACCTCTGACCTCACGTGCCCCATCACCACCTCTGACCTCACGTGCCCCATCACCACCTCTGACCTCAACGTGTCCCATCACCACCTCTGACCTCAACGTGCCCCATCACCACCTCTGCCCCCAACGTGCCCCATCACCACCTCTGACCTCACGTGCCCCATCACCACCTCTGACCTCAACGTGCCCCATCACCACCTCTGCCCTCAACGTGCCCCATCACCACCTCTGACCTCACGTGCCCCATCACCACCTCTGACCTCAACGTGCCCCATCACCACCTCTGACCTCAACGTGCCCCATCACCACCTCTGCCCTCAACGTGCCCCATCACCACCTCTGACCTCACGTGCCCCATCACCACCTCTGACCTCAACGTGCCCCATCACAACCTCTGACCTCACGTGCCCCATCACCACCTCTGCCCTCAACGTGCCCCATCACCACCTCTGACCTCACGTGCCCCATCACCACCTCTGACCTCAACGTGCCCCATCACCACCTCTGACCTCAACGTGCCCCATCACCACCTCTGACCTCGCGTGCCCCATCACCACCTCTGACCTCACGTGCCCCATCACCACCTCAACGTGCCCCATCACCACCTCTGACCTCACGTGCCCCATCACCACCTCTGACCTCAACGTGCCCCATCACCACCTCTGACCTCAACGTGCCCCATCACCACCTCTGACCTCGCGTGCCCCATCACCACCTCTGACCTCACGTGCCCCATCACCACCTCAACGTGCCCCATCACCACCTCTGACCTCACGTGCCCCATCACAACCTCTGACCTCACGTGCCCCATCACCACCTCTGACCGCAACGTGCCCCATCACCACCTCTGACCTCAACGTGCCCCATCACCACCTCTGACCTCAACGTGCCCCATCACCACCTCTGACCTCAACTTGCCCCATCACCACCTCTGACCTCAACGTGCCCCATCACCCCCTCTGCCCTCAACGTGCCCCATCACCACCTCTGCCCTCAACGTGCCCCATCACCACCTCTGACCTCAACTTGCCCCATCACCACCTCTGACCTCAACGTGCCCCATCACCCCCTCTGCCCTCAACGTGCCCCATCGCCACCTCTGACCTCACGTGCCCCATCACCACCTCTGACCTCAACGTGCCCCATCATCACCTCTGCCCTCAACGTGCCCCATCACCACCTCTGACCTCAACGTGCCCCATTACCACCTCTGACCTCAACGTGCCCCATCACTACCTCTGACCTCACGTGCCCCATCACCACCTCTGATCTCAACGTGCCCCTTCACCCCCTCTGCCCTCAACGTGCCCCATCGCCACCTCTGACCTCACGTGCCCCATCACCACCTCTGACCTCAACGTGCCCCATCACCACCTCTGCCCTCAACGTGCCCCATCACCACCTCTGACCTCAACGTGCCCCATTACTACCTCTGACCTCAACGTGCCCCATCACTACCTCTGACCTCACGTGCCCCATCACCACCTCTGACCTCAACGTGCCCCATCACCACCTCTGCCCTCAACGTGCCGCATCACCACCTCTGACCTCACGTGCCCCATCACCACCTCTGACCTCAACGTGCCCCATCACCACTTCAGACCTCACGTGCCCCATCACCACCTCTGCCCTCAACGTGCCCCATCACCCCCTCTGCCCTCAACGTGCCCCATCACCACCTCTGACCTCACGTGCCCCATCACCACCTCAACGTGCCCCATCACCACCTCTGACCACACGTGCCCCATCACCACCTCTGACCTCAACGTGCCCCATCACCACCTCTGCCCTCAACGTGCCCCATCACCACCTCTGACCTCACGTGCTCCATCACCACCTCTGACCTCAGCGTGTCCCGTCACCACCTCTGACCTCAACGTGTCCCATCACCACCTCTGACCTCAACGTGCCCCATCACCACCTCTGCCCTCAACGTGCCCCATCACCACCTCTGCCCTCAACGTGCCCCATCACCACCTCTGACCTCGCGTGCCCCATCACCACCTCTGACCTCAACGTGCCCCATCACCACCTCTGCCCTCAATGTGCCCCATCACCACCTCTGACCTCACGTGCCCCATCACCACCTCTGACCTCACGTGCCCCATCACCACCTCTGACCTCAACGTGCCCCATCACAACCTCTGACCTCACGTGCCCCATCACCACCTCTGACCTCAACGTGCCCCATCACCACCTCTGACTTCAACGTGCCCCATCACCACCTCTGCCCTCAACGTGCCCCATCACCACTTCTGACCTCACGTGCCCAATCACCACCTCTGACCTCACGTGCCCCATCACCACCTCTGACCTCAACGTGCCCCATCACCACCTCTGACCTCAACGTGCCCCATCACCACCTCTGACCTCACGTGCCCCATCACCACCTCTGACCTCAACGTGCCCCATCACCACCTCTGACCTCAACGTGCCCCATCACCACCTCTGACCTCAACGTGCCCCATCACCACCTCTGCCCTCAACGTGCCCCATCACCACCTCTGACCTCACGTGCCCCATCACCACCTCTGACCTCACGTGCCCCATCACCACCTCTGACCTCAACGTGCCCCATCACCACCTCTGCCCTCAACGTGCCGCATCACCACCTCTGACCTCACGTGCCCCATCACCACCTCTGACCTCAACGTGCCCCATCACCACCTCTGACATCACGTGCCCCATCACCACCTCTGACCTCAACGTGCCCCATCACCACCTCTGACCTCACGTGCCCCATCACCACCTCTGACCTCACGTGCCCCATCACCACATTTGACCTCAACGTGCCCCATCACCACCTCTGACCTCACGTGCCCCATCACCACCTCTGACCTCAACGTGCTCCATCACCACCTCTGACTTCAATGTGCCCCATCACCACCTCTGCCCTCAACGTGCCCCATCACCACCTCTGATCTCACGTGCCCCATCACCACCTCTGACCTCACGTGCCCCATCACCACCTCTGACCTCAACGTGCCCCATCACCACCTCTAACCTCAACGTGCCCCATCACCACCTCTGACCTCACGTGCCCCATCACCACCTCTGACCTCAACGTGCCCCATCACCACCTCTGACCTCAACGTGCCCCATCACCACCTCTGCCCTCAACGTGCCCCATCACCACCTCTGCCCTCAACGTGCCCCATCACCACCTCTGACCTCACGTGCCCCATCACCACCTCTGACCTCAACGTGCCCCATCACCACCTCTGCCCTCACGTGCCCCATCACCACCTCTGACCTCACGTGCCCCATCACCACCTCTGACCTCAACGTGTCCCATCACCACCTCTGACCTCAACGTGCCCCATCACCACCTCTGCCCCCAACGTGCCCCATCACCACCTCTGACCTCACGTGCCCCATCACCACCTCTGACCTCAACGTGCCCCATCACCACCTCTGCCCTCAACGTGCCCCATCACCACCTCTGACCTCACGTGCCCCATCACCACCTCTGACCTCAACGTGCCCCATCACCACCTCTGACCTCAACGTGCCCCATCACCACCTCTGCCCTCAACGTGCCCCATCACCACCTCTGACCTCACGTGCCCCATCACCACCTCTGACCTCAACGTGCCCCATCACAACCTCTGACCTCACGTGCCCCATCACCACCTCTGCCCTCAACGTGCCCCATCACCACCTCTGACCTCACGTGCCCCATCACCACCTCTGACCTCAACGTGCCCCATCACCACCTCTGACCTCAACGTGCCCCATCACCACCTCTGACCTCGCGTGCCCCATCACCACCTCTGACCTCACGTGCCCCATCACCACCTCAACGTGCCCCATCACCACCTCTGACCTCACGTGCCCCATCACCACCTCTGACCTCAACGTGCCCCATCACCACCTCTGACCTCAACGTGCCCCATCACCACCTCTGACCTCGCGTGCCCCATCACCACCTCTGACCTCACGTGCCCCATCACCACCTCAACGTGCCCCATCACCACCTCTGACCTCACGTGCCCCATCACAACCTCTGACCTCACGTGCCCCATCACCACCTCTGACCGCAACGTGCCCCATCACCACCTCTGACCTCAACGTGCCCCATCACCACCTCTGACCTCAACGTGCCCCATCACCACCTCTGACCTCAACTTGCCCCATCACCACCTCTGACCTCAACGTGCCCCATCACCCCCTCTGCCCTCAACGTGCCCCATCACCACCTCTGCCCTCAACGTGCCCCATCACCACCTCTGACCTCAACTTGCCCCATCACCACCTCTGACCTCAACGTGCCCCATCACCCCCTCTGCCCTCAACGTGCCCCATCGCCACCTCTGACCTCACGTGCCCCATCACCACCTCTGACCTCAACGTGCCCCATCATCACCTCTGCCCTCAACGTGCCCCATCACCACCTCTGACCTCAACGTGCCCCATTACCACCTCTGACCTCAACGTGCCCCATCACTACCTCTGACCTCACGTGCCCCATCACCACCTCTGATCTCAACGTGCCCCATCACCACCTCTGCCCTCAACGTGCCGCATCACCACCTCTGACCTCACGTGCCCCATCACCACCTCTGACCTCAACGTGCCCCATCACCACCTCAGACCTCACGTGCCCCATCACCACCTCTGCCCTCAACGTGCCACATCACCCCATCTGCCCTCAACGTGCCCCATCACCACCTCTGACCTCACGTGCCCCATCACCACCTCAACGTGCCCCATCACCACCTCTGACCACACGTGCCCCATCACCACCTCTGACCTCAACGTGCCCCATCACCACCTCTGCCCTCAACGTGCCCCATCACCACCTCTGACCTCAAGTGCTCCATCACCACCTCTGACCTCAGCGTGTCCCGTCACCACCTCTGACCTCAACGTGTCCCATCACCACCTCTGCCCTCAACGTGCCCCATCACCACCTCTGACCTCAAGTGCCCCATCACCACCTCTGACCTCACGTGCCCCATCACCACCTCTAACCTCAACGTGCCCCATCACCACCTCTGACCTCAAGTGCCCCATCACCACCTCTGACCTCAACGTGCCCCATCACCACCTCTGACCTCAACGTGCCCCATCACCACCTCTGCCCTCAACGTGCCCCATCACCACCTCTGACCTCAACGTGCCCCATCACCACCTCTGACCTCACGTGCCCCATCACCCCCTCTGCCCTCAACGTGCCCCATCGCCACCTCTGACCTCACGTGCCCCATCACCACCTCTGACCTCACGTGCCCCATCACCACCTCTGCCCTCAACGTGCCCCATCACCACCTCTGACCTCACGTGCCCCATCACCACCTCTGCCCTCAACGTGCTCCATCACCACCTCTGACCTCACGTGCCCCATCACCACCTCTGACTTCAACGTGCCCCATCACCACCTCTGACCTCAACGTGCCCCATCACAACCTCTGACCTCACGTGCCCCATCACCACCTCTGACCTCAACGTGCCCCATCACCACCTCTGACTTCAACGTGCCCCATCACCACCTCTGCCCTCAACGTGCCCCATCACCACTTCTGACCTCACGTGCCCAATCACCACCTCTGACCTCAACGTGCCCCATCACCACCTCTGACCTCGCGTGCCCCATCACCACCTCTGACCTCACGTGCCCCATCACCACCTCAACGTGCCCCATCACCACCTCTGACCTCACGTGCCCCATCACCACCTCTGACCTCAACGTGCCCCATCACCACCTCTGACCTCAACGTGCCCCATCACCACCTCTGACCTCGCGTGCCCCATCACCACCTCTGACCTCACGTGCCCCATCACCACCTCAACGTGCCCCATCACCACCTCTGACCTCACGTGCCCCATCACAACCTCTGACCTCACGTGCCCCATCACCACCTCTGACCGCAACGTGCCCCATCACCACCTCTGACCTCAACGTGCCCCATCACCACCTCTGACCTCAACGTGCCCCATCACCACCTCTGACCTCAACTTGCCCCATCACCACCTCTGACCTCAACGTGCCCCATCACCCCCTCTGCCCTCAACGTGCCCCATCACCACCTCTGCCCTCAACGTGCCCCATCACCACCTCTGACCTCAACTTGCCCCATCACCACCTCTGACCTCAACGTGCCCCATCACCCCCTCTGCCCTCAACGTGCCCCATCGCCACCTCTGACCTCACGTGCCCCATCACCACCTCTGACCTCAACGTGCCCCATCATCACCTCTGCCCTCAACGTGCCCCATCACCACCTCTGACCTCAACGTGCCCCATTACCACCTCTGACCTCAACGTGCCCCATCACTACCTCTGACCTCACGTGCCCCATCACCACCTCTGATCTCAACGTGCCCCATCACCACCTCTGCCCTCAACGTGCCGCATCACCACCTCTGACCTCACGTGCCCCATCACCACCTCTGACCTCAACGTGCCCCATCACCACCTCAGACCTCACGTGCCCCATCACCACCTCTGCCCTCAACGTGCCCCATCACCCCATCTGCCCTCAACGTGCCCCATCACCACCTCTGACCTCACGTGCCCCATCACCACCTCAACGTGCCCCATCACCACCTCTGACCACACGTGCCCCATCACCACCTCTGACCTCAACGTGCCCCATCACCACCTCTGCCCTCAACGTGCCCCATCACCACCTCTGACCTCAGGTGCTCCATCACCACCTCTGACCTCAGCGTGTCCCGTCACCACCTCTGACCTCAACGTGTCCCATCACCACCTCTGCCCTCAACGTGCCCCATCACCACCTCTGACCTCAAGTGCCCCATCACCACCTCTGACCTCACGTGCCCCATCACCACCTCTAACCTCAACGTGCCCCATCACCACCTCTGACCTCAAGTGCCCCATCACCACCTCTGACCTCAACGTGCCCCATCACCACCTCTGACCTCAACGTGCCCCATCACCACCTCTGCCCTCAACGTGCCCCATCACCACCTCTGACCTCAACGTGCCCCATCACCACCTCTGACCTCACGTGCCCCATCACCCCCTCTGCCCTCAACGTGCCCCATCGCCACCTCTGACCTCACGTGCCCCATCGCCACCTCTGACCTCACGTGCCCCATCACCACCTCTGCCCTCAACGTGCCCCATCACCACCTCTGACCTCACGTGCCCCATCACCACCTCTGCCCTCAACGTGCTCCATCACCACTTCTGACCTCACGTGCCCAATCACCACCTCTGACCTCACGTGCCCCATCACCACCTCTGACCTCAACGTGCCCCATCACCACCTCTGACCTCACGTGCCCCATCACCACCTCTGACCTCACGTGCCCCATCACCACCTCTGACCTCAACGTGCCCCATCACCACCTCTGACCTCAACGTGCCCCATCACCACCTCTGACCTCAACGTGCCCCATCACCACCTCTGACCTCAACGTGCCCCATCACCACCTCTGCCCTCAACGTGCCCCATCACCACCTCTGACCTCACGTGCCCCATCACCACCTCTGACCTCACGTGCCCCATCACCACCTCTGACCTCAACGTGCCCCATCACCACCTCTGCCCTCAACGTGCCGCATCACCACCTCTGACCTCACGTGCCCCATCACCACCTCTGACCTCAACGTGCCCCATCACCACCTCTGACATCACGTGCCCCATCACCACCTCTGACCTCAACGTGCCCCATCACCACCTCTGCCCTCAACGTGCCCCATCACCACCTCTGACCTCACGTGCCCCATCACCACCTCTGACCTCACGTGCCCCATCACCACATT
>NW_027315812.1:31066702-31106048 GCF_026437365.1 Eucyclogobius newberryi
GTCCTGAGGTCAGCTCTGAGCTCTGGTCAGTCCTGAGGTCAGCTCTGGTCAGTCCTGAGGTCAGCTCTGAGCTCTGGTCAGTCCTGAGGTCAGATCTGAGCTCTGGTCAGTCCTGAGGTCAGATCTGAGCTCTGGTCAGTCCTGAGGTCAGATCTGAGCTCTGGTCAGTCCTGAGGTCAGCTCTGAGCTCTTCACCTCTGGCAGACTCACCTTTATTTATACATTTATTCATGTCATTTTATTTCATTCTAACAATAAGCCATTTTCTACATTGTGTATTTCTTATGTACAGTATGGACCTTATGTTAGCTCCCTGTGTCCTTTAGACAGATGGATATAAATAAATAAATAACAATTATTAATAATAACATTGAAACAGTCTTTTGTTTTATTTTTTTACAAGTCTAACGTTCGTACGTGTTTTAATCATATAGGTTTTTATTTTGTTTTCGTGTGCACTTTAAGTTCACACTGGTCTGATCCAGATTGTGTTCTGGGTTTAGTCCGAGTTCTGATGTTCTGATTGAAGTGTGTAGGATATTTACAACTGCTACTCCTGCTACTGCTAAAACTACTACTACTATATCTACAAATATCCGTGTACTGAGCCACACATGTGTACACCAAAGAATACACACAACAGTCAATATGCAAATGACACTTTCAAGCAGGATTCTCTTCTGATGCAGTCATTCCAGCTTCTGACAGTTGTGGTGCCAATCCCGACAGAATGTGTCTGTTTACTACATCATAATAAATACAGCATAAATATATGTTCTTATTGGGGTGTTATGGGAGCTTTGCCTGACACTGAAGCCTCCTCCGACTTCTCCCACAGACAAAGCGAGACGCACAGTTTGGCCCGATTCATTACGCAAATAAACGCGTGATTGTGTTGTGTAATGCCCAAATCCTGCCTCAGAGTCTCTCCGTTCTCAGACTCTGTTCTCATGCTGCACATTACTTTTGCAGAGCCTTGACCTATTTACGCTGCATGGAACATCACAAGCCGAACGCGCCACTTTTACGCACGGACACCATCACGCCTGGGTAATCGGATTTCTCTCGCGTTCGCGCTGCATTCGCGGAGATCCACCACTGCCACTTACCTCCACGAAATAGAAGCAGGGCAGCAGGCTGACACTGTCTTTGGTCAGGATCCTCTTGTCGCGCGCGGACATGATGCTGCCGGGGCCTCTCGGTCTGCGCGCGCAAGGATGGAGAAGCGGTGAAGAGCGACGTGCGGGAGGAGGAGGGGAGGCTGAAGGAGGAGATCAAGGCCGAAGCATGGCGACGGGAGCGCGGCGATGCTCGACACGAAGCCCCGGGCCTGCGTCACGGCGGGCAGTGCAGCAGCAGCAGCAGCGGCTCCGCGGTACCGGCGGCAGCAGCGGCGGAGCGCGTCTGAGCATGTCCGTCCTCAGCGCGGCGGCAGGTGTGAGGAGAGGGGAGGCAGGGCGCATGCGCAGTGGAGCGGAGAGGGGAGGATGCTGAGTGGAGCAGGAGTGACCTTACACCACCGGCAAACGCAACATAGTGTGATGTGGACGGAGCACGGGCGTCTTAGCAACTAGTTATGGATGATTGTCGAACTTGTGTCCAAAAAAGGAAAGAAAAAAACTGTGTTGGGAAGAATAATTTTAAGTGTTAGAATGGCCCGCCTAAGGCCCGAAGTCACTGGGATAGGCTCCAGTCACCCGCGACCCCGAAAGGGAACAAGCGGTAGAAAATGGATGGATAGAATGTCCTATTTTGCGCCATAATCTGCACGGTCCAATCAGAGTTCCCTTATATTAATAGAGCCTTTAAAAGTCTGTAAACACAGGCAAATCATCAAGACAATACAGATTATTTTTGACACCGTTATTCTGTTTGATTTTAGAACAATGTATTTAGGCCTCAAAACTGTTAGCCCTGAACATGTGTCATCCATCCTCATATTCATGTGCAATACTGTCATATTCATGTGCAATACTGTCATAATCATGTGCAATACTGTCATATTCATGTGCAATACTGTCATAATCATGTGCAATACTGTCATAATCATGTGCAATACTGTCATATTCATGTGCAATACTGTCATAATCATGTGCAATACTGTCATATTCATGTGCAATACTGTCATAATCATGTGCAATACTGTCATAATCATGTGCAATACTGCCATATTCATGTGCAATACTGTCATAATCATGTGCAATACTGTCATATTCATGTGCAATACTGTCATAATCATGTGCAATACTGCCATATTCATGTGCAATACTGTCATAATCATGTGCAATACTGTCATATTCATGTGCAATACTGTCATATTCATGTGCAATACTGTCATAATCATGTGCAATACTGTCATAATCATGTGCAATACTGTCATAATCATGTGCAATACTGTCATAATCATGTGCAATACTGTCATATTCATGTGCAATACTGTCATAATCATGTGCAATACTGTCATAATCATGTGCAATACTGTCATATTCATGTGCAATACTGTCATAATCATGTGCAATACTGTCATAATCATGTGCAATACTGTCATAATCATGTGCAATACTGTCATAATCATGTGCAATACTGTCATATTCATGTGCAATACTGTCATATTCATGTGCAATACTGTCATAATCATGTGCAATACTGTCATAATCATGTGCAATACTGTCATAATCATGTGCAATACTGTCATATTCATGTGCAATACTGTCATATTCATGTGCAATACTGTCATAATCATGTGCAATACTGTCATAATCATGTGCAATACTGTCAAATTCATGTGCAATAC
Organism: Eucyclogobius newberryi; assembly: GCF_026437365.1. Taxonomy (NCBI): domain Eukaryota; kingdom Metazoa; phylum Chordata; class Actinopteri; order Gobiiformes; family Gobiidae; genus Eucyclogobius; species Eucyclogobius newberryi. The sequence continues at coordinate 31,069,497 of NW_027315812.1, forward strand.
TGTCATAATCATGTGCAATACTGTCATATTCATGTGCAATACTGTCATAATCATGTGCAATACTGTCATAATCATGTGCAATACTGTCATATTCATGTGCAATACTGTCATAATCATGTGCAATACTGTCATAATCATGTGCAATACTGCCATATTCATGTGCAATACTGTCATAATCATGTGCAATACTGTCATATTTATGTGCAATACTGTCATATTCATGTGCAATACTGTCATAATCATGTGCAATACTGTCATATTCATGTGCAATACTGTCATAATCATGTGCAATACTGTCATAATCATGTGCAATACTGTCATATTCATGTGCAATACTGTCATAATCATGTGCAATACTGTCATAATCATGTGCAATACTGTCATATTCATGTGCAATACTGTCATAATCATGTGCAATACTGTCATAATCATGTGCAATACTGTCATATTCATGTGCAATACTGTCATATTCATGTGCAATACTGTCATAATCATGTGCAATACTGTCATAATCATGTGCAATACTGTCATATTCATGTGCAATACTGTCATAATCATGTGCAATACTGTCATAATCATGTGCAATACTGTCAAATTCATGCGCAATACTGTCATAATCATGCGCAATACTGTCATATTCATGTGCAATACTGTCATATTCATGTGCAATACTGTCATATTCATGTGCAATACTGTCATAATCATGTGCAATACTGTCATATTCATGTGCAATACTGTCATATTCATGTGCGATACTGTCATATTCATGTGCAATACTGTCATAATCATGTGCAATACTGTCATATTCATGTGCAATACTGTCATATTCATGTGCGATACTGTCATAATCATGTGCGATACTGTCATATTCATGTGCAATACTGTCATATTCATGTGCGATACTGTCATAATCATGTGCAATACTGTCATATTCATGTGCGATACTGTCATAAACATGTGCAATACTGTGACAAAATGTCAATCATCCGGGTGCAATATTCTCTGACCATATAACAGCTGTAAATAAGAGTGTTGTTTACATTATTTTTATTAAGAGTATAAGAGGGTTTATTTTATGAGTTTTTCTACAATAGTGTTTTTTTTTATAAGTTATCTGTTTTTTATTATTTACTTCTGTACCTACTCTGTGTTGCAACACAGGAATTTCCCCATTATCTTATCTTAAACTCCCTCAATGGGAATAATGGATGGATTTCTCTGGAACATACTTTTGGAAGCCAGGAAGAAGGCGATAAGAAGAATTATACAAACTGCTCCTATGATTAAGGACTGGACGGACATCATAACTGAAAAATAACTGCCAGACACAATGGGAAAATAAATAAATTCAATAAACAATATTCCAAATAGGTTGTGTTTTGAACGTTCACATATATATTGCAGATGGAGCTGAGGGTGAGTGAATTTTCCGTTAACTCTCCTGCAGATTTGACATGTTTTATGATTCAGAACAGAGAGATTACAGAGAGATAGTTTATCCCTAACCCACATGAAACAAAAACTGGTACAAAGCTCATCTTCTTCTCTGTCAGTGTATACAAAATCATTTGTTCGCAGTAACTTCACAAAGTGGTGCCATTTATTCCACCTCAAAGACATGATTGTTGTCAGTCGAAAGAACTAAAATAGTTTGTAGATCCAAAACAAAAAATGAGAAGGTTCGACGTTTGTGGATTTTTATTTTGGATATTTCTTCTAAAATCAGTAAATCTCTGACCGCGTGATGTCGATCGTGAACACCACTAGTTCCACAATGGAGGCAAAAGTGAAGAGAAAAACAAGGCAATAAAGAAACTTCATAAACCTCAGAATATCATAAAATATGACCAAGTCCTGGAAGAATTTTGATTTTTAGGTTGTAAATACTGACCTATTTTTTAGATTTTCATTTTATCTCCATATGTATCACTACAAATTTAATTTTGAAGCAAGAAAGTTGTATTGTTTCTATCCTATTTCAACTTTTAATTAGACATTTTTCTTCCATGAGAATGTATACTTCTGTTATTAAAACAACATGGTTAAGGCCACTTATATAATCATATACAAACATATATATGAAGTTTGATGCTGTAATATAAAGTGTGTCAGTGGTGTGAAAAATGATATTTAAAAAGACAGTTACACAAACACCAGAAGGAGCTGCAGGACAAACTCAGGGTTCAGGGTTCAAGCTACAGGTCAGAAGAACATATTATAATGTATTATCCTGAGTGTGACATCCTGCAGTGTGACAAAAGTACACAAAATGACATTTAGGATCGGACAGTCACATAAGTTTTAAACTGACATTATTGACATATGTGATTTATGATATATGATGTCGTCAAAGTGTATAACATATCCAATAAACAAAAGAGTCTAATCCCAAACAATGTAATTATGGGATAAATGAAATGTATCTGCATCACACAGCAGGAAAAACAAAAAATTAAAAAAGAAAATACAAAAAATCAATTTGCTTATTATGTTTTAATCAACATTGAGCTGTGTCACTGTCCGCTGCTGTAAACCAGCAGAGGGCGCTGACACAATTCAAACAGACCATGATTAGCCTCAATAAGTTGATGCTGTAGTTTTTCTGTGCATAAACAGTATTTGAAATTCAATTCAATTCAAATTATTTATGTAACGCCCAAAATCACAATAGCAAGTAAGTAAGTCCCGCCCACAGCCTGATGCCCCGCCCACAGTCTTCCACCCTTTGGCCAGTGTTCAATCTCGTGTGTGCGTGGACACTCAATCTGCAGCTCCGGTGTCTGCTGTGTCCATGCGTGCCCCGGTAAACAGACACCAGAGCGTCACAGCACTAGGGTTACTGCTCCAGGAAATCCCACAGGCTCTGTGAGGTGTTCAGGGGCCTTCAGGGGCCTTCAAGGGCCTTCAGAGGCCTCCAGGGGCCTGTCACCTCAGATGTGGGATTGGTAGCTTCAGACTAATGTCCAAATGTCTGTGTCCAGTTCTTTATTCTGCCCCTAGAAAACACATTGAAGATCGCAGATAACTTCCTTCTCTTACAGCCCATGTCACTACTAGGACGACTCTGGCCCGGATCTGGACACAAGCCAGTCCAGTCTGGACCTGAACCTCTGACACTTTGGAGTGAACAGCATAAGCAGTGCAGCCTCCTGTGTGAGTGATGAGCGGGTTTTAAGAAATGCTTTCAATTATTATATTGTGGATAATAATAAACACATTTATTCATTCACATATTGTACCTTGAGTTGACCCTTCACTTTTGCAGCTTGAATGAAAAAAAATTCACCTTCAATTATTCTACATCCAATAAGAAAAAAGAACCAAAAGGACAAAAAGGAAACATGGAATAACCTTTCAGAGCTTCCTCCATCGTACAGGATCTAAGACTGACCCACAAACACATTTTATATTATTCTAGGTTGACTAATTAACGATCAGTCCTGACTCTGGCACCAGCAGGAGGCCGGTCCATGTTTAGTCCTGACTCTGGCACCAGCAGGAGGCCGTTCCATGTTTAGTCCTGACTCTGGCACCAGCAGGAGGCCGGTCCATGTTTAGTCCTGACTCTGGCACCAGCAGGAGGCCGTTCCATGTTTAGTCCTGACTCTGGCACCAGCAGGAGGCCGGTCCATGTTTAGTCCTGACTCTGGCACCAGCAGGAGGCCGGTCCATGTTTAGTCCTGACTCTGGCACCAGCAGGAGGCCGGTCCATGTTTAGTCCTGACTCTGGCACCAGCAGGAGGCCGGTCCATGTTTAGTCCTGACTCTGGCACCAGCAGGAGGCCGGTCCATGTTTAGTCCTGACTCTGGCACCAGCAGGAGGCCGTTCAATGTTTAGTCCTGACTCTGGCACCAGCAGGAGGCCGGTCCATGTTTAGTCCTGACTCTGGCACCAGCAGGAGGCCGGTCCATGTTTAGTCCTGACTCTGGACACCAGCAGGAGGCCGGTCCATGTTTAGTCCTGACTCTGGCACCAGCAGGAGGCCGGTCCATGTTTAGTCCTGACTCTGGCACCAGCAGGAGGCCGGCCCCTGAGGTCCTCAGAGTTCCAGATGTTCATGTCAGATGTTGTACTCACATTCCTCGACACTTTAAAACCTTCAATAATAATGATTTGTAAATTAATTTGCTCTGGAGTAAAAAGTGGGACACCAGCCCTGATCTGCTCTAAAGGCCGTTTTGAAATGTGGCCAGAACACAATCATCAGATGTAAATAATCCCGTCATAACTTTAATCTGCCCTGTCCCACTTCACCTGAAGCAGCACCCTGCGCGCGGCAGCTGCTGCTGCTGTGTGCGCATGCGCCAGGAGAGATACGTTAAAGTGGAGCGGCCACAGAAACGTGCACCATGGCAACGGAACAGAGACGCGCGTGACGATGAGAGAGCGGAGGTCCGGAGCAGAGAGCGGCCGCACGAGAGCTTTGTCCCCGCTTATGGAGCCTTCTGTCCCGCTGGAACACTGACCTGGTCACGGAGCTGTCCCCGGTACGTGCGCTGCCCCGGGAACACAACATGACACCCAGGAGCGCGCAACAGGCCGGACAGAGCAGGGGTCAGAGCAGGGGTCAGTACAGTGGTCAGAGCAGGGGTCAGTACAGTGGACAGAGCAGGGGTCAGAGCAGGGGTCAGTACAGTGGACAGAGCAGGGGTCAGAGCATGGGTCAGAGCATGGGTCAGAGAAGTGGTCAGAGCAGGCGACAGAGCGGGGGTCAGTACAGAGGTCAGTACAGTGGTCAGAGCAGGGGTCAGTACAGTGGTCAGAGCAGGGGTCAGTACAGTGGACAGAGCAGGGGTCAGAGCATGGGTCAGAGAAGTGTTCAGAGCAGGTGACAGAGCGGGGGTCAGTACAGAGGTCAGTACAGTGGTCACAGCAGGGGTCAGTACAGTGGACAGAGCAGGGGTCAGTACAGTGGTCAGGGCGGGGGTCAGTGCAGGGGACAGAGCAGGGGTCAGTACAGGGGTCAGTACAGTGGTCAGAGCGGGGGTCAGTACAAGGGTCAGTACAGCGGTCAGAGCGGGGGTCAGTACAGTGATCAGAGCAGGGGTCAGTACAGTGGTCAGAGCGGGGGTCAGTACAGTGATCAGAGCATGGGTCAGAGCAGTGGTCAGAGCGGGGGTCAGTACTACTATAGAATGGCGTTTGGGGCATATCCTGCTTTAAAGTGAGTGTCAGTGTTTCAATATTATTGTTGATCATATGTTTTTCTTGCATTATATTTCACTTCCACATGTATTATTGTGACCTATGTGGGCTTTTATTTTGGTGCTCTTACAACAACATCCTCTTGCCATGAGGATCCTGTCATTGTGTTTCATTCCATTGACTATTTTCATCTAATGAGGGGATAAGGGGATATATTATGCCAAACCTAATTTTATGAACCATGTTACAATGGCATTCCATCCTCATATTTAACTCCTGGTTGTTTGAATCATTTATCAAAACAGATTGAGTTAAAAAATGTTCAGTTACAGTGAAATGTCAGTATGAAGAGGCTTAGCAGTTCTGTAGCTTTGAGCGGGAAGGCAATGGACCAACCTCTATTACTGAGCAGTTTTAGTTCGTAATGATCAGTGAAGTTCCAGAAAACAACATCACTCCTTCAAGTGTATTAAGTAAAGTCTCTAGAAGCCGAGGTGGTGCAGGTGGAGGTCGTGGCGGTGCAGGTGGAGGTCGTGTCGGTGCAGGTGGAGGTTGTGGCGGTGCAGTTGGAGGTCGTGGCGGGACAGGTGGAAGTCGAGGCGGTGCAGGTGGAGGTCGAGGCGGTGCAGGTGGAGGTCGTGGCGGTGCAGGTGGAGGTCGTGGCGGGACAGGTGGAGGTCGAGGCGGTACAGATGGAGGTCGAGGCGGTGGAGGTGGAGGTCGAGGCGGTGCAGGTGGAGGTCGTGGCGGTGCAGGTGGAGGTCGAGGCGGGTCGTGGCGGTGCAGGTGGAGGTCGAGGTGGTAAAAGGTGGAGGTCGTGGCGGTGCAGGTGGAGGTCGTGGCGGTGCAGGTGGAGGTCGTGGCGGGACAGGTGGAGGTCGAGGCGGTACAGGTGGAGGTCGAGGCGGTGGAGGTGGAGGTCGAGGCGGTGCAGGTGGAGGTCGTGGCGGTGCAGGTGGAGGTCGAGGCGGGTCGTGGCGGTGCAGGTGGAGGTCGTGGCGGTACAGGTGGAGGTCGAGGCGGTGTAGGTGGAGGTCGTGGCGGTGCAGGTGGAGGTCGTGGCGGGGCAGGTGGAGATCGTGGCGGTGCAGGTGGAGGTCGATGCGGTGCAGGTGGAGGTCGTGGCGGTGCAGGTGGAGGTCGGGGCGGTGCAGGTTGAGGTCGTGGCGGTGCAGGTGGCGGTCCTGGCGGTGCAGGTGGAGGTCGTGGCGGTGCAGGTGGAGGTTGAGGCGGTACAGGTAGTGCAGGTGGAGGTCGTGGCGGTGCAGGTGGAGGTCGTGGCGGTGCAGGTGGAGGTCGTGGCGGGACAGGTGGAGGTCGAGGCGGTACAGGTGGAGGTCGAGGCGGTGCAGGTGGAGGTCGTGGCGGTGCAGGTGGAGGTCGTGGCGGGACAGGTGGAGATCGTGGCGGTGCAGGTGGAGGTCGATGCGGTGCAGGTGGAGGTCGTGTCGGTGCAGGTGGAGGTCGTGGCGGTGCAGGTTGAGGTCGTGGCGGTGCAGGTGGCGGTCCTGGCGGTGCAGGTGGAGGTCGTGGCGGTGCAGGTAGTGCAGGTGGAGGTCGTGGCGGTGCAGGTGGAGGTCGTGGCGGGACAGGTGGAGGTCGAGGCGGTACAGGTGGAGGTCGAGGCGGTGGAGGTGGAGGTCGTGGCGGTGCAGGTGGAGGTCGAGGCGGTGCAGGTGGAGGTCGAGGCGGTGCAGGTGGAGGTCGTGGCGGGACAGGTGGAGGTCGTGGCGGTGCAGGTGGAGGTCGTGGTGGTGCAGGTGGAGGTCGAGGCGGTGCAGGTGGAGGTCGAGGCGGTGCAGGTGGAGGTCGTGGCGGTGAGGTGGAGGTAGAGGCGGTACAGGTGGAGGTCGAGGCAGTGCAGGTGGAGGTCGAGGCGGTGCAGGTGGAGGTCGTGGCGGTGCAGGTTGAGGTCGTGGCGGTGCAGGTGGCGGTCCTGGCGGTGCAGGTGGAGGTCGTGGCGGTGCAGGTGGAGGTTGAGGCGGTACAGGTGGAGGCCGTGGCGGTGCAGGCGGAGGTCATGGCGGTGCAGGTGGAGGTCGTGGCGGTGCAGGTAGTGCAGGTGGAGGTCGTGGCGGTGCAGGTGGAGGTCGTGGCGGTGCAGGTGGAGGTCGAGGCGGTGCAGGTTGTGGCGGTACAGGTGTAGGTCGTAGCGGTGCAGGTGGAGGTCGAGGCGGTGCAGGTGGAGGTCGAGGCAGTGCAGGTGGAGGTCGTGGCGGTCGTGGTGGTGCAGGTGGAGGTCGAGGCGGTGCAGGTGGAGGTCGAGGCGGTGCAGGTGGAGGTCGAGGCGGTGCAGGTGGAGGTCGTGGCGGTGAGGTGGAGGTAGAGGCGGTACAGGTGGAGGTCAAGGCAGTGCAGGTGGAGGTCGAGGCGGTGCAGGTGGAGGTCGTGGCGGTGCAGGTGGCGGTCCTGGCGGTGCAGGTGGAGGTCGTGGCGGTGCAGGTGGAGGTTGAGGCGGTACAGGTGGAGGCCGTGGCGGTGCAGGCGGAGGTCATGGCGGTGCAGGTGGAGGTCGTGGCGGTGCAGGTAGTGCAGGTGGAGGTCGTGGCGGTGCAGGTGGAGGTCGTGGTGGTGCAGGTGGAGGTCGAGGCGGTGCAGGTCGTGGCGGTACAGGTGGAGGTCGTGGCGGTGCAGGTGGAGGTCGAGGCGGTGCAGGTGGAGGTCGAGGCGGTGCAGGTGGAGGTCGAGGCGGTGCAGGTGGAGACCGTGGCGGTGCAGGCGGAGGTCATGGCGGTGCAGGTGGAGGTCGAGGCGGTGCAGGTCGTGGCGGTACAGGTGGAGGTCGTGGCGGTGCAGGTGGAGGTCGTGGCGGTGCAGGTGGAGGTCGTGGCGGTACAGGTGGAGGTCGAGGCGGTGCAGGTCGTGGCGGTGCAGGTGGAGGTCGAGGCGGTGCAGGTGGAGGTCGTGGCGGTGCAGGTGGAGGTCGTGGCGGGACAGGTGGAGGTCGAGGCGGTACAGATGGAGGTCGAGGCGGTGGAGGTGGAGGTCGAGGCGGTGCAGGTGGAGGTCGTGGCGGTGCAGGTGGAGGTCGAGGCGGGTCGTGGCGGTGCAGGTGGAGGTCGAGGTGGTAAAAGGTGGAGGTCGTGGCGGTGCAGGTGGAGGTCGAGGCGGTGCAGGTCGTGGCGGTACAGGTGGAGGTCGTGGCGGTGCAGGTGGAGGTCGTGGCGGTGCAGGTGGAGGTCGAGGCGGTGCAGGTGGAGGTCGTGGCGGTGCAGGTGGAGGTCGTGGCGGTGCAGGTGGAGGTCGAGGCGGTGCAGGTGGAGGTCATGGCGGTGCAGGTGGAGGTCGTGGCGGTGCAGGTGGAGGTCGAGGCGGTGCAGGTGGAGGTCGAGGCGGTGCAGGTGGAGGCCGTGGCGGTGCAGGTGCAGGCGGAGGTCGAGGCGGTGCAGGCGGAGGTCGAGGCGGTGCAGGTGGAGGTCGAGGCGGTGCAGGTGGAGGTCATGGCGGTGCAGGTGGAGGTTGAGGCGGTACAGGTAGAGGCCGTGGCGGTGCAGGTGGAGGTCGTGGCGGTGCAGGTGGAGGTCGAGGCGGTGCAGCCGGAGGTTGAGGCGGTACAGGTAGAGGCCGTGGCGTTGCAGGTGGAGGTCGTGGCGGTGCAGGTGGAGGTCGTGGTGGTGCAGGTGGAGGTCGTGGCGATGCAGGTGGAGGTCGTGGCGGTGCAGGTGGAGGTCGTGGCAATGCAGGTGGAGGTCGAGGCCGTGCTTCAGATGTGCTCGATGTCTTGTAGCTCACTGGTGGCTTAGTGGCTCGTCCTCTTATTACTCCAACGCTCTCCCAGTGGAACCCAGTGGAACCCGATCTCCCAGACTGTCAGCGTCACACCTCTGCACATGTGCCGCTCTTCAGGGACATCGATGGCAAATTGTGGCAAAACTAAGGTTAAGGTTAAGCTACACTTTATTGTCCCTGTAATAAACCTTCATTAAAGGTAAAACCACTGAAGTGTCTCTCCCAGGGCGTCAGTAAAAGAGTCTGAGTGAGAGAGGGCAAACTCAGTCCAATCCAACTTTAATTCTATTCTATGTTGTATAAAAGTCAACGTTTCAATAAAAAGCCGAAAATGAGTTTTGAGAGCAGAAAGTGACTGTCTGAGGGGCAGAGCGGCCTCCTCAAAGTGTCCTGCTTACTTTTGGGACCACGATCTGAGTGAGGGCGGAGTCAGGTCAGATAATGAGGAGCACGGCCGCCGAGGAGTTTCCAAACAAATGAAAGGATTTTGAAATAGTACAATAAGAGACAGGAAGCCAGTGCAAGGACATGAAAACAGACGTGATATGATCTTGTTTTTTCCACCAAAGCTGTCGTCCTGCAAGAGACGTTTGGTTGAGACCAACGTAAAGTGCAGTGCATCAATCTCGGCGATTAGTGATACAAGCTCGGATTAAAAGTGATGCCGTGAAAGAAGGTTTAACTTAAGTGAGTTGACAAATTTGAAAAAAATAAAAAATGTTCCAACAACTGCACCATATTTTAAAGCACTATCTGGTCCAAGGGTGGGCAATTATTTTCCTCCAAGGGCCATAATCGAATCCAGCAAGTAGCAGAGCCTGCGATCATTGGTGTGAAAAAAATTAAATAATTAAATATGTCATGGAATGAGACATACACCAATGCTATTCCTTAACACACAGAGAACACAATTCAACTTAGAATATGAAACGACGCGCTCTCCTTGCGGAGAATGAGGCGCGATGGGCGGCCACGGGAAAAGTGGACTTCCTTCTGCTGTGCACACAGACGTTCACCGATTCACCGCTCAATCTCCGCGAAGGGCAGCTGGTCATCCGGCTCGAAGGACCAGAAAATGTCATGGAATTAGACATACACCAATGCTATTCCTTAACACACAGAGAACACAATTCAACTTAGAATATGAAACGACACAGAAATATCAGACTTTTGTGTGGCATGCATGGGAAAAACGCCGGGACCGGTCACGCAGGCTGTTGTAAGCAGCCTGGCGACCCTCCTTCGTCTCACGTTTTTTATCATGCGGGTTGGTTTTATTAGATATTATGGAATAGGCGGGTCACATTTCTCATTGGTCAGCTTCACATCAAGGCACTTGTCTTTTACGACAGTTAGTATTTTTCCTAGAGATCAAGCCTGCAAGGGGGGGTGCAACTCCTCCCCTGGGGCAAACATCCCCCTGCTCCATCTTTCCGACCCCTTCACAAACAACTGCAGTTTGTCACACATCCTGTTTTTCTCTTAGACTAATGATGCAGATAATATATCACTATTATGCAGATAAAATACATCACAGAAATATAATCATATATTCACATTTTATAACAAAATATCAAATTAAATATTGCTTTTCTGTCAAATATAGGCTATGGAATCTATTATTTAATTCATTTCCATGTCATTTTTATTAAGGATACAAGTGCAGACGGATGTTACAGACAGTTCAAAAATAGAAACAAAAATCTTTCTAGGGGCCGGATTAAAACATGCCGAGGGCCACATCTTGCCCCTGGGGCCACAAATGCTCAGGTCTGATCTAGTCTCACATCTAGAGGTCAGGACATAGGTCACTACAGGTTTCACATATTGTGTGTTTGCCTCACTGAACACCATGACCTCTGTTTTGGGCCATTTAAATACAAAAGGCTTAATGACTGCTATTGTTTTTTATGCATTTTCTCTATATATTCCACACAAAAATGGAATGAAATGCTGTGCCTGGAAAATGTACCCCATCGGGAGGAAATACAGAGAGAAAAAGAGAGGGTCAAGAATGGAACCTTGGGGGACGCCACATGTAAGAGGAGCAAGAGGAGAGACTTCAGCCGTTCCAGTGCACACTCCTGAGGGCCGATACAGAGCTGCAGTCGAGACGAGAGGGTCTGGGGGTCCGCCAGTCTGGGGGTCCGCCAGTCTGGGGGTCCGCCAGTCTGGGGGTCCGCCAGTCTGGGGGTCCACCAGTCTGGCGGTCCGCCAGTCTGGGGGTCCGCCAGTCTGGGGGTCCACCAGTCTGGGGGTGGATCTCCGCGATGTCTCAGCCTGTATTTAAATCTCACAGGACTGATACGAAACTGTCCACAGTCTCTTCTTTCTCTGTACAAAAAGGGTAAAGCAAGATCAAAAATGACAGGACTGTGATGAGAAAAAGATGCAGCGCGGACAATTAAGTCAAGGACAGTAAAAAGTGATAAAACACACAAAAAAGTCAAAGTTCTGCATTTGTGACGTGTCTGTTTGCCCCGTCTGAGGGTAAACATCACGATCTAATTCTAGAACATGACATATTTGAATGGTAATCTTCAGATACTTTTGTCTACTTTTTGTCTATCTACTGTATCTGTCCATTATCTGTCATTAATGTCATGCCATGTGTTGTGTATTGCCCTATACTGACCCCTAGTGGACAGTGTGTGCTCAGCAGTTTTGAGGCTGATCCAAGCCTTTAGCACAGAGTTTGAACCTTTTACTCAGAACACAGACATTTATGACAATCCCAAAAGTCTAATTATTTAATTTATTTTGTAAATGGCCCGTCTTTGGCTTTATTAGACTAGACAGTTGAGTGTGAAATGGGGGTGAGAGAGAAGGAAGGACATACAGAGAACTGTCAGATACTCCTGACACTGCGGCGGCTGCACATGGAGCGTGGCATGTGTGCTGCTGCCTTAACCACTCCACCACCGCAGCACATTACATCTATGTCAAATCAATGAATTATTTAACTTCTCATTGTCCAAGTTTCACCTGAAAATAAGAAATGTGCTGTAAATGTCGTGTGGAAATGAGTAAAGTAAAATACTTTGTGGTAATCATTATTAGTTTAATGTAGTATAATGATGTATGTAAATAATAAATATTTTTAACCAGGTAGATATAAAGATAATATTATAACAATCATATTTTTACCTTTAGTAACACAAATCTCCTTGTTTCAGCATCATTCTCCGCATCACTTCCTGTTTCCTGTGCTTCATTCTGTGGGCGGGACAGATCCAAGAGGTTCAGGATCAATATGATCCAATCTAACAACTTTTTATACAAATCTCCATGGATCAGAATCCGGAGATTTGGAAATCCAGATCATAATCTTTCAAAGCAAATACATCAAATACATCAAGGGAATCCAGCTCTTCACAGATGTTGTCCAGCCAAATGTCTCACATACAAAATGTATCACAAAGGAGACAAAATATTTAGAAATGACCATGTTTTCTACGTATCTTAACTGCAGACTCTCCATAACGCCCTGTGTGTGTGTGTGTGTCTCTCTGTGTGTGTGTGTGTGTGTGTGTGTCTCTGTGTGTGTGTGTGTGTGTGTGTGTGTACGTGCGTCTGTGTATCTGTGTGTGTGTTTCAGATATGGTGAAAGTGCAGCTGAGTCGGAGAGAGAGGAACAAGCTCCTGAAGAAGCTGCTCAAAGAGGTAGTGTACGTGTGTGTGTGTGTGTGTGCGTGTGTGTGTGTGTGTGTGTGTGTGTGCGTGTGTGTGTGTGTGTGTGTGTGTGTGCGTGTGTGTGTCTGCGTGTGAGTGTGTGCCTGTGTGTGTGTGTGTGTGTGTGTGCGTGTGTGTGTCTGCGTGTGAGTGTGTGCCTGTGTGTGTGTGTGTGTGTGTGTGTGTGTGTGAGTGTGTGTGTGTGTGAGTGTGTGTGTCTGTGACTCACACTGAAGTTGAAGTTGTGTTTCATGTGGACTTTTTAAGGACTGAAATGGCTTGTTCATCAGACTGAAATAAGAACATTTAATTCAGTCATATTTCTAGAGTTTCTATTTCCAGCTCTTTTGGTTTGGTGCTGTTTCTGGGCTGAACCACACGGTCGTGAACATTCAGCCTGTTTCTTATGTCGTATAACACAGTCTTCCATCCAAACTTTGCACTAAAAGCACCAAAAGGTGCTGCTTTGTCCTCCGTGGCCATGACAACACGGATGTACTTCCAGGTCACGTCTTTGCCACAGTTAGTTTTGTGTTTTTTACTTTTTAACTGGACTGAACCCTGACCCTTAGAGAACGGTCCATGATGAATTAATAGTATTATTTATGTTCAAATCTGGAGCTAAAATAAAGACATTTTTGATCGGAGCGAGTCTGTTTCAGGAAAGTAAAGTAGAAAGTCATGACACAATTCATACACATTCCTGTCAGGATGAAACAGACTGGAAACAGTAATGAACCCATTGAGTTTAATGTTAATGATGTACTTAATGTTTTCATTCATTTAAACTTCTTTCACATGAAAAGACTATCTCTGAATGATGTAGTAAATAAGTGTAGCACTAGAGGGCTCTGTAGTCTCTGAAATACTGGGACTGCATTGGAATGAGAACCCTTTGCACAAACATAACAGGTACACACGTACTCATGTGCGCCCCCTGGTGGCAGAAAGTGAGTGCAGCAGGCGAGAGTGAGGTTATTTTGGATGTTATTTTCCATTTTATGGACTAAATTTCAGTTGAGTTTGTTTTGTATAATCATGTCTTTTTTTGGCACATCTCTGGAACCGTGCTCACAAAAGTGAGCAGATGAACGGACCTCGTATGACTCCTATAACGTCCGGCGCTGGTGAGAGCTGGCTGCTCGTTGCACCCTCGGCAATATTTTCTGTCCATATAACAGCTGTAAATAAGAGTGTTATTATTATTTTTATTAAAGAGTATAAGAGTTTTTTTTATAAAAGTTTTATTTTTTTTTATTTTTTTTTTAACTTCTGCGTTGCAACTCTCGAATTTCCCCATTGTGGGACAAATAAATGTTATCTTATCTTATCTTAAATACAGCTCCACATTATCCTGATCTATTGCCAGAGTGACGGCAATCATTATTGTAAGCAAACCAACAACAGACCCTGGATCTGTGTGTGGAGCAGAGACTGTTACTATCAGAAGAGAGACGCAGCTTCTTCAGTGAGTTTGAAACTTTTGTTTGGCCTGATTTGCACTGTATAACGCTGTCATGTTTGTAGGATGTAGGATGTTTTAATAGTTCAGTTTTAGGGGCTTGTTGACTGTACAGTCGACAGAGAGAGGCTGATGTGAGGCTGTGGCTCCTCTTATTCCACTGACACTGAAGTGAATATGAGTGTTAAAACTTTCTAAAACTTTTACCCAAACCCCTGATGTCTTTTCCCACAACCACAATCGGGAAGACGTAAGATAGTGACCTCAAATCTGGTGATATGACTCCTCCACTGGCAGCACCTCCTCCATTACACTCAAATTAACTCACGATTAAATGCCTGTATTTCTAATGATTAGAAATGTGAACACAGCCTCAGCTAAAACAATGACTTGTGGCTAAAAGCTCATGTTGAAGTCACTTGACAGTTTGTTGCTGTTGTGGTGCTGCACATGCACAGTTTGCACAAAGGAGCACAAGCTGCAGATGGTTTTATTCTGCGCTGTGTTAGCCTGACGTCCTCATTGTGCTCAATCAAGATGCTCTGCTGCGGTTGAAAAAGACAGTAGTGTGCGGTGACTTCTGGACGGGTAAGCAGACTTGGGTGTTAAGTTTTTAGTTTATTTAGATAGATTTGAAGTCAGTTTGTTGAAACTTGGCACTGCTGTTGCTTCACTTCTCCTCTGCACATGCTCAGCTCTGCTCTTCGTGTGAGTGGCACGTTGTAACCAGAGCGCTCCGGCACGCTGTAGCTGCACCACGGGCTGTCCGAGCCTGGTGGTAAAACCGGCCTCTAGGTTAAGCATGCGTTGGGTTGGGTTTGGGCCGACTTTTCCGGTGACCTGACTTTCCCAGAGACATCAGATGTCTTTGCTGGAAACAGACACAAACAATTGTATTCAAGCTGTTCTTTTCCTTCACAGTAAACCTGACCAAGACTCTCACAGTATAGAAGCAGTACAAACTCTGCAAAGTCTGAGGAATGTGTCACTGACATCAAATAACTGATGGTTGTGCCCTTCTTTTAAATTATTTTTGCAAAAGTATACTCCGGGTAGGGATGTGTACTGCTACGCCGGACCAGATCTGGACATTTCGGTTCAGGTCCAAAAAAAACTAAACCCTGATGATTCGGTACTAGACTCATACATATTCTCGACTTATATGTGATATTTTGTTATTTTCACACTTGCAACTGCATTTCATACTCCAAAAAATACGGTATTAGCCGGTAGCACGACCCTGTCTGTCGGTGCTGGGCTCGTGCGGAGAGCGTGCGACGCCAGTAGGTTTATAAGTCATCAGCTGGTCTGATTTCGCCGTTACATCTCGTCAACTTTCCATAACCCACTGTTCCATCATTAGGTGTTGAACGTCCAGTCCTTGTCATGTCAGGAGTGAGATTTGAGTCAGAACTAAACGGTGATTCGGCGAGTTTGTTGTCAATGCTAACGTTAGCCAACGCGTTGCGTTTTAACCCGTTTTCTCCACTGCTTTGGTATTGTGAACTTAAATACAATCTGTCCGGCGTTTAACTTGTTTAAGTATTAATTCACTGTTGTGAGGTATTTTCTAAGCATTGTATTAACTGTTTCACTGGTGCTAATGAATTGAGCTAAATTTTGCCTAGAGTAAGCCCTGCCCTTGTTCACATTGCTTGAATGAATATTTATTAATAATACCATGAGTGTTATCCTCTCCTTGAACCGACACCTTAACGTGGTGGAGGGGTTTGAGGGCCCGAATGATCCCAGGAGCTATGTTGTCGGGGGCTTCAAGCCCCTGGTAGGATCTCCCAAGGCAAACAGGTCCTAGGTGACGGGTCGGACAAAGATCGGTTCAGAAGTCTCTTATGATGACAACAAGAACAAGGCCATTTACGTCGCCCGGATCGGTGTCACCGGGGCCCCATCCTGGAGCCAGGCCTGGGATGGTTGCTCGATTACGAGCGCCTGGTGGCCGGGTCTTTCCCCACGGGGCCCGGCCGGGCACGGCCTGAAAGAGCAAGGTGGGGCCGCCCTACCGTGGCAGGAGGATCCATAAGGGGCCGGTGCAGAGAGATCTGGGCGGCAGTCGACGGCAGGGGCTTCGGCGACCAGATCTCCGGACACAGAGACTAACTCTGGGGACATGGAATGTCACCTCGCTGGGGGGGAAAGAGCCTGAGCTTGTGCGGGAGGTTGAACGATACCGACTAGATATAGTCGGACTCACCTCTATGCACAGTTTGGGCTCTGGAACCCATCTCCTCGAGAGAGGCTGTACCCTCCACTTCTCTGGGGTTGTCCGCGGGGAGAGGCGGCAGGCTGGTGTGGGCTTGCTTATAGCCCCTCAGCTCAGCCGCCACGTGTTGGAGTTTACCCCGGTGAACGAGAGGGTCGCGTCTCTTCGCCTTGTGGCGGTCTACGGGCCGAACAGCAGTGCAGAGTACCCAGCCTTCTTGGAGTCCTTGGGAGGAGTACTGGACAGTGCACCGACCGGGGACTCCGTTGTTCTACTGGGGGACTTCAACGCCCACGTGGGCAATGACAGTGACACCTGGGGAGGGGTGATCGGGAAGAACGGCTTCCCTGATCTGAACCCGAGCGGTGTTCAGTTATTGGACTTCTGTGCTAGCCACGGATTGTCCATAACGAACACCATGTTCAAGCACAAGGGTGTCCATCAGTGCACATGGCACCAGGACACCCTAGGCCGGAGGTCAGTGATCGACTTTGTTGTCGTGTCATCTGACCTCCGGCCGCGTGTCTTGGACACTCGGGTGAAGAGAGGGGCAGAGCTGTCAACCGATCACCACCTGGTGGTGAGTTGGATCCGCTGGCGGAGGAGAAAGCCGGACAGATACGCCTACGACTGAACATCATAAGCCGCTGGTACAGCTGGCAGCCCGGTGTAAACGCTTTCTCTTCTTTCTCACACTTATTGTGCTTTATCTCCTATATTTTGTAAATTTAGTTAGTATATTTTTTCTATTTTACTGTACGATAGGGACACGCGCTGGAATAGTTTTTTAATTCAACTGTTTTTGACTTTTTTCGGCTGGATTTGAGCGTTTTTCGTTGTGTTGTTGTGACGTGAGCTAGCTCCGAGCGAGCCCACCAGCCCCCCCCTGCGCCCTCCGGCCGCGCTAAAGTACGGCGTGTCGTCGGTACACGTTTATATACACGTTTATATGAAAGAGGAACTTCACGAACGATCGGGACACGCACTGGAATCGCTTTAAATTAACTTGTTTTGACTTTATTCGGCTGGATTGAGTGTTTTCGTCGTGTCGTTGCGATGTGCCTTGGCTCTGAGCCCCCCGGCCCCGCCCCCCGGCCGGCGCCATACCGCGTTTACACAAAGGAGGAACTCATGAAACTGCTGAGAACAGTCGTCTTACCTGGAGATTGTCACGTTATCCCGGCGGACATCCTAAGGAAAACGCAACGAAGCAGACGGGCTGGACGTAAACTCCGAGAGAAGAGAGGAGAAAACAGGAAGTCGGTTCCCGCCGTAGTCATGGGTAACGTGAGGTCCCTTCAAAATAAAATGACGGAAATAGCGAGCCTCATGCGGTCCCAGAGGATTTATAGGGACAGCAGCGTCTTGATTTTCACAGAGACCTGGTTAACAGCAGAAATGCCAGACTCTATTGTAGGTTTGGACAATTTTCATCTGATGCGGGCGGACAGAACGAGAGAATGCGGGAAGAAAAGAGGTGGAGGTCTGGCGGTGTATGTGAACACGAGCTGGTCCAAACCCGAACACTGCACAGTGAAGGAGGAGAGCAGCTATGTAACAGGGATATTGAACTATTGGCTATTGGCATGAGGCCATATTATCTGCCCCGGGAGTTCTCACATGTGATTTTGATCGCAGTCTATGTGGCCCCGTCTGCCAATGCTGAAAATGCTTGTGAAGCACTGCTCTCCTGCACTTGTAGGCTGCAAACACAGCATCCACAGGCTCTCTTCCTCATCTCTGGTGACTTTAACCACTCTTCTCCCTCTTCTGTTCTACCAACATACACCCAGTATGTTACCTGCCCCACCAGAGAGAATAGAACATTGGACTTGTTTTTTGCCAACACCAAGGAGGCTTATTCCTCTTCCCCCCTCCCTCCCCTGGGCAGCTCGGACCACAACCTTGTACATCTGAGGCCTGTGTATGAACCCATCGTGCGCAGGCAGCCTGTGGTGTCCCGTGAGGTGTGGATGTGGTCTGCTGAGAGCGAGGAGGCTCTGAAGGACTGCTTCAGCACCACTGTCTGGACTGAGCTTTATGACCCACATGGGGAGGACATCAACACCATCACAGAGTGCATCACGGACTACATCAACTTCTGTTTTGAGAACATTGTTCCCTCCCGGACGGTGCGGTGTTTTCCAAACAACAAGCCATGGATTAACCGTGAACTGAAGGCTCTGCTGAAGGAGAAGAAGAGAGCCTTCAGGTCGGGGAACAAGGAGGAGCTGAGGACTGTGCAGAACGAGCTGAGGAGGAAGATCAGGCAGGCGGAGGCCGGCTACAAGAGGAGGATGGAGGAGCAGCTGCAGCAAAAGAACATTCAGGGAGTGTGGAGGAGCCTGAAAACCATCTTGGGCTTCAAAATCCCCCCTGCCCAGACAGAGGGGGATCTACAGTGGGTGAATGATTTAAATGCTCACTTCTTGAGGTTTGATCGCTCACCCGCCCCTCCCCCTGCACAGCTGCATGCTCCCTCTTCCACAGCTGGACAATGCCCTGCATCTGTTCCTCTTCGCTTATCTGCCCCGGACCATCAGCTCCCCACTTCGCCTGGACTCACCCATCCCCCCAGCACACGGTCCCCCTGCCAACCACTGACTGTCACAGCAGCACAGGTGAGGAGTGAGCTGAAGAGGATTAAAGTGAGGAAGGCAGCAGGACCTGATGGCATCAGCCCCAGGCTCCTTAAGTCCTGCGCAGATGAACTGTGTGGAGTTATGGAGCATGTCTTCAACATGAGCCTGAAGCTGAGGGTGGTACCACAGGTCTGGAAGACCTCCTGTCTGGTACCTGTGCCTAAGACACCGCGCCCCAAAGACCTCAACAGCTTCAGGCCAGTGGCTCTCACGTCCCACCTGATGAAGACACTGGAGCGGCTGGTCCTGTTTGCATATCGGTCTGGCATCGGAGTGGAGGACGCCGTCATCTCCCTGCTGCACCGCTCTCTCTCTCACCTGGAAAAGCCTGCCAGCTCTGTGAGGATTCTGTTCTTCAATCTTTCCAGCGCCTTCAACACCATCCAGCCGCTGCTCCTGAGGGACAAGCTGGAGACGGCTGGTGTGGAGTATGACCTGGCAGAGTGGATCCTGGACTACCTCACAGACCGACCCCAGTTTGTGAGAGCCCGGAACTGTGTGTCTGACACTCGGACCTACAGTGTGGGGGCGCCCCAGGGCACTGTCCTCGCGCCCTTTCTCTTCACCCTTTACACTGCAG
Organism: Eucyclogobius newberryi; assembly: GCF_026437365.1. Classification (NCBI taxonomy): domain Eukaryota; kingdom Metazoa; phylum Chordata; class Actinopteri; order Gobiiformes; family Gobiidae; genus Eucyclogobius; species Eucyclogobius newberryi. Next base: position 31,088,949 of record NW_027315812.1, read on the forward strand.
ACTTCAGACATGACACGGACAGCTGTATCCTGCAGAAGTTCTCTGACGACTCTGCCATCATCGGACTCATCACGGACGACGATGACGAGGAGTACAGAGGACTGGCGCAGGACTTTGTGGACTGGTGTCAGCGGAACCACCTCCTCATCAACGCGGGGAAGACCAAGGAGATGGTGGTGGATTTCCGCAGACGCCACCCCACTGCCCCCTCACCAGTGAACATCCAGGGACGGGACATTGAGAGAGTGGACTCATACAAGTACCTGGGTGTTCATCTGAACCACAAACTGGACTGGACTCATAACACAGACGCACTGTACAGGAAGAGCCAGAGTCGGCTCTACCTCCTGAGGAGACTCAGGTCTTTTGGAGTGACAGGGTCACTCCTGAAGACCTTCTACGACTCTGTGGTGGCATTAGCCCTCCTGTACGGTGTGGCCTGCTGGAGCAGCAGCATCACAGAGAGGGAGAGGAAGAGGCTGGACAGAGTCATCAAGAAGTCCAGCTCCGTCCTGGGCTGTGCTCTGGACTCGGTGCAGGAGGTGGGGGACAGGAGGGTCCTGGCTAGATTCACATCTATGCTGGACCATGAGTGTCACCCCCTGCAGGACACTCTCTCCGCTCTGGAGAGCAGCTTCAGTGAGAGACTGATCCACCCTCGCTGTGTGAAGGAAAGGTTCCGTAGGTCTTTCCTTCCTGCTGCTGTCAGACTTTATAACAAAAACTGTTAGTACTGAACACTCGCAATACTGACCTAACCTAATACTGATGTGCAATTCTGTCATATGTGCAATTGCTGTTGGAATTCATGTGCAATTACTGTGAAATTCATGTGCAATCTATGTGCTGTCGTGACACATATTCATGTGCAATTACTGTCGTGATCACATGCAATGGTATTTATGTATTTATTTATTTGTCTATGGGAGTTTTTATTTATTTATTTATAGGAGATCTTCTACTGAAAGTGTTTTTCAGACTTCCTATAAGTGATCTGTTCTTCTGTATCTACCTCTGTATCTACCTGCGTTGCACCAATGAAATTTCCCCATGTGGGACAATAAAGGAATATCTTATCTTATCTTATCTTATCTTACAGACTTGGCAGACCCAAGCGCATTGTGAGGGTCTGTTGGGAACGTCTTGCGGAGCCCTCTGTCAGTAGGGTATTCAACTCGCACCTCCGGGAGAGCTTCTCCCATGTCCCGGGGGAGGCTGGGGACATTGAGTCCGAGTGGACCATGTTCTCCGCCTCCATTGTTGATGCGGCTGCTCGCAGCTGTGGTCGCAAGGTCTCCGGTGCCTGTCGTGGCGGCAACCCCCGAACCCGGTGGTGGACACCGGAAGTAAGGGATGCCATCAGACTGAAGAAGGAGGCCTATCAGGCCACTTTGGCTTGTAGGTCTCCTGAGGTCATTGACAGGTATCGGGAGGCCAAGTGGGCTGCAGCTTGAGCCGTCGCAGAGGCAAAAACCCGGGCCTGGGAGGAGTTCGGGGAGGCCATGGAGGAGGACTATCGGTCGGCCCCAAAGAAATTCTGGCAAATCGTCCTGGCGCCTCAGGATGGGGAAGCAGTGCCTCACCAACACCGTCTACGGTGCGGGTGGAGACCTGCTGACCTCGACTGGGGATGTCGTTGGACGGTGGAAGGAATACTTTGAGGACCTCCTTAATCCCTCAGTCACGTCTTCCGAAGAGGAAGCAGAGACCGGGCACTCAGGGGCTGGCTCGCCCATCACCCAAGCTGAAGTCACTGAGGTTGTTCGCAAACTCCTCGGTGGCAGGGCTCCGGGGGTGGATGAGATTCGCCCTGAGTACCTAAAGTCTCTGGATGTTGTAGGACTGTCTTGACTGACACGTCTCTGCAACATCGCGTGGCGGTTGGGGACCGTGCCTCTGGACTGGCAGACCGGGGTGGTGGTCCCCCTGTTCAAGAAGGGGGACCGGAGGGTGTGTTCCAACTACAGAGGGATCACACTCCTCAGCCTCCCTGGTAAGGTCTAGTGGTTTTCTTCTTGGTTGTGGCACACTGGACCAGCTCTATACTCTCCATCGGGTGCTTGAGGGTTTATGGGAGTTTGCCCAACCAGTCCACATGTGCTTTGTGGATCTGGAGAAGGCTTTCGACCGTGTCCCTCGGGGTGTCCTTTGGGGGGTGCTCCGGGATTATGGGGTCCGGGGCCCTTTGCTCAGGGCTGTCCGGTCCCTGTATGACCGGAGCAGGAGCTGTGTTCATTGCCGGCAGTAAGTCAGACCTGTTCCCAGTGCATGTTGGACTCCGCCAGGGCTGCCCTTTGTCACCGGTTCTGTTCATAATTTTTATGGACAGAATTTCTAGGCGCAGTCAGGGCTCGGAGGTTGTCCGGTTTGGGGACCACAGGATCTCAGCTCTGCTGTTTGCAGACGATGTTGTCCTGATGGCTCCATCAAACCCGGACCTGCAACATGCACTGGGACGGTTTGCAGCCGAGTGTGAAGCGGCTGGGATGAGAATCAGCACCTCCAAATCCGAGGCCATGGTTCTCCACCGGAAAAAGGTGGCTTGCCCTCTCCGGGAGGATGGGGAGTCCTTGCCCTAAGTGGAGGAGTTCAAGTATCTCGGGGTCTTGTTCACGAGTGAGGGAAGGCTGGAGTGTGATATTGACAGGCGGATCGGTGCAGCGGATATCTCTGTTTGTCTCCTCTAAATATTATATATATGGCACCACTTTAAAGCACAATTTAACAGTCTCTGTCTTCTCTCTCTCGGAGTCGTATCTGTTCTTCTGATTCTAGCCCAACAATCTGCTATAATATACAACTTAAACATTATATAACAATCCAATTACATCAACTTATTATACCGGTTACATACATCCTTTTTATTCTATCTAGACCAATCTAGATCTTAAACCTTCCATAGATCTCGGAATTTGCGCTGGAAAAGACGTAAACACTGCCATGCATCGCTGTCAATGCCATTATGGTGGCAATGGTGCCATTACTGAATTCCTGAAGTCTCGCAATTCTGCTCACGAGATTTGGATTAAACTGCTGCCTTGACCAGTTGACCCAGACTGACTGTCAACTAACTTCTGTTAAAAAAAACTGTGAATAAACAAGACAAGTTGAGTTTATTTCAATCTGCAGTTAAGCCTTGTATTTGATTGTCGTCCTTGTTCACGTGTCCTCAACTTAATTGAGCCAAGTTGCTTGTGTTAAGCTCTTATAACATTATGCAAATATGGCATGGGTTTAGGTCCGGACTCATTGGGTCCGGACCAGAACCTAAACCTCGTGATTCGAATCTGGACCTGAACCTGAACGTGGGGTTAGATCCCTAACTCAAGAGGTATCCAAGTCAAGTGAGATGGCGAGGTCAAAGGCAGTTTGCAGGGCTTTGTTCATCTCAGTCCCATATTTATGAACAACAGAACAGTCCCAAAACATATCGTAATGGCTGCTGCAGTTTCTCCATTAACCAGTATTTCCTTGAGAATAGTGGGCATTTTGACACGGTGTTATAAAAACATTATCTTTCCCATTTCATTTCTTAAAAATATATTTAGTGGATTATTTATGCATTTATATAGTTTAGATGTATAAACCTTGATTTATAGGCCTTAATTCAATTCTTATAAAATATCTTTAAAAGTGTTTCTCCAAGTCAAAGGATTCTTTCAACATGTCAAATCTTTTCATTGATTTTCCTTTCCAATCTGGTAGAAAACCTTTATACCTCAAAGAGCACAGATCTTACCAAGGGGTTCTTCATTTCCCCCATTAAACTCAACTGTTTTCATCTGCCGGGAAGGCCTGTACAGGAACCTCAGGCACCACATTACACTTTCACCTTTTTCCTCTGACCTCCATACTCTGGGTCACACCAGTACAGCAGTTTAATTATGATTTTAGACTGTATATTATATTGTTGAATGTTCAGTGAGTTCTCTGTGTGGTTCACATTTTGACTTTCCTCAATAAACATGACTAAACTAGTCCAAAACCTTAAATTTCATGGCAAAACGTGTTTAACAAAACAAAAACACCAGATTCTCAATCAAAGTGCATAATCTTATGATGTCATGCAGAGATGGTGAGTCAGTGCGACCGTTCACTGCAGCTCTTTGCTCAAAAACTGAAAGGTCAAATTTTTCCACCTTCTCCCAATAAAAGTCCTTTAGCAATAATTTACCACATTGCGCCATCCACTGCTGAATCACCTACGGAGGAAATGAATATGTCTTCTGCCTGTAGTGTTGTGCCTTTAAAGCTCCTGTCGTTCCTCAGATCCCAGGTTTGCATCAGTAGCTGTAGAGAAGGAGCACATGAATTTCTTATGATTTCTGACACCAGAGATAAGCTATCGCAGCCAGCACTCTTCTCTTTGAAGTTTGCTCCTCAGCTCTGCGTTCAACAACAGTACAGTACGCTCACAGTTACGCTGCACTGCTTTTGGCCATGTTCACCAAGCATCTACCAGAGCTGAACGTGCAATCTGTGGACTGAGCGATGTAATGTCCATTTACAATGCACACTCCTGTTTTGTCTTAAATGCTCTAAATGTGCAGGATGTTTATTTTCTGACATGCCATTGCTTTGCCTGGAAAGTTCCATCGTACAGCATTTTATTTATATATCATGGTGTTTTTCTTACTCAAAAATCCCTTTGTTACTATTGGTTACCATGGTAGAAAAAGATTCAGTTGTATTCATCTGGACTCAGTTTTACAACTGAATCTTTTCCTACCATGGAAGACTCCTGGACGAATGAGGGATTACACTGACATAGGTTACCATGGTGATGATTTTGCCAGTTTTGTTATATCTCATTGGGCAAGTGTCCGTGTAGAAGCATTGATCACCAGGACGACATTTCACCAAAATGACATATTGTCAAAAGCTAAGCTACATTTTGAATTGCCCAGGAATTTCTACCTGGGAAATTCAAAATGTAGCTTAGCTTTTGTCTTTAAAGCTTGATTTTTTTTTTTGCTTTTGATTAAAAGTCAGTTAACACTGACATTAGAGAGCATTAGAGCAGTTCCAGTGGCTTTTATTTTTAATGCTTTGCATTTACGATGAATGGAAAAATACAGTTTTCTAACCTCAAAATTGTATTGGCGTTTCAAAATAAATTGATAATGATAAAGCATGTACCGTATTTTGCACACGAAAAGGCACATCGGATTATAAAGCACACCATCAATAAATGGTCTATTGTGGATATTTGTTCATATATAAAGTGCATTAAGCTAAACAAAACAGACAGATACGTCAGTCAGATGAGCTTTATTAAACATGTTCTACTCATTCAGATCAACATTGTTCAACATCAAAATACAATCAACATACACGATATATCGGAGTGTGACCACCTGCATGTGATATGTAATCAAACCTGTGTGTGACAAGGATTACCTCGTGCTTGCCTGTGTTCTGGAATAAAGCCACATTTGCAAGTAAACTGCCGCTCATCATTTTACAGCAAGCGCCGTGTGTAGCGGTGGACTACTGTTCCCAGAATGCTTTGCATACATGTTGTTGGGACTTCCCAAGCCCCCAGCAGCCAAGATGGCCGCCCATTCACTAGCAAGGACCACGCCACAACAATGAAATACGAAAGAATGTTTATTGATAAGTCATGATGGGTCGATGAGAGATCGATATGAGAGAGATCGATATGAGAGTTATCGATATGAGAGTTATCGATGAGGGGGGGTGGATGAGGGAGCTCGATGAGGGAGCTTGATGAGATGAGAGAGAGATCGATGAGGAGAGATGAAGAGAGAGAGAGAGATCGATGAGGAGAGATGAAGAGAGAGAGAGAGATTGATGAGGAGAGATGAAGAGAGAGAGAGAGATCGATGAGGAGAGATGAAGAGAGAGAGAGATCGATGAGGAGAGATGAAGAGAGAGAGAGAGATCGATGAGGAGAGATGAAGAGAGAGAGAGAGAGATCGATGAGGAGAGATGAAGAGAGAGAGAGAGAGATCGATGAGGAGAGATGAAGAGAGAGAGAGAGATCGATGAGGAGAGATGAAGAGAGAGAGAGAGATCGATGAGGAGAGATGAAGAGAGAGAGAGAGATCGATGAGGAGAGATGAAGAGAGAGAGAGAGATCGATGAGGAGAGATGAAGAGAGAGAGAGAGAGAGATCGATGAGGAGAGATGAAGAGAGAGAGAGAGATCGATGAGGAGAGATGAAGAGAGAGAGAGTGATCGATGAGGAGAGATGAAGAGAGAGAGAGAGATCGATGAGGAGAGATGAAGAGAGAGAGAGAGAGATCGATGAGGAGAGATGAAGAGAGAGAGAGAGAGATCGATGAGGAGAGATGAAGAGAGAGAGAGAGATGAGAAGAGAAAGAGATGAGAAGAGAAAGAGATGAGAAGAGAAAGAGATGAGAAGAGAAAGAGGTGAGAAGAGAAAGAGATGAGAAGAGAAAGAGATGAGGTGAGGTGAGAAGAGAAAGAGATGAGAAGAGAAAGAGATGAGGTGAGGTGAGGTGAGAAGAGAAAGAGATGAGAAAGAGATGAGAAGAGAAAGAGATGAGGTGAGGTGAGGTGAGGTGAGAAGAGAAGAGAAAGAGGTGAGGTGAGGTGAGAAGAGAAAGAGGTGAGAAGAGAAAGAGGTGAGGTGAGAAGAGAAAGAGGTGAGGTGAGAAGAGAAAGAGGTGAGAAGAGAAAGAGGTGAGAAGAGAAAGAGGTGAGGTGAGGTGAGAAGAGAAAGAGGTGAGAAGAGAAAGAGGTGAGGTGAGATGAGATGGCTGGGTAGAGACTCAGGATGGGGGCTCTGTCTCGGGTAATCAGCCCAGCCGATTCAGAACCCCCCCTCCATGGATGGTTATGTGTTAAGGTGACGATGATAGAGACATGGGGTGGGAGGGCGGGGTCGAGAGAGCAGAGACAACAAGAGATGCTGGGATTGGCCTTTGCATATATAGGCCTTCTGGGTAATAAGAGGCGTGGTTAAAGAGTGGAGGTGTGGTTGCTGGGGAGGTAAGAGGTTGAGGCGTGGTCCTGCTCCCGAATCCAAGTTAGCGATTACATCTCCAACTACACTTTACTAGCAAGGACCACGCCACAACAATGAAATACGAAAGAATGTTTATTGATAAGTCATGATGGGTCGATGAGATCGAGAGAGAGAGAGAGAGAGAGAGAGAGAGAGAGAGAGAGAGAGAGAGAGAGAGAGAGAGAGAGAGAGAGAGAGAGAGAGAGAGAGATAGAGAGATAGAGAGATAGAGAGATAGAGAGATAGAGAGATAGAGAGAGAGATAGAGAGATAGAGAGATAGAGAGATAGAGAGATAGAGAGATGGATAGAGAGATAGATAGAGAGATAGAGAGATAGAGATAGAGATAGAGATAGAGATAGAGATAGATCGATGAGTTGGCTGGGTAGAGACTCAGGATGGGGGCTCTGTCTCGGGTAATCAGCCCAGCCGATTCAGAACCCCCAAAATGATTTAAAGGAAGGAAGTTGATCTGGATCTTGACGTAAGCCTGGCTGAAAATAATGTTACGAGTGGCACGGGGGAAGAGGAGCTGGATAGCCAAGCACTCTTGAAGAGTAGCTGGATGAAATCGAAAGCAGTCCGTCCGTTACTGAGACGAGGGTTAATTCTGGTACATTTGAATAGTGTTTTAGCGTTTGTGGACGTCGACGGAAGCAAATGGAGAATAAGATGCAAGAGTGATAGGATTGAACGGACATGAGTGGAGTCTCCTTGCTCCGGAGTGGAGAGCGAAATGTTTGCATGGATTTAGGAATTGACGAGCTGCGGGTAGCAAAGAAGTCAATATGAGCGATGAATGAGGGAACTTAATTGAGATGAATGAGATTGAGAATGAGAGGAATGAAAGATATGAGGGTAGTAGTATTGAGGAGTAGGAATTGAAGCGATCGTAGAGCGTCGGATTTGGGACGGTGAATCGAGAGTAGGAGTTGGTCAATTACGGTGACTTGAGTATGAGCAATGCAGGAGACGGATTGGAAGGGTCCCGAGTGCTCCGAGCGGTCTCCAATGCACCAACCGATGCGCGGTGGATAAGGTGCACGTTGAGAGATGTTTCTTCTGAAAAGAAGGAGGGAATTTGAGATGGATGAGCATCCCGGTGCCCAGTGACTGTTCCGGAGAGAGACTGCTTCCCGGTGCCCGATGAGACCCTGGTGAGGACGCAGAAAAGCTTGAGTGGGATGTGGGATGAATGGGGAAGGGGTCGAATGGTTTGGATGAATGGGGAAGGGGAGGGGGGGAATAGAGCGGGATGAGTGATTAAGGGAGGGATGAATGAAGAGTCGAAAGATCGAATGAAGAGTCGAAAGATCGAGTGGAGAACGGACTCTGTACGAGCAGAGGGTCGAAGGAGAGACTGTTGAGAACCAGAGGGGCGTATCCCGGTGGCTCTGTGGTAGACTTCCCTGTGCCCGGTGGCTCAGAGAGAGGCTCTGGGAAATGAATACATGGATTGGGGCGAGCATGAGGACACTGCCGTGGGTCGGGGCGAGCGCGTGTTGCCGGCGGGGCTCTTAGCGAGCGTGTGGCTGCGGGCGGGGCTCTGAGCGAGCGTGTGGCTGCGGGGCGGGGCTCTGAGCGAGCGTGTGGCTGCGGGCGGGGCTCTGAGGATGCGGAAAAGCTTGAGTGGGATGTGGGATGAATGGGGAAGGGGTCGAATGGTTTGGATGCTCTGGATGCTCTGGGGCGAGCGTGGATGCTCTGGATGCTCTGGATGCTCTGGGGCGAGCGTGGATGCTCTGGAGGCTGAGGGCTGTAGCTGAGAGTAGTAGCTCGGAGCTGTAACTGAGCTGTTGAGCTATTGAGCTGTAGCTGTAAGTTGAGCTGTGAGCTGTAGCTGTAAGTTGAGCTATTGAGCTGTGAGCTGAGCTATTGAGCTGTGAGCTGAGCTATTGAGCTGTGAGTTGAGCTATTGAGCTGTGAGTTGAGCTATTGAGCTGTGAGTTGAGCTATTGAGCTGTAGCTGTGAATTGAGCTATTGAGCTGTGAGCTGTAGCTGTGAATTGAGCTGTGAGCTGAGCGTTGAGCTGAGAGATGCGAGTTGCGTTGAGGCTGCGCGTTGAGGCTGCAAGGCGAACATGGTAAGATGAGGTAGCATGAAAAGCCAGAGCTGGGGAATTTTTTTATTTTTTATTTTTTTTACTTAAGGTAATATGCGAATGAGAAGATGAGAACCTGCCGGAATGCTAGAAACAGAATCTTTGAAAATACCTGTGCCTAACATGTGGCGGCGAAGCCAGGCAGCTAAATGTAACATGAAAGTTATTTAGTGGAAGCATGAATTGTGAGCCTACGAGGTGTGAAGGTTGCATGAGAAAAGAAAAGGAAGCTTGAGAGTTCGCGTGAGAAGAGTAGGACCGATGAACAGCATGAACAGAGGGCTAAAGAAAGGTTAGCTTAAGCCAGAATGATATTGGATGGTAAAGAGCCAGCGGAGAGAAGATGGTACGTTGATGGTACATGCAGTAGAATGTAGGTACAGAGGAGGGATAGAGGAAAGCATGTTGAGGGAGTCGAGTGCAGCTGCAGCAAAGGTGATGAGAATTGATGAGAAAGTTTGAGAAAAGAGGTAGCGTTTGAACTCAACATTGTTAAGACAAGATATAAAATTGTGTTCTTAGATAAATATAAAGTGGCTCATGATAATACATAGATAGTGTCTTCAGTAAAATCCATCCTGTATTGTATGTGCTGTAGTTACAATTAGGGCTGCTCGAGTAACAAATCATTGCAGAGTCCCTTTGAACGTTGTTTAATCTGGCTTTAAATTGAGTTGTACAACCTGGCTCCCGCCACCAGGGGGAGCTGAGAGGTCGAGCTGCGGCCCGTGGAGCAATGGTGACGTCATCGGCTGCGCGCCTCCGGACGGACGTGGAACCAGGAAGTGAGGCTGACGAAAACATGGATATTTATTGACGTAGCGTCTGAAAGAAATGTCCACCGGCTTCGGCCCGGTGCGCCCGCTGCGATACGGCCTCTGGTGTCCATCTGAGTGGAGACGCGCGCCTGGGCGCAGCACACGGAGCGACGCACGGAGCGCGCCGGCCGGCGCGGGAGCCGTGCCCCGCTCTGGAAGCTCGGATAGCGCCCGGTTAAAATGAGGGGCAGAGAGCGAGAAGGAGCGCGCGTGGGTCCAGGCCGTTGCTGTGGAGTGGAGGTCGGTGTTCTGTGTGGACGCCCGGAGGTGACATGGAGTGTCCCGGAGGTGGGGTCCGTGAGAGACGCAGGTGCGCAGGAGCTGATGGTGTTTGGAGCTGTGGAATCGCGCTGGGTGAGTCCTCTGGAGAACTGACCGACTGAATATTTCAGACTGAATTGCTCAGATTGGGAACGGATCAGAATCCAGAATGAGGAAATGGCTCGTGGTTGGTTTGAATGAACGCGCTGTACTGAGTGTCTCTCAAGCCCCCGGAAGCCAAGATGGCCGCCATTGAAACCTATGGAGCTGCTCATTGGCGCATGGTTCCCAAAAAGTTTTTTAGTTCCGCATTACTTCCTGTATACTGGTATATCTCCTCCCACTTTTGTGACGTCATCGCCGTGAGGCTTTGGCGTCGGGAGCGCGCACGTCACAGCAGCGTGAACAACTGAGAAGAGTCAACACGGACTTTTGGAATAATTCGGCTTGAAATATTCTGTTTACGTAACGTATAATGATGGATTGTTATATCCATCTATAAATATACATGTATCATGTTGTAAAGCTCTGATATTTAAGAGAATTATAAAGAAGTGTTAAGATAAAAAGTCTGGTTTAATGACAATGAATTACATTTGTTCATTTAGAGGTGTAATAACGTCCTCATCATTTTCTGTAGTTTTTGGTTTGGGTATTTATTTTGTTATTAACTTTTCAGTTATTTATTTACATAATATAATTTGGCCAATATGCATTTCTTTTAATCAGATGAGAAGAAATATAAAATATAATCATCGATTCTGTTACATAATTGAGTTAAGCAGTATTTAATTATATTCAGTTTCCTATTGTGTCGGTTTTTTTATCATGTCAATCTTTAATAAATACAAAACACATTTGTTTATTAATGTATTTAATACAAATAATGAACATGAATGAACTTGTTCAATAAATGCAAATCTGATTATAACTACAAATGATAAATTGATTTTAGCCAGTTTTAGTTGAGTTTTAAAGCTTCAATGAGTTTTACAGCTACAATGTGGGACTCCCTTATTAAGGGGTTTTGGAGTCTGTGTAATGTTCATTATTATTATCATCATTAATATAATCAGAAAAGGTTTATTCCATTGTCAAAGAACAGAATTCACAAACAGTGGAACTTGCTTTGGTGATTCAGTGCAACATAAAAATATTAACAATGATAAAACAACCTGTATAAGTCAAATAGAACAAACTGAATAAAATAAGATATTCCTTTATTGTCCACACATGAGGAAATTTTGTTGTTGCAACACAGTAGATCCAGAGGAAAAGGACAGAAAACTTATAGGAAGTTTAAAAAACACTCTTAATAGATCGATCTTAATAGAAGAACTCTTATAAACAAAAACTCCTATAGATAGAACCTCTCATACCTTAATAAAGAATGGAGGGGGAAATAAAGATAAAATAAAAACAGCGTAAGACAAAATAATACTAATAATAATGGTAAAATAAACACTCTTTTTACATCAGTTATATGCACATGAATGTGACATTATTGCGTTAAATACTGAATATCTCAGTATTTAACAAGACTTTGTTTCCATGGCTACGCAGTCTTCTGTACTTCAGTAACTGCACCGTTCAGCTCCATCGTATGACAGAGACAAACAGAACATGTCACAGCTTTAGATTATACAAGTCATATAACATACACTTCATATGTTTTAGATTATACAAGTCATATAACATACACTTCATATGTTTTAGATTATACAAGTCATATAACATACACTTCATATGTTTTAGATTATACAAGTCATATAACATACACTTCACATGTTTTAGATTATACAAGTCATAGAACATACACTTCATATGTTTTAGATTATACAAGTCATATAACATACACTTCATATGTTTTAGATTATACAAGTCATATAACATACACTTCATATGTTTTAGATTATACAAGTCATATAACATACACTTCATATGTTTTAGATTATACAAGTCATAGAACATACACTTCACATGTTTAGATTATACAAGTCATATAACATACACTTCATATGTATTAGATTTATACAAGTCATATAACATACACTTCACATGTTTGTCCTGAAGCTGTTTTACAGACACATGTGACACAGCAGTGGCTCTTTTGAAGAACAATTATCATTTAGTTTTTTTGGTCATAACAAAACAGACATTTTATAAATTCAAAATACTGATTCTACACTGTTTACTTTTAGTCGAGGCAGAAGTTATTATTAAAATACCTTTTGCTTTGGAGTCGTCAGGAGTTTACTTGAGATGACTCTGTGTCTGCAGTGACCTGTAGTGACCTGCAGTGACCTGCAGTGACCTGTAGTGACCTATAGAGCTCTGGTCAGCACAGACAGACTAAACTCACTGGTCAGCACTCTGAAGATGAGAAAGATACTCATTAGAACATTGATATATTCTGCACATTTAACAGAGAAAAGCTGGAATATGTTATTGACAGATTTACATTTCGCTCTGTAACACAAAAGTTCCTCTTTTCACATTAATTTTTAAAGCTAGAACCAAAAGTCATTTATTTATGCATAAGTTTAAACCTTAGAAGTTAGAACATAACTCACATGTTTGCTAAATCTCTACATATTCCATGGAAGTAAATCCATGACATTCCTATAGAAAACAAGCGTGTGCTTTGTTTAAACACAGCACACGTCATTATGAAATATGTAATAAAACCTCAAATGTGGTCTCAGCCCCTGTAAGTACAGGACTGTCACTTTTACATCTTTACATTTACCTTTACATTTATATATGTAAGATATGACCCATTATAGCAGGTTATATTTGAATTATTGGTTGTTTTTTATAGCACATAATACAAACATCACTTTATTTCCCTTCTTTCTCTAGTTTTCCTTGATCTGTGCATAACCTCTTGTCTAATAGAACATTTAGTAAGAGAAATAATTAGTTATTTATTTGCAGAAGCACGAGCCATCGTGACGTGTTATTGCATCTTTGTGTAGCTAAACTTTAGCTTACGTTAGCTCGTGTTAGCTCGTGTTAGCTTGTGTTAACTGTGTAATCGTTGTTTTATACTTCATATGGAACGATGTGTGAAACGTGAGGAATGACATACAAACACAACTTACGTGTATCGTGGTCTCGTCTGGTCACATTCTTCTGCTTGTGTTCAGTTTCCGTCACGTGTTCTCCCGAGGCTCGTTCATGAGGGTTACGTGCGCGCTCGGTGCGCGTACACCGTTCACCGGGAGGTTAAATTGTATTTTTTAAGTATTTTAGAAACAGTTGAAGAGTGAAATTCCTTCTATTTTATTTTTAGACTAAAAACAATTTAGCATGTTTGGTAATTTTAGAGGCCGAACTCCTGAAATGGTCCGACCAAAAGGCTGCATTCTGCGAAGTGGCCACTACTCAATTTGGAGCCAGAGGCAGAGGGGGCGTACCCTATCCAGATAATATAATACATCCATGGTGTCTCTCTGTCGAGAGAGCAGAGACAACAAGAGATGCTGGGATTGGCCTTTGCATATATAGGCCTTCTGGGTAATAAGAGGCGTGGTTAAAGAGTGGAGGTGTGGTTGCTGGGGAGGTAAGAGGTTGAGGCGTGGTCCTGCTCCCGAATCCAAGTTAGCGATTACATCTCCAACTACACTTCAAGTCAATAGGAGCTGCTCAGTGTCGCATGTCGCCAGTTAGCCTTTAGCTCTCCAGCGACGTGCGGCCCAAGTTTCCGTACCACGTGATTGCGCTGACCAATCAGAGAGAGTTACAAGAGCAGCGCAGAGCCCAGTGTGAGATAAAGCCAAATATTAAACTACTGGTTTTAAGAAAACTGAAGGATTTTAAACCGGAAAAAGTTGACCAGAACACGAGGTGAGGAGAGAACACGAGGTGAGGAGAGAACACGAGGTAAGGAGAGAACACGAGGTGAGGAGAGAGCACGAGGTGAGGAGAGACCACGAGGTGAGGAGAGAACACGAGGTGAGGAGAGAACACGAGGTGAGGAGAGAGCACGAGGTGAGGAGAGAACACGAGGTGAGGAGAGTGCACGAGGTGAGGAGAGAGCACGAGGTGAGGAGAGAACACGAGGTGAGGAGAGAACACGAGGTGAGGAGAGAACACGAGGTGAGGAGAGTACACGAGGTGAGGAGAGAACACGAGGTGAGGAGAGAACACGAGGTGAGGAGAGAGCACGAGGTGAGGAGAGAACACGAGGTGAGGAGAGTACACGAGGTGAGGAGAGAACACGAGGTGAGGAGAGAACACGAGGTGAGGAGAGTACACGAGGTGAGGAGAGAACACGAGGTGAGGAGAGTACACGAGGTGAGGAGAGAACACGAGGTGAGGAGAGTACACGAGGTGAGGAGAGAACACGAGGTGAGGAGAGACCACGAGGTGAGGAGAGAACACGAGGTGAGGAGAGTACACGAGGTGAGGAGAGAACATGAGGTGAGGAGAGAACACGAGGTGAGGAGAGAACACGAGGTGAGGAGAGAACACGAGGTGAGGAGAGAACACGAGGTGAGAAGAGAACACGAGGTGAGGAGAGAACACGAGGTGAGGAGAGACCACGAGGTGAGGAGAGAACACGAGGTGAGGAGAGAACACGAGGTGAGGAGAGACCACGAGGTGAGGAGAGAACACGAGGTGAGGAGAGAACACGAGGTGAGGAGAGAACACGAGGTGAGGAGAGTGCACGAGGTGAGGAGAGAACACGAGGTGAGGAGAGTACACGAGGTGAGGAGAGTGCACGAGGTGAGGAGAGTGCACGAGGTGAGGAGAGTACACGAGGTAAGGAGAGAACACGAGGTGAGGAGAGAACACGAGGTGAGGAGAGAACACGAGGTGAGGAGAGAACACGAGGTGAGGAGAGAACACGAGGTGAGGAGAGAGCACGAGGTGAGGAGAGAACACGAGGTGAGGAGAGACCACGAGGTGAGGAGAGAACACGAGGTGAGGAGAGAGCACGAGGTGAGGAGAGAACACGAGGTGAGGAGAGACCACGAGGTGAGGAGAGAGCACGAGGTGAGGAGAGAACACGAGGTGAGGAGAGAGCAGAGAGCAGCTGTCACTGCTTCGTCATAAAATCAAGCCGTTTTCACTCATGGATCATTTAAATATCAGCTTCACCTTAAGTCCAGCTCATGGTCTAAAGCTGCTGCTTCTTCACTTTTACATCAGAACATTTGATCATTAATGCATTTTGTTTTTTACACGTCAGTTTGATTATATTATATATATAGTGCTAACCTGTAGATTTTGTATATGTATTGACCAAAATCTATTTATTGTCATGACTCTATATTTTAGTGTTATTATTCAGTGTTTTGTGGTTTATCGCAAATAAAATATAAAACCATAAAAAATGTCTAGTTTGTAAACTTTTTCACTGTCAATGGAAATAATTCTGATTCTTAAGTACATGTTTTATCTAAATTTGATTTCTTAAATTACGGATTTTTTTATCTGCCAAATGCCAATCATTCTACAACATGTCAAATATATTCACATGTTTATCTATCACAAAACATGCTTAAGTCATGATGAAGTCAGTATTTATGCTAAAGTCAGTATTTATGCTGCTTGTGTCATACAGATGAAACACTGATGGACACGAAACCTAACATCATAAGTTTATACCTGTCAAAACGGTCCATTTCCTCGCTTTCTTTCCGCAGCATTTCTCACGTTCTTTCAGTTTTTCAGGCAAAACAATTTAAAGACATCGCTTCTGAGCAGAAGATCCGCGGCCCTCAGACTCACGGCCCTCAGATCCACGGCCCTCAGATCCACGGCCCTCAGACTCACGGCCCTCAGACTCACGGCCCTCAGATCCACGGCCCTCAGACTCACGGCCCTCAGATCCACGGCCCTCAGACTCACGGCCCTCAGATCCACGGCCCTCAGACTCACGGCCCTCAGATCCACGGCCCTCAGACTCACGGCCCTCAGATCCACGGCCCTCAGACTCACGGCCCTCAGATCCGTGGTGGTCATTAGTTTCATGATTTGTTCAGTTATTAAACTCATAGATCCATATTTTTACGCCTGTAGCTCAGTCGTGACATTTGGGCTCATCCACGGCATCTCGTCCGTTCACTTCACCTACTCGCGCTCTGATTGGTCTAGACGGTCACGAACTGGGCTAGAGCGGCGCGTTAGAGCGTAGCCGAAGCTAACAGCTTAGAATGCGTTTTAAAGACAACTGAAGAATCTTAAAATTAAAAAAAGTCAATGACCCAAAAATAGGTAAGAATTGTCGCTATATCCGACATTTCTGAAAGCTCTAGGTGCTTTTTCAGCCGAACACGAGCAGTTTTTCCTTACATTGCGCTCTAGGGAAAAAAAACCTTTCTGGGCCGCAGGATTTCTTTGGCTGCAGTACCAATAGAGTGGCCACTGGGGAGTCTGCGACATGCTGCGGCTAGCCATACCCTATCCAGATATTATAATAGATCCATGGGACTTCCGGAGTAACATGCTTCTAGACGTGCATCTGAGTCTCTCGTGTCCTGAGTCTTCTTTATACACCGTGTACCACACAAAATTGCTTCAAGGTCAGTAAGCACAACCAGATATAAACCAGATATTAAGCGCACCGGATTATAAAGCGCTTTTAAGTGCGGAAAATACAGTAATATACAGTTTCTGTTGATGAAGTGAAAACTATTGTGGGCTCGACATTTCTTTATGTGTTTGAAAGACATAAAAATCAGGCCAAAGGATGAGTGGGCTCTCCTCTTCACAGATCTGACCTGTATTTTCAGTGTTCAAAAAGTGTGAGTGACAATATACCAATCTAATCCAAGATTCCTATTCTTTTCTATTTATTTCTTTTGGAGTAAATCCACAACAATGGCTCCACAAACATTAATCTTATGACGTGAAGTCCTTTCAACTGACAATAAGCATGTCTTTGGGATTGGATAATGGCACCACTATCTGAAGT